>NW_020653516.1:0-11561 GCF_003589595.1 Hyposmocoma kahamanoa | reverse complement strand
AATGCTTTCACACAGTTTGTGCAGTCTAGATCGTCGGAGTTCTATCGAAAAGGCATTAATAACCTTCCCATTAGATGGCAGCAATGTATAGATAATAATGGCAACTATTTTGATTAAATAAATTTGTTAAAAATTTAAAAAATAAACAATTTAGATTTTCAGTACAAATCGGCAATTTCATACTTTAACCCCTATTATTAAATTAACCGTAATCATAGAATATTATGTGAAGCTGATAAACAAAGGCAAGTTTGGTGTACTTTAAAATTCTTATAAGACTTTATCTCTTCTTCCTAGAGCTCAAAACATTTGACCCTAAATAAAGCATGTTCCTCTTACCCCACCTGACCATATAATATTATTTTAATGTATGTCTGCAGTTTCATTTAGTCAGACGATTTAACAACAGTAGGCGAAAAATCCTTGAAAAAATCAATTCGAACATATTTATTTGACAAAACAAGATGTATTCAAAGCTAATTAGCCAGAACACGCGCTTGAGTTTTACAATGGCCGCCCGCTCGCAGACTCTCGTCATCTTTAAATCTGTATTTAATATGTCGTAATAAAATTGTAAAAAAAAATCACTGCTAATTTATTTTACAGATAGTATTTGGGAATAGTATGATATAATAGGCAGATTTTCACTGCTTAGCGTCGTAGTATATTTTGGGTAAGTTTTTTTTTATCTAATTACGAGATGAATAGGTCGACCGCCTAAAGGTAAGCGGTGTCGCTTCCCATTAGGCACACGACCTAGTCATAACGGTTGCAATGCCACTCAGAGTTTTAAATCGCAAAGTTCTGAGAGGCATAACTTGTAAAGTCCTATGTGCCTATACCTTCAAGACCACCCTTTACTCTGCTAAACCGAAACGCAGTAATTCTTACATTACTGCTTGTCGGCAGAAATAGATAGTGGCAGTATTTTCCAGGACAAGGAGTTCTACTGCTACTAAATGAAATAAAGATTCTAGCCATTTATTTGTTTATAAAAAAAATCACTTTTTAATAATTAAAATATAACTTTAAACGCCACTGGTTGACACCCAGCGCCACTGACCGCCGTTGCCTGCACGCAAAAAAGCTTTAAGGTTATTATAACGCGTCCACGTTGCCGATAGTATGTACTTATTACGCAGAGTAAGTCAGTGTGACAAAGCAAAGAGTGAAATGGAGATAACTCATGAAGTTCATACGCACAGTCGGTGTCCTCAAATATCTAACCGATCATTTGGTACTGGGTAGACTAGCGTGAAGAAAAGTGTTAAACAAACTAACCTTTAACCTATGAGCAGTAAAATTTATTTCGGTATGACTTACTTATTGCATCATTAGTGAAGACGTGTTAAATTTTTTTTAATCCAATTTGTTCTTTAATTACATTACATAAATACACAAACTTCAACCACAAAGCCGGAATTTCTTTACAGTTTTCTGTGTAATTCGTAATAAGGCTCTCAGAATTGAAAGGTCGAGTAGAGGGGCATCGTCTGAGCCAGAAGGGTACTGCAGGCACTATCACATATAAGAATACCTACCCTAATTACACAAAATTTTATGCCATTTTATCCCAAACCCTTCTATTACAGGTTTCATATTCTTATTTAGGTACAGACAAACTGAGCTACCGTTTCACTTCGCAACCACATACTTTATTAGAATGAGTTGCTACTTTGGGTAAAAAATGTTATTATATTTCATCGCTTTTTTGTTGTAATAAAAACTTGAGCAGATTTTTTATACTTAAGCTTTTGTTACACTTTACGGGACAGGTGATAAAAATATCCAATGAAGTGTTAAAAATAAACTACTGTTCTTTTGATTAAATATTAGACGTAATTTTATTAGTAATTAATATTATAAATTATTAAAATATATGGAAGATACTCCTCAGGCACTCACGAAATTGCAATGTTTTTTGTTGCTGCCATTTTTTTTTTATAAAATGCGTAATTATTATGGTAGGCACAGCCTTATGATGGCGGTCACCATGTTCTGTTATGGTTCATACAAATCTCTACAATAGTCCTCTAGTCTTTATTCACTTAAATTCTCGACAGTTTTACGTTTATAGGTTACGTACCTACTCCATAATCTACTGTAGCTGAGCCTTATTCCCATTTCACATGTTTTTTGAATAATTAATTTGTATTTAAAATAAACTATTTTTGTTTTTAAAATCCAGTAAATAAATTTTCATGTAATTTTCGGTAGAACACAAAACTAAACACAATAGTTTTCGTTTCACATTTGAAAAAGATTTGAAATATCTTTGGTTTCCTTTGTAATGTTTATAAACCACAAAAACAATGCCTACCTTATTATATTCATCTGCCACATCGTGTAATATAACCAGAAATAGCGACAAAATGTCATTTAATTTGTTTGAAAACTATTCAACCATATCATTACTGTGACTACTGCCATTGACTTACAATTATATGGACGTCGGGTCCGCGCTAAAAAGTGTCCGCACTTGTAAGGCGCTAAAATCGTATACAGAGCGCCACACTCCGCTTTAGTCTTCAATTGTTCGACAGACAGCGCGATACTGCGATGACATTACAATTTGAATTTCGAATAGGTTGACTTGGGACATTTTTTTCTTGGTTTTTGTATTAGACCCGTCGTCCATTTATTTGTAAGTCAATGACTACTACGCTCCGATTGGCTAGCCCGAGTTCGAAACAATTGATGGGTGTCGTCAACTGTTTCACTTCAAATCGACCAGTTAACTTGAGCTTTGCTATAATTGCAAAATTGCAAAATTACATATTTAATATTTAATTAGCCATGAAATGTGATTCCGTTTGTTTTGTAATTAGATGTTTTGCTGTTTTTCCCAGACCACCGAATAGAACAGTACGGCATTGTTAGAGATATCATCTTTATTACAATAAATTCAGAATATTTTTTGGAATATACGGAGACGTACACTCAGGTCAGTAGTCGGCCTGTCTATATTTCAATACAAACGGGAGTTGATATTTATAAGAGCTGTATCGCTAATGCGTTACCAGGAATATATGGCCCTTATTTCGTCTCTATTTCTGGTTATATACTCGATGATCTGCCATGTCCCTAATCGCTAACATCACGGAGCCATTTACAAGTTAATTTTATTATTAATTTGTACTTCCATTTTTCTATTGCATTGGCAAAAATTGGAGTGAAAACAAAAATTTTGTTTGCAAAAAACAAAAAACCAGTGAGATAACATTCCACCGGCTATTTGCATTTTTAGTTACTGTTTCTATTATTATTCAATACTATTTCTATTATTATTCAATGTTTTCTTTTTGTCTCCATAGAAATTTCTAGACTCAAATATAGTGATGTTCATTTACGATGACTGATGTTTATCGACAATAATTTTTTACCGTAATGTTAGAATTTCTTACTATGATCTTTGTAATTAAATATCCCTATAATATCGAAGCGAAAAGCATTAACGTTATTCTTTTATTTATTATTATTATTATTACTAAACCTTTTATTTCGAGTAACTTTAACGTAAGTCTAATTTCGGACAACCGTTTCAATTCCATGTCAATTTGTATGTTGCTTGAAGAAAAATGTACGTGTATTATTGTTTTAAATAATTAAAATATTTAAATTCCATTAAACTCGTAGATTAAACGTAGCGTATTTTTAATTTTTAAGTTTTTCCAATGAGTTCAAAATAAAAGAAGGTTGGATTGAAGCTACAGGAAAACCGAAAGATTGGTTTTCTTATTACTATTTCTTACTTTGTAGTATTTCTTACGTTGTTAAATTTCCATAGCAAATGCATTTAAAAAATAAATAAATGTAAAATCGGCTTTATTTTACATGTGCATGCAAAATAAATTAGAAACAATTATACAAAAATTACATAAATCCTTCATAAAAAAACAACATAATTTAATTTATTAAATTCGTTGATGGTTCGAGTTTACTCTTGACAGTGACAGCTTCACCAACCCGCGGTAACGTATAATGGAAAACGGACGGTTTTTATTAAAACGACACTGGCGACGATCGCCATATTTTTTATATTATTCTTATAAAACTGACACTGGCCCAAGCCTAGTGGCCGCCATTAAGTAAATAATAACAATTTATATTAATATATTAATTTAATAATACACCTGTACCTGTGTAGGTATAGTATGAAAAATGGAATATTTTTTTAATAGTAAAAACAGCCACATGGTTTCTAACTTTCGATTAGGTAGGATGTGGCCTCGTTGAGTAGCGTCAGTTTAAGGTTAATAAGGTTAACAATACACGGCGCGGTTTCCATCCGCACCCGCCGGTGCTGCTACATAGCGGTTTTATTTCAATACTCACGACCCAGCAAATTTGTGCAAGCACGTAGCCGCCGCGGTTGCGGGCACGAAACTCTTGTGATTGTGGAACGGACCGCGAAGTTAGTGGGAGTTAATCGCAAGTTGCGTTGTTAATAAAGAACTTATCCCGAGTGCCTGCACCACATTGCGCCTGAACCGACCGCCAAAGGGCGCGGGCGACGACGGCCGCCAAGCACGCAGGTGATCGCGTCCTGCGCGGTTCTACTAGCACCCCGCCGCGGCAACCGCGAGGAACCGTCACCACTACAGGCGTAAAACGCGCCGTGAAATGTGCTACTAATTTTACATACGTAACTATACATTCTACAGATGCCGCGGCCCCACAGCAGACGCGGGTGAAAACCGCTCAGTGAGTTCTTAGTGTAACGAAAAATTAGTTTCAGCGCCATCTAACGTGTAATAATTAGCTATTATATACTAGTAGCATTTTTATTAAAACGCCACCTGATGGTGTATGGCTGAACCAGGATGAAAAAATACTGAAATATTGTAATATAACTCTTTGTTCAAGTGACTGTAAGTTTAATTTTGTTACATTTTAAAATTGTGTTACGTCGTTTTCACGTTTTAAACCCTAGCCCAATCAAAATCTTTAAGTTACGGTAGTAGATAATAGAGCGTAAAGTTTGAATTGCACATAAGCTAAAAAGTGGCGACATTGGTACCCGATCTTACATAGCGTCATTACGCATCACCCCTTTTTTCCTATATCTATGGTCAGGACCGTAGCAACTGGAAGTCCATAGTCTTTGCCTACCCCGGTGGAAGACAGGCGCGATGATATCTACGTATGAATGTAAAAGAAATTAAAGTTCCTATTATACTATTAAGTTCTATTAAGAACTTCTATAATTTTCCATAGAGCGAATCGATCTGTCTGCCTGCAGGATAAGCCAGCTCACGATTCAGTCCAGCTTTATTAATGACCTTAGATACGTTCTCACGAACGCGCTCTAAAGAGTTAACAGTAAGTTCTGGTTTTTACTAAGTCTCGCGTTTTCTATAAAATGTAAGCGAAACATGGGACTTTAAAGGTTATAGGTTAGGATATCTGCTTCTAAGGCATAAGTTTTAGTCAATACCGTTAATAAATGTTGGTTATGAACAGGATTCGCTTAGTCATAGAATGGTTTGAGGTTCTAATGTGTACGATTTCTTCGCAATCGCCCGCAACATCACCGACTTTGGCGAGTGTTATGAAAAAGAGTGGCTTTGAAATTTTTATTAAGGCGAAGTATTTCAATGCGAGCCTAGATTTTATGTGGTGAGGTGCGGTGGGCGGTGGCCCTTTGCGTCCCACAATCCGCGCGCTCTCAAAATTAATATCAATAATCTCAGTATAGAGCACTAAAAAAACCGACCTCAAAAGTCATGCATCCCCTAGTCTGCCCTACCTTTAAAGATGGAATATATTCTTCAAATTTAATTGGGACCACTCCCGAGGTATCCTCTTTCCAACAAAAAAGGAATCATCAAAACAATCTTTCAAAACAGTCGAATTGAGAACCTCCTCCTTTTTCTCAACGTAGTTAATAAAATAAGAACAGGCGCAGAAGATTTGACTCAGGTCCGACGTCGACAAGCGCTCAATGGTGACTGACAAAGCAGCGGGCGGCGCGGCGTGTCATTAAACCGCTGGCCAATTTGCAAATTTTGGGATAATTGTGAATTTAATAAATATAGGGCTTCAGTTGAAAACCAAAATTTGGCAGGTTCTCCATAGTACTTTAATTTTATTATATTTATTTGAGTAAGTTAATCCTACTGAACCAACTAGTGGAACCGAGAGTGGAACCAATACTCCGAAAGGTGTTCCTTTCGGAGTGTTGGTTCCATACGAGATAATGTTTATCTCACTATATTTACGACTCGTATTATAAATTTAAATTTAGAACAAAATACAGGATATTTATTCCCTGAAAAATGTAGTTAACAACGAAGGTGTTATAGTATATTAGATTTTCACAAACACCTGGGATGCGAAAATTTCACACATTTCTCTTTTTTATTCTCATTTACTTTTGTAGCAAACATTAATTCGCAATTATATTATTTTCCCTTCTTTTGTTCAAACGTAGCTTTAGGCAATCTTGACACGTTTTTTATTGCTTCAGACGGCGTGGAACCTGCTATCTCACGCGTGTCAATTGACAGTTTGAGCACATGGATCTAGATTTTAGGTAATTAGTGTTATGTACGTGTTATGTTACGTATACAAATATCTTTGGTCTCAATTTTACAAGTGACAATTTTGTAGTTACTTAAATGGAATAAGGTGGCTTTATATTTTATTTTAATACTATTTTATTTCTGAGATGTTGGAAGGTATAAGGGGTTGATGTAAACATGAACTCAAAGCTTTTAAAGCCTCTATTTACCAGGAGACTGATAAATACTTCCGCCAAAGAAAAAGCTTGAGCTTAGTTATTCAAAGGAAAAACGTTATGCCGTCTACAGGGGAAAATGCTAAAGTTTCGGTACTGGATAGTTTCAATTTTTTCTTTTCATTTACATTAAACATCATCATCAACCCATTCATACATCCCACTGCTGTGCACGAGTCTCCTGCTACCTGACCTATTTCTGCAGTCAAGCAGTAATATAAGCATTACTGCGTTCCAGTTTTGAAGGGAAAATGACTGGTGAAATTACAGGCACACGGCACTTGTCAACCTATGTCTCTGGGTAACAAGGGCAGTGGCAGTGTCCCTCAGACCTTTGCGATTTAAAGCTCTGAGTACCTCTACAACTGTTACGGATAGGCGTGTCGCTTAACACCCGGAGCACGACGTGTTCTTCCTGACACATCATAAAAAAAAATAAAGAAAGAAACATTACGATTTTCTTCAAATTAAACTATTTTTCAGGATTTAAATCGCGTATATTTGTTTTTTCAAACAAAACCGACGTTTTTACGTAACTGTCACGGTTGACTGTCAACCTGTAAAGGGCCCGAAACTTAGTTTTGAAAAATAGTTTCATTTCCTATGTGTAACAATCGCGAAAACCTAAGAAACACAAAATCCGAGAAACTCACAGGCGAGCTCGAATTCCAAACCACGGCCTCTATTTGAGAGCCGGTAGGGCAATCCATTAAGCTACCACGGCTTCTTAAATACACACAAGAGAACGTTGAATTATGTTAAAAACGTTCATGTTACGTACCACTCACTGGCCATATACACCAGAAAGTTAAATTTAAAAAAAAAGAATGCCTTCAATCGTCTTTTGATATCTATTTTACGTTCTGGTATATGTGGCCAGGTGATCATATATGAACGTTGTTACCATAATTCAGGACATTGCCTCCGTGGCCGAACAGTTACCATGCTGGAGTGCCACACAGAGGTCCCGGGTTCCATTCCCGGGCCGGGAGAAATATTTGTATGGCCTACATTTATTTCTCTCGTGAGTTTGAGTAATTTGTGGTTGTCAGTGTGTGTGTCCATGGCACTCGAAATACACAGTTTCACTAGTGCGGGGCTTCAAAAAAATCAACCTTTTTTTCAGCGGTCCTCTCTAAATATATTCATGAGCATTGTATTTAGTGGAATATTTCCTTTATTTATTACTATAACTCAAAAAGTTTCGTTCAAATCTTCTTGGCGTATCGAGAGCACAATGAATGTGTCCGTTATTATTATTATATACGTTATTATCACACTATAATGCTTGCCATAGTGGTACCAAAATTTGTCAATCGGTGTAAGGCATTTGCCAAAAGGTGCTCAGTGTGCGCCAGACGCACAAGAAAGGTATGGCATGGGTACGTCGTGCGGGGAGGTTCCTTTCGTGCACTCAATTCGTTCCAATAAAATTGTGTGATAACAACAGTGCATTAAACAACAAACCTCCTTACAAGAAAACTATTTAATAAGAATAATGAACCGGATAACCACCCACACCAACTACCTAGTATCAAACTAGGGAATTCCCTTTACTATGAGTACCAGAGCAGCGAAATTCACTACGGAGCACTACCCAAAAAACCCAGACTAAAATCAATTTAGAAAGTTCATTTACCGAATTGGTCCAACACCTATAATACAAATATCATATTGGAGGTCAAAAATTGTTTTAAGTTGATACGACTCAATTTCTGTCAATCATCGTATTAATTGCAAAAATTTTTGTACAATTAACAATTCATGATACCACCTGTCTGCATCCTTACTAAAAATATAGTAAAGTAAGACAAACATGGTAACTCTATACAAACGTAGCAGCGCGGCTTGTATGCGTGCACCGCTGCAAACCGTGTACAGACGCACACATTTGCATAATAGTAAAATGAGCGTAGAACGACCAGCATTATGCAATAAGAGTGCATCGCGTGATTATGAAAATGTGTGCGTATGTACACGGCACGCGGCGGGCGCGCACACATAGAAGCTGCGCCGCTAAGTTTATATTTATGAAGTTACCATTTTTGCCTTATTATATCGACTATATCAAAAATACCCACAATGTACCTAAAGGTCCATACGTATTTGCTAACAAAATAATACGGACTGGGCAACATCCCGGCTACACAAAGACATTTATTATGTAAGTTACAATGGTTAATCCCACCTTTTTCTCACAATATCCGACTCTTCCGGGCTTTCTTTCTATGTTATATTTGTAATAGGAGAGCAATGTATTGTTAGGAAAATTAGAGTAATCCTAGTGCCCAGTATAAATATTTTTATAACATGATCATAATACCACCACCAGTGCTATATTGTTGTTTACTATTGAAGTTTAATCCCTTAGTCTGGTTCTGATATGTCCACCAAAGTTGACCTTTCCACGGGTTTCCAGGTACTAATCAAATGTTCTTGACTATCATAATGTTTTTTTATTGAATATCATGATGTTTTTATTACTACCATGATATTTTTAAGTTAATTAAATGTCACCATGTTTTACCATTTTTTGGTGAAACCACTAGATTGTTATAATTATTAAAAACAAAGATCGATCACTTTGAAAAAGTCATTAGATCCGGCTGGATTCGGACCATTTGGCCAATTAAGCCATGGAACGAACCAGCAGACTTTTCCAATTTTTGTATGTGCTTCTTACAGTTTTGGTTTTTAACTACTTTTTTGCCGTAGCGCCATCTGTGAGAAATTTAGAGAGGTACTCAGAGAGGTACCTTAACAGGTACTCGAAATTCAAAAAACAATGTCGAATATGTAGCTTCATTCGCATCATGCCTCTTATTTTGGTCGTGTATTACCTATTTGACAGTAATTGTTTCGGACGGATGTGAGGCGGAGAACGGGAGTTGATACCCTGAGCACAAGTTGGTTTGTGGTAGAGTGCGTTTTGCACAGATAGATAAATCCGCAACTACTATCGTATAATCATATAATAAAGCTCATAATTATGATACGCGGTACGCGGTCTGCTTATTCCCACGGATATCTTAGGAAACGTAATGAAGTCGAGGAATATCAAAGAGTTTCTTTACATAATAACTTTGAACATTGCACATCTATTTTTCAGTGCAATTGCTCTAAAAGCTGGATTTTCGAACGGTGTGTTTTTTTTTAAATTGCTTCAAGATCTGTGTAAATGTTTTTTTTATAATATCTAGTGAAGAGACGAACAAGTCGTGCGCCTGATGGCAAGCTACACGCCTGTCCACAGCAGTTGCAGTACCACTCAGAGCTCTAAATCGCAAAGGTCTGAGGGCCACTGCCACTGCGGCCGTCACCCTGAGATATAAGTTGACAAGTCAAGTAAGTAGTAATTCACCATTGTTTATTATCAACGAGTTTCTTTATGTATTTGAGATAAATTAAGAATACTTTAGTTATGCAGAAACATGAAAATTAATGTAGAAAATTAAGTTTTATTTACGACATGTTAATCATATTTACGACGACTATCGTACTACCTACTTAAAATTACATTAACCCATTAGAGACGAGTTTTAAATGTTTACAGATTTTCTTGGGAATTCTGAAATCAAGCTAAATTTGTTATTTTGTAAGTGTAAAAAATATTTTAAAAAAATTTTATTTTTGTCGTTTTTGAGTTTTGACCTGTTGCCATATGACAACGCTAGGCCAAAGTGGGTACAAAATATCTAATTCTAGTCTAGGTTGGTCTACTACTTAGTCATTGTTTGAAGTAGATGACAACCTAGCTCCATATAAACATTAAATCCATACATTACGTATAACTCTTAGCAGCAGTTGGGTAATAAATAAAAACCATGTAATGGCAGCAAAAAATTGTATGTTTCAAGACATTTGGAACATAACCCATATTACATTTAGTATAAATTACTTTACTTATTGTTTTGCAACCCTCTCCCGCACATTTTTCTTTTCTTCTCTATTTGTTTGAGAAAATGATTTTCACCACCATATACACCCCTGGCAAAACTTTTCTCCAAAAAGGACGTCCTCCAATCTCTGGTGTAGTGCCATATTTTTCGGATAAGTTTTAGCGATTTCACTCCGAAAATCTAACTGCGATACATTTTGCCAGACGTCTTCATCAAGATCCAAAAGTTATTTATGGGTACATCTATGAACCACGTGAACGTCGGCCACGGCCATTTATTACCACGAATCCAAATCCTTAATGTTATACACCATTTACCACGAATCCAAATCCTTAATGTTATTTATACACCAGAGTATTCCGCACAATATATCATCAACCCCGTCCCAATACGATTTTTTTACTAGGTAATTTATTGTACCCTGATTAGTAAAATGGCTAGAAAATACTTTAGCTCATGACATGACATATGATTTTGGGGATAGGTAAGAAATTGTTTTATCCAAGCATGATTAGATTGATTAGAGATTTTGCGTCTTTTGTTGGAAGGGCCGGAGGTAACCACCGGCGCGCGAATGTGAGGACTTGATAGGGTTTCCACGTAGGCAGGGTCCTCGTCTTCACTCGCAGAATGTTGGTCGGTAAATTCTGCCACATCCGTTGGTTCTATGTACGCGTCTGGAATGTTGACACCTACACTGTTTCAAGTTATAGAACTACTTCAGCCAAAGTCAAACTCAAATGATAACCTGTGTAAAATTGTGAAAAATGTACTTCATACCGACTAGCGTTGCCAAATGGCAACGGTAATGAAACTGTAATAACGTATGTAATTTTTAACAATTCTGTTTTTATTTCTTACGCTACTATATGTCAAGGTGACAAAAATAATATGTTCATAAATTATAACATTTTAACATATTA
>NW_020653515.1:8389-10148 GCF_003589595.1 Hyposmocoma kahamanoa | reverse complement strand
TAAGACACAAAAAAATAACAAAATTCCATTAATTATTTATTAATTTAACGCTGGACAGATCACTCACCTACACCTCCTTTTCCTCTAGATAAGTTTTGATCAGAGTGTGTGACGATGCGACCTCTTTCATCGTCATCTTAACTTTTTATCAACCATTTCATTTTTTTTTCATTTTAAATAATAAATTTCCTTTTCCTTGTGACCGTCAGGATGGCTGGTCGCCTGTGGCGTCTGGCACTGAGTGTATATTCAAAATATGCTACCTATTTGCTACTATTTGCTACCTTTTCTAAATTATTGCTACCTATGACATATTCTGAGAAATTTAAAAAAATTTTGACCAGCCATTCTGACGTCAGGATAGCGGGTCGCCTCTTTGTTCAGCATGAAGGGAGCAGATTTTCCAGAAGTATGTATTAACAAAAATTGCTACCTTCGCGAAATAAAGGTATATGCTTTATATCTACATTAGTTAAAAAAATATAACCGATTGAAAATTTTGCCAAAAAGTGCCTGACTAAACTAAAACAGCAAAAGTTTTTAGTGTTTTATTGCCATAATATAAAGGGCAGACGTTCAACAATTACTTCGAGGCGAACTAGTCTGGCGAGATTGCTGATTTATAAAACCGAGAGGGTAGGTAACCAACATAACGCAATATGTGTGTTATTTGTCACAAGTGGATCAAATTGTTTTAGTTTAACCGCTCACGCGATACATGCAGCCGTAGACGCATACCACACCTAGAGGTACCGGTGATGATTTTATACCGATTTATCGGATATCGAAGTTATAACAGGTAAAAGAACTAATATTAATTGCTATTTCGGTAACTACTCTAGCAAACCATAAAGTTTTTAATGCCTGGGTCTGTCATTTAAAAAAATAAACAACTTCAAAAATACGTCACGACAATCGTGTGTGTTATTGTTTGGATTGGTGATTTCGGTTTTTATTTATTGAAAACATACTGTAAGTAGCGTTTTTTAAGTTTACCCTGAATATAAATGTTTATAAACTATACTTTAAGGAGTAATTTCATGGTAAACGTTAGAACCACTCAAACGGAATATTATCATATTTATCCAAATGCACCAAAAATTTCATTAGTGCTTTTTAAGTGCAGGATTTGCGGTGTATTACTGCATTTTATTTAAAATGTTTTTGTTGGTAGTACGGAGGGTATTTATTTAGCAATGCAGAATAATAATTTTTACTTATAAAAACTAGTATTTAAACTGAATGCTTTTCTAATTTGCGAAACCAAATAGCCGCCATTTTGCAGTAGGAGGAGCGCATCGCGTGAGCGGTTTATTCATCTGAGGATTCAAAGGTTTTGCTAGTGGTAATGTTGAGTTTAATGTTTATGTTTCTGGTTTAAGTAGTGTTTGGTGACAATGAAAAGAGGGAGGCAGTTTGTTGTGCCACTCGATGAGCAAAAAAATGCTTTACTGCAATATAAAAAATATTTATACATTGTTTGGTGAAATTAGAGTACCCTTTTATCACATAAAATTTCCACGGAGGCGCTATATCTTTCTGTAAAGAAAAATTTCGACTTTTTCTTCAGTGGCCCTGATAATCCTGCTGTTCGTTATGAAGATCAGAACAAAATTCTATCTAATGATAATCAATCAAAAAAGGAATACAAGGACGAAGTAGCAATCAGTAAAACAGAAACTTATAATTTTATTATAAGTTACTGTTACTAAAATACTTTAGTACTTACTTTTATTAAAATAATTTTAAAATATAATTC
>NW_020653515.1:4272-8379 GCF_003589595.1 Hyposmocoma kahamanoa | reverse complement strand
ACAGATTGCGAACAGACGATTTCATAATTAAACACTTAGAATTCCTAAAAGGAGAGATTAAATTTGCCTTAAATAAATTGACTCATCGAGGAAAGGATGAACATAATATTTCTAAATATACAATTAAAAAGGATTCTAAAGTATATGTTAAGAAAATAAAGTAAGAGTCAAAGGAAGAGTTTACCGACGATTCGATATTTTCTGTGACTCCGACCTTATCGAAAACTGGAGAGGAAAAGGAAAAGACATTAAAAAAAGAAAAAAATCATTTCAGTCCGTTGTACTTTTGGCGAACGGAAGTAGATTACAATGAGGTGATAAAACAATTATTTTGCGAAATACATGCGCTGTGGACTCTGTATGTTAAGCTTTGGCTGTAGCATACGTCGACGGTTACCGTATAAGTAAAGCAATACAGGATAGCAACCATCATTTATTTTGTCAACTTATCCGGCTCATGGCTGAAAACAAATCGCACAAAGTGTACAAACTTACAACAGAAATGGCTCAAGCTTATTTTAAACAAGTTTAAGAAGGTTCTACTCATTTACTCAATTGCGAGTGCAATGTCAATAATGTGTTTGAACGCATATTAATTGATTGCATATACAGTGCTGATGAGAAAGAACACTGCACAGAATCAAATTGCCCGATCAATAACGTTCGGCGGAAAATACCTGTTCTTCATGTAGATGAAAATAGAACTATAAACGAATTGCAAGAAGCCGCAAATACACTTATAGATGCCCAAGAAATTACTAAATGCCGTCGATTTAACTGCAATGGTGTTAAATCATTTACTTTCATCTTACGAGATCTTATTGCATTTGAATTTAACTCGAATGAATTTATTTCGATTGACGAACCGGCGACCAGTCTGTTATTACAAGACTCTGAATTTCATTTATTGTCAATAATAGAATTTGTTCTTCCCTCACCTCGAGTACATATTGGTCATTACAAAGCTCATTGCAGGCGAAATTCACAATGGAATTGTTACGATGACCAGTCTTCGAAAATAACAAAGAGCAAAAAAAAGATGATTCCGCATTGTATTATATATGCCAAAAAAAAATAATTTTTGCTTTCCTGTATTACTCGCTCTATGTAAACTATTTTTGTTTTGTTTCAAGTTTACTCAAGTTTTTAAGTTAAGTTTATTGTTTTGTACTTAAGTGAAAGGTGGTGCCTGATGTATAGATAATTTTTTTAACAAATATATAATTACAACTAAATTCTTTGTTGATGTTGCATTATGATGGTTACCTACCCTCTCGGTTTTATAAATCAGCAATCTCACCAGACTAGTTCGCCTCGAAGTAATTGTTAAACGCCTGCCCTATTATATTATATTTTAGGGCAATAAAGCACTAAAAACTTTTTTAAAAGCTTTTTTAGTTTATTCAGGCACTTTTTGGCAAAATTTTCAATCGGTTATATTTTTTTAACTAATGTAGATATTAAGCGTATACCTTTATTTCGTGAAGGTAGCAAATAGGTAGCAATTATTGGTAATACATACATCTGGAAAATCTGCTCCCTTCATGCTGAACAAAGAGGCGACCCGCCATCCTGACGTCAGAATGGCTGGTCAAAATTTTTTTTTAATTTCTCAGAATAGGTAGCAATTATTTAGAAAAGGTAGCAATTTTTGAATATACACTCAGTTCCAGACGCCACAGGCGACCAGCCATCCTGATGGTCACAAGGTGCCTACAGATTTGCTTGTTTTTGTCGATTGACAATGTCGATCGTTTTAGTCAGTCCATGTTTTGTCGATCGATAGGTGCGATCGAGCAAGTAGTAGGCACCACAATTTACTATAGATCTTATAATAATTAATGTATAAACTAACTTTGCAAAGTTGGTGTGGGTCAATATTCTGGGCACTACAGTTGATTTCATTGTTCTGGTATATATGATATAACAGGGAATTTTTAAGTTTGAGACCAGACATTTTGGCTGCGTTGGGTCAGCTGCTCCGAGTGCACTCCCTATTTTAACTCACCTACAATCCGCACTGTCAAAATACGTCAGCTCGCGCAACATCCTTCTTCGTCGACTAACATCTACGAATTGGGGATTAGCGCCACATGTCTTATGGACTACGGGCTGAGCACATATATTTCTTAAATTACTAACTGCCTCCGTGGCCGAACGGTTACCATGCCGGACTGCCACGCAGAGGTCCCAGGTTCGATTCCCGGGCCGAGAGAAATAGTTGTATGGCCTACAATTATATCTCTCGTGAGTTTGGGTGTAATTTGTGGTTGTCTATGTGTGTGTCCATGGCACCCGCGACACAGGGTTTCCCTAGTGCGGGGCTATGTTGAGTGTGTGCGTTAGTGTGTGTGCGTTATTTAACATAATATTATATTCGTCAAAAGATAAAAGTACTCTTTTATCTAAATCACGTACATTTGTTTTAACAAAAAAACAAAGGTTGGTTTGAAAATAATAAATATGTATCGAGATTTGAAGCAAAAAAATCCCAATAAGCATCAAGCGTTTTTTTTTATTTGTAACCGATTCGTATTTTCGTATTCATTGAACATGAAGTGAGGCTTAATTGATTACTACATTGAACAAACTGTAATTGTACAATTTTCTTACAGTATTCTTTTTTATGAACAATCTAATATATCGTGATTACGAATCATATACTCGAGAAAAATTGAGAAATTTATTTGTATTTATAGTTGCAACCTTTTTATTAATAATTACTTCATGTTTATCAAGTTCTTACTCATTATCTAGATAAGGTAATAATATCGCAACCATAAAGGTTGCTACAGAAAATAAACCTAAATCACCGATTGTAAAAATGTATGTATGGTATCAATAGAAATCCTACGAGTAAAGATTTCAAAATCCCTATTGAGGCACGATCCTATAAAATGTATTGTATTTAAAACATAATTGATGAATATTTTTTTTTACACAAATCAAGGTAGTAAGGTCTGTTTTCATTGCAGTAAGTAAATGTACAAAATTGATCTTAATACTGGAGATCAAAAATCTTAAATCTTAAGTAATAAGAAATATTTACTCCGTAGAACGAATAATGTGTACGTTACTCGGAAACTGAATTATATATTTCTTAAATTACTAATCAATTGCCTGCGTGTATCCTACATTTATATTAGAAAGGGAAATGTAAATTTAAACTAAGAAAATACCTCTTATATATATAAGTATCTTTTAACAGGGCGAATCGCTGTGCACGAATTGACCTTTAGTGTTTTTTGAGTTACAGCTGCTTGTATTCAATTAACATCCTTCGTAAAATGTATTGAATTATATTAAATTAAATAATAATAAAAAACGTATCGAAACGCGTCGTTATATCATTTCAATGTCAAAATATTTTATGGTAAAATCAAATCTATGTCAACATTTGTTCATACTTATCTACTTTCCATATGACTTGGCGTACAAAATCCCGACCTCTTCTTTTTCCCACAAATCGTTCATTGGTGAGCACCGAGGATCAACTATGTGAGGTTCTGACAGTATCACAAACTGTTTGCTATCTATTTCGACCATTGTTCTTCGATATTTCTGGGCTAACGTTTTGTCTAAACGAGAATTGATAGGTACCAGCAGTCAGCAATCTTTTGGCAGACAAGGTGCAACATAAAATAAAATAAGACTGGCAAAAACACCCAAATAAATACTCAGCTATCTTTTCATTATTTGATAAATACAGTTAATTTATTTTTGTAACATTTAATTCGATTTGAAAGCAAGTTGCCAGACGGATAAAACTTTTAGTGACATTTTTGAGGCTTTGTTTGACTAGAAATTCGTTGATTATTTGGTTTCAAATTCGATGTAGACATTCTAAGTATGGCACTCAAATGTTTATCAGTGAGACGTAAACAATATTTGTTCTTTTATGTAATTCATAATCGGAAAATGTGCTGCTAAAAAGTTTAATTATTTGTTAAGCAATCTATTTCAATTCATTAAAATCAGATGACAAACAGAAATAAAATTTTACCAGATTTTTTAGTTTATATCAATTCATATAGGACTTTTTCAAAGTGTCATTAGATTAGATTTTAAATGCAAGTAAGTAATACGTAAGCGACACCAGCGGTGCGA
>NW_020653515.1:0-4262 GCF_003589595.1 Hyposmocoma kahamanoa | reverse complement strand
TTTTTTTAGTACTCTGTACTGAGATTATTATAGAAGAACGTTTGAACACAACCCGATAAGAATTAAGCGACAACATGACCGACAATGACCCGCGTTTATCAACCAAATGCCTATTTACTTTAGCCTTGAATTGCCCTGATTTGTAGTTTTCGGGAAACAGATGCCGGCAGTGTATTCCATTGTTTGCCTTTATTGTTAAGTGACTTTCCACAGCCTGTGATTTCACGGGCCATGCCTGTGCCTTTGAAGTTACCGACACATCGCGGATCCAACGAGCTAGAGAGAACCGCGCCAGACGGAAGGGGGGCCTTCCCAAGGGCGCGCTGGCGCGGAATTGCGCGGCGCGATCCCTGACACCACGGGCCGTGGGAAGATAGCTAGGATTTTCCCACCCCAAATAAGTAAAAAAACACTACAACATTTTAATTATAAACACAAAACGTGCATAAATAGAACCTGAAATATTTCAACAATAGGAAAATAAGTTTCATTTATGAAATTATTACTCTAAAATTGTGTACGACGGCAGTACATACGCGTGCTACTGCATGTAAATATGTGTAATCTGTCGAGCGAATTACTTTTAATGGTTAATTTTATTTAAAGGCTAATACAGTTTTACACACTTCTACGTGCGTAGACACAAAACATCTAAGCAATTTCAAGTAAAAGGCAAAGAATATGTCTACTACAGACATGAGAACACAGTCAAAAATAGAATTGCTTATAGACTAAATTCACGTATGTCATCGTAACTAAAACTCACATCAAAAACATTCGGCACGTAGATTTCTCAGAAGACACATCATAAATCACGTGTAACGTTCACCTACACCTACGATATTTACTTTACATGAATGTTTTAACTCCAGTAAGTAGGCCTCGACACATTTCGGGTGGTATGTCGATCGCTGAATTAAGTATAATTTTATTCGAGTCAGACCCGCCTAAGAAGCAAGTAAGGAAATTACAGAAATAACATCGTTCCAAATTACGTTTTCGGCTACGGTTTTTTTACGTCGGATGGTTTAGAAATTGTTTCTGAGAAGATAATTTTCTCTTGTTTTAAGTTAAGCCTTTTATTTAGTGTGAGATCCATTATCTTCATCAGAGTGAAGATTTCAAAATAACGAAGTTAATATTTAATTGCAGAAACAGCTCTCCTTTCTGCGTTCTGCTTGGATGGATAACGGGTCGTAAGGTTAATTTTTAAATGCGTTGTATAAATATTCGATTATAGAAAGAATAGAATAGAATATAAGAGAAAAAGGTTATTCACTGTTTACAACACATCAATAAACACATGCAAATTTAGAAAGAGAAATAACAATAATAAAAATAATAATAATAATAAACAAATTCAGTTAAAATTACAATTATTATTAGTAAACAAAAAAAAATAATTAACACATAAAACAATGTGTTACTACCATGAAAAGGCTGCGACTCACCGTAATGCCAGCCTGGAGACTGACGCTGATCTTCCGTCGCATTGCCATATGTTCCGGCGTCGACCGGATCCCAAAAAACAAAGAAATCAGCAAATCAGTAAATTTATAAGATACAAAGTTTAATAACTTTGAGTAGAATTTTATTTACAAATTAAAAAAAGAAATTTTTAAATTACATATTGTTTAGTAACAGTCTTTTCAGTATAAGTAACTAATAACAACTGTTTTTTTGATATTTTAAAATTAATTAATTTAATTTAAATTATTTATAAAGCATAAATTATAATATATTAGGGGTTAAAGTTTGAAATTGCCGTTTCGTACTGAAAAATTAAAACTTTTTTTTGTAAGACAAAATAATATTTGTTAAATCAAAGTATTTGCTATATGTATTTGTATATATTAATAAAGTATTTTCATTTACACCTTTGCGATAGAATTCTGGGGACCTGGAGGCTACAAGCTGTGTAAAGGCATTTTGTACTGCTTCCTGGGAATACTTTTTTTTTTGCAACATATAGCCCAAATTGCGAAAAAAATTGTAGTCGGTTGGGGCGAGCTCCGGCGAGTATGTAGGGTAACGGATGGTTTCTAACTGCAGGTATTGTAGTGTTAAAACTGTTTCTAGAGCAGTGTGAGGTGTTACATTGCCATGGAGCAATAATGGTGAAGCTGTTTTCCTGCAAGTTTCTCCGTCATTGTTCTAATGTCATATTGCGATTATGCCTCTAATTCCTTGGTAGTTTGATGCGGATCGGCTTCCAATTCATAGTTATTTCCCCTAGTGACTGGTCTTTCTCGTGGTTCATTCTTCAAGACGAAATTTCGAAAATTGTCGAAAAACGCTCGGTGCGTTCGTTAGCCGTATCCTCTCCAAAAATAGCATTGACAGTACGAACGTTTCTGCTGCGTTAACCCCATGTAGGAACTCGTATTCGAAAATTACTTTGATTTTTGCTGTATCCATCTTCACGTTAAAAGTTGTATGTAAAAACAATGGAAACTCGAACAATCAATATATCATGTTTTTCATATTAAAAATGTTTTAGATTCCGTGTGAAAAAAATCTCTCTGAAATCTGACGCCATGCTGGTTTCATTTTAATTCAAAGTGGCCAGCTAATACGATAAATCGGCAATTTCATTTTTAAATCCCTATTATTGTTAAAGTAACGGATGGAAAAATTGTTCACTATTTTGGTAACTTGGTTCGGTTTTTAGCAGTAGAACTTCTTGTGAATGAGTTTGTCCAGGGCAGTAGTGTTTTCACTTCCAATCTAAACTATGTTAAAAGCGCGTGACAACAAAGCAAAATCATCTCAATCGCTTTGGATTTTGAAGCTACGAGGAAGTTAGTGAGGGAATTGCATCTATTCAAGAATCGCAACCGAATTTTACATACTTTTTGTCAAAAAACAAAGTCATAATACGAAAATACAGATAACCACAGGAAATTTCAACTTAAATACTATGCATTAAGCTTCTAAATCTAAGTAAAAATAAATAAATATATATAAATATAAAATATAAAAACGACTTACAATATGAATTGTTTAAATTCAATCGGATTGAAGACAATAATGGCGCCGCATCGGAGTTGCAAATCCTATGCGATTTCGCTGACACGCAATCTCATTCGATTCCCGCTTACACAAACATGTCATATCGTATTGATAGAGTCACAGTTGAAGGTTCATTACGGTATACACGGGTTAATACTGCGATATAAAATGCGATATTCAAAAATATATGTTTTCACGTTGAAAGAAATCACTGCATTGAAGACAAAACAACTCCACGGAAGTACTGCCACCTTACCTATTTCTGCCGTTAAGCAGTAATGTGGGGGTAAGGGTGCTGGCGAGATTCTATAATTTCATCCGGCACCTTTACATTTCAAAAATGGAATCATGTGCCTGTACACATGGGATTTGGTGACTCAAGTTTCAGGGTGACGGGCGTAGTGGCAGTGCCCCTAGTTAAGGCAACTGTTATGGGTACTGTTATGAGATGTGTCGCTTACCATCAGGCGCATGACTTGTTCTTTCCGTGTCGCTTGGTGCCATGAAAAAAAATGATTTTAAATAAGTAAATAGGATAAATACGTGTACGAATTTTTGTATCGATTAATTTCAATGCGATTTTCAAGTGAATCGATTGATAGAAAGGCCTTTAAAGGTAATTCCTCTAAGACGTGTTCATCATTTCATAGTTTAGTTCTTATTCAAATAATTTTCTGATAAAATGTATGGGTGGCTTTCAGGTTATTTTTCTGTATCTAATTTCGGTAGCAATTTTTAATATATCTATATACTACTACGACAATACATCATGATAATATTCCAGAATATTTAAATAATAAAAATTACGAAACGTCGGTTCGTTTGAAAAAACAAATATACGCGATTTAAATCCGGAAAAATAGTTTCATTTCCTATAATAAAAATTAAGTAGAGAAAACTAACCTGAAAATTACCTACATAATTTTATAGATATTTTAAGAAATTTGTTATTCTTCTCAGGTTTATGGCTTCTCAAAGTCTGTAGAAAATGGTCTAATGTCCTCGAAACTTTGCATGACTTTGAGTCGTTTTGGTCGAAAATTACAAATTTATGAAACTATCTAATTTTGAAACCCTATTATTTATTATATTAACCCACTTAATAGGAATCTGATGAATATCGATTGATATTATTTTTTAAACCTGTACAGAAAATTTCATTTACTTTAATTAATTAGTGTCAAAAATTGGTTCAAACTAAGTTTACTCCTTGAACCGTCGTCTTAAACCAATCAGCTAATGTAAATGAA
>NW_020653514.1:0-12820 GCF_003589595.1 Hyposmocoma kahamanoa | reverse complement strand
ATTTGATAATGATAAATATCTTGCTTAGCTGGTGAAAATTAAAGAGACTTAATTCTTATTGCATATATGGCCATCTTTGTAGTAAGGTAAAGTGGTATATTTAAGTAAATTTAAAAAATCGAGTTCTTAGATTTACGCGATTGTTAGGTACTTAGAGGAAATAAAACTGTTTTTTTCGGGTCTAAATCGCGTATATTTGTCATATGTGACCGTGCGACCTGTATTCACAGGTCGCCCTTCGGCCCGAAACGTTGCTTTCTTTGAAAAAACAAATACACGGGTGTTAGAAAAAATAGTATCTTCTCCTAAATTCCAAAAAATAAACTAAGAGTCAGTCTGAAATGCTGGAAATAATGATTAAAAGTAAAGGATAAGATATGCAAAACAAAATATTATCTTTTTTTACAAATTACGAAACGTTTCTTCTAAATACACGTCAACAAAATATAATGCTGGTGTGTGGTGTGTGTACAATGCGTCTGGGACGTAAATAAATGAATAAGTAACCAATGAAAATAATTTAGAGTATAATCAAGACAGTGTTAAAATACATTTTACTGTGAATTACGATTGTCATTACCATCACTCTCAAGATTCAGTTACACTCGACACATATGACATTTGTTTCATTAAGCCATGCCTTCTGTACTATATCTGTCTGGCATTCTGCGATGGGACATTCCATTTTCTTACAGTCAGTTTTAGTGGCTTGGAAAGTTATGTAGTATATGATGCCAGCCACTACACCAGATTTTACTTTTATAATTTTTCCTCGAGAGTATTCCACATTTTCCGTTAGGTATAGTTCGTGTAGTGCCTTATCAATCAAGTCTCCTATTAGTTGTTTATCATAGTTCTTAACTTCGGATACGCAGCCTGGACACGATGTGTCTTTAGTACGTTTACGCAATTGATTATTGGACAGAAGTTTGGTTTCAATGTCAGGAAGTCCAATGATATCAATTATTCCAGTATCAGGTTCCTGTAATAGATATGTCAAGTTTTTAACTAATTTCGAAAAAGAGATGGGTCACCTGCTCATTTGCTGGGTAATATGCTGAGGTGGTGACCTATTCGGAGGGGCATGCAGAGTAGCATATAATGATTCGTTGTTTTTGTCAAGCCTAATTGTTACTCTGTTTTTCTCTTCTTTTTTTTAATGTTATTAACTTTTCTTTTATGTTTTAGCTTTCGTCGAATAAATGATTTTCTATTCTATTCTTATATCTGGCAAACTTCTTCTTCTTACATTTAACTGCTTCCGTGGAAGATGAGCGGTTACCATGCCCGAGATGGGCAATCACATGGGAATTGAACCAATCGGGTAGTCTAACACTCAGTTTACAACAAATATTTATCGAGTTCTTAGGTTTTCGCGATTATTGCACATAAGAACTGAAATTATTTTTCCAGATTTATTATATAACTAGATTAATAATAACTAGACTTCCAGATTTATAATATAACCGTTTAGCTCATGAAGGTAGTCTCGATCTCTGATGTTTCAAAACATAAAAAAATATATTGTAAATGTTGAATGTGTGCAAACGTTGTTTACAAAGAGCAACCCCTAGGGTTTTTTGCTCATTCTTCTCAGGGGAATCTGCCTTACGAATGAGCGATAGAGTTTAATCAATGTTACGATTTCAGTGTAATAATGATTACCTGTGTAAACAAAAATTATTTTGGTTTTGATTGCGTTTCGGTTTTGAAGGTTACATGAGATCTGTTAATTCCGATCTTATCTCAGCTTTTCTAGAAAATGGGTCTTAGGCTGCTACATAAACAAGGGCATACAGTCGACACCCCGAGCAGTTATTGCCACATACCTAGGTCAGGAACTCCGTGTATTTGTTGATGTGGAATTAGAAGCATAGATGTTGCTTGTAACTTGTCACTGCATTCTAAACATTTATGATTTCAAATGCAGAAGGAATTTTTTATTTACCAAACAAATATTTCGCTATCGAAATTCTCCATTTTAATTTCTCTACGATGGACTATGCGATGTAAATGCGCTTTTCCTGTTGGGTTAGGTGATAAGGTGAAAGATCCGTGTCAAGATCGTAGCATGTAGAACTCTGCGTACCCCCTAAGTACATTATACATACTCACTTCCGAAAGTTCATGGCAGTCGAGCGAACAATACAAAAATAAAAAGGATATGTAATGTGTAAGATGCATTATCACGAATTAATATTTTGTAGGTTACAGCTGCAACTTTATTTATTTTTTCACCACTTATTTTATAATTCTTCACTGTTCGGAATTGATTTTTACAAACGATAATTATGATGTTTTTTTAATCAATAAACACTTTCAGTTAAAGGGTAATTAATTACATGCTTATTTTCTTGAACAATCAATTGATGCAGTCGGCGCAAAAGTGGTATAACCAACATTCTACAATATTACTCGTAACCAACATTAATATTTATTTTGTACAATATTACTTTAAATGATATAAAAGTACGTACGTACATAAATATATTATATATCTAGGAAATGAAACTATTTCTCCGGATTTAAATCGCGTATATTTGTTTTTTCAAACAAACCGACGTTTCGGGCCCTTTACAGGTCCCATGGTCACGGTTGAAAAAACATATATACGCGATTTAAATCCGGAAAAATAGTTTCATTTTCTATATGTAACAATCGCGAAAACCTAAGAACTCGATATATATTATATAATGTTTCTTTTTTAAGTATAAAAAATATTTAATTATTTTTAATTATTTTTATATTAAAAAATATATAACGACATAATTTTTACACACGAAAATAGCATCCAAATATAAAATAATTATGTACTTCTATGTTGTATCATTTATAGTGATATATCAGAAAAAAAAAATTTGGGTTACACTACTTTCGCGATGATAGCTTCAATTGTTAAGCGGTGTAAACATGTTTTGGCCTCTAATGGACAAAACATAACGTAATATGGAATAAGGCTTGGTGCCCATTGGCGGGACAGCACGACAAGGGATCCTTTGGCATTCAAGTGTCGTTTAATGGGTTGCTAGTTTTTGATGAAATAAAATTAGGGTAGATTTCAATCACGCAGACTTTATATGACAAGGATAAAATTTAAATTATGTTGTCTTTTTAATAACTTGTAGGTTTTTATTTATAATAATAATACAACGGCCTCGACGGCTACCATACTTATGAGAGTCTGACCACGCTACCATTTCCGTCTGTTTCTTAAATTCGTTGATAACCTCGGTGGCCTAACGATTTAGGTAGGACCATTTGGGAAATGAACTTTCTATATTCCTTTCTGGTCTGGGTGTTCTGTGAAAAGCCCTAGAATTCCGTTCTCTGGTACACATAATCAAACACTGGGTGCCATGGACAGACACATAGATAACCACATATTACACCCAAACCCAGCACGAGATAAATACATTATGTATTATGTGGGCCCGGGAATCGAACCCGATACCTCTGTGTGGCAGTCCAGCGTGGTAACCGTTCAGCCACTGAGGCAGTTTAAGTCCGCAAAGCGTCATTATCTGGGGAAGTATGTTGTGAACTTCTATCCCTATTGTAATGGCGATACCTTACATTAATTCTAATACTAAGCATATTAAGTTTAATTTATAAAGAAAATAATGCCAAAACAATGCAGAAAATTACATAAAATCAACATTAGTGGAATGAACTTAAGGGCTTTCATGTTAATGAACAGATATTAGGGTTACGATAAACCCTCCATATTCCAATAATTACACTTTAACAAAGGGTTTAAATTTGCAAAACCGAAAGTGACAGCATGTTCATTTACTTTATTCGGTTAGTGGTAAGGACAATTATTATCAGAGATCGAAACAGGCAGAGTACATGTACCTAAAGTTCTAGTGATATATGCGAGCGTAACGTTTATAACGTTTATAACGCTATTGCATTAGGTTACCTTGTAGTAATAGTGGCACGGTTTCATGTTACTAGATAATAATAATAAATAAAAATAATAATCTTTTGACCTACTGGTTGTAAAAATAATTTGATAATAATATTTGAACTGAATGCGCGTGCTTGACACTTTGTACTTTGGACCGTTTTTACCGTAAGCGGCATAGAGTTGGATTTAAATCTTAAGTGTCAAGCTTGACATGCTCTTGGCCCTTTACGATTAACGGTTATTGAAATACTATACAGTACAATATAAATAATAATTATTTTAAATGATCACAACGACAACCTTTACTTGTTGTTGTAGTGAGTTACATTAGCAGATTTCACAAGGACATCCTGTAGTTATATAGCAAAACTCTGAAGTAAAACCAAAGGCGTCATAATTTAATTTTTTATTCACTTTTATCTGAAGACGAACCAAAATCGTCAGCTGAGCTAGTGTCACCAGTACACATAATTAATTCGTTTTCTATTATAGTGTCTATATTTACATCTTTATCAAAATCCTCCTTTATTAATTTTCGCGTTTGCGGAACTCCACGAGCTGCACATGTGGCACGCAAAATAAGCATTAGTCTTGTATTTATTGTTCTGTGGTCACAACGAGCGAACCACCTATCCATCATGGACGCAAAGGACGGTACCGTAGACATTTGTCGGGTATGTGGCCGTCTCGGAGAGTCACTTAGGCATATTGTTTCCGGTAGTTACCCTCTTGCTAACACTGAGCACTTGCACAGACGCAACCAGGCATCCAAAATATTACACCAAGAGCTCGCTCTGAAGTACGGACTCGTGCAACAGAGGATGCCATATTACAAGTTATTAGATGCCACATTACCGGAGCCAATACTCGAAGATGACCGTACCAAAATCTACTGGGATCGATCCATTATCACAGACAGGACTATTCTGCGAATAAGCCTGATATTGTGATATTGGATCGATCTTAGTCGAAAGTATTTCTTATGGACGTTACCATTCCGCATGACGAGGGTCTCGTGAAAGCCGAAACCGAGAAACGCCGGCGCACGAGTTCACCGACATGTGTGATCACTGAAACAATCCCAATTGTTTTGTCCGCAAATGGGTTAATTTCAGTCAGCTTTGCTAACGGCTTGAGGCGGTTGGATTTCTGTGGCGTGTCGCTTATAGTACAAATTCAGAAAGCCGTCCTGCTCCATACGGCACGTGTTGTTCACCGGTTCTTGAATCCTTGACCCAGGCCGACTGTGTACCGCCTCTCCCAATCAAAAGTTAATTTTTTAGGCCTTGGGGGAGGCGAGAGCATAAAATAATATTTTTTTTATAATATCAAGTGACGGGACGAACAAGTCGCGCGTCTGATGGTAAGCTACACGCCTGTCCATGACAGCTGCAGTGCCACTCAGAGCTTTAAATTACAATGATCTGAGGGGCACTGCCACTGCGCCTGTTACCCCTGAGACATATTCAGATTCAAATTCAAATTCAAAATAATCTTTATTTCATAGGTAAGCATTATTACACTTGAAATCGTCACAATATTAAACTCTACCGCTCATTCGTAAGGCAGATTCCCCTGAGAAGAATGAGCAAGAAACTCTAGGGGTTGCTCATTGTAAATAACATTTACAATATTTTTTTTTTATTTGAAACATCAGAGATCGAGACTACCTCCATGAGCTAAACGAGTTACTACCACGGATTTTTGTCATCCAAGTACGCAGAAGTTTATTTATTTATTTATAATAGGTACACCAACAGCATATGTATTATAGCATTGAAGTAACTTAAAACTAGTAAACATGATTCTGATACACAAGCCAATTACAGGTGAACACAACATTCAGTAACAAACTCTCAGAGACTAATTAAAGTTGCAAATAGTATACAAAATTAAATTAAATTAAAAAAGAAAAAGAAAAACAAACAAATCAGTCCAATGAGGTTCCAAGCAACAGTTTCATGAGTTTGGTCTTATACTTTGCAAGGGAATCAAAAAATATATCGAGGTCAGGTATTTCAGCATTAAAACTATTGTGAGTGTGGCAAACACGAGAAACAGGGGCATGCTCAATGACATTGGTTCTACAAGCCGGTTGATGGAACAATCGCGTGATGGGTTTCCGGGGTAAATTATAAGGAACTGAGAGTGAGATGCGCGAAAGTATCTCGTCGCTTTTAAAAGTTCCATTCACGCATTTGTGCAGAAATAGTGCATCATGAAGTCTACGACTGTCACGCAAAGACATTAATTTAAAAAACTTCAAGCGCTGGTCATATGGGCATCTATGGGAAATATTCGGTGAATCAAAAGCGAGGTGCCTTGTGAAAGCTCGTTGTACGGATTCCAAGCGTTGGGAGTGCACCGTATAGGCAGGATTCCATACCACAGAAGCATATTCAAGCTGACTACGAACTAGAGTATTAAATAATACAATTTTAGTTTTGTTACTAAAGGATCTTGAGTTCCTTTTAACAAAACCTAACATTTGGGCGGCCTTATATGATTAATGTGTGATGTAAATTTGAGTTTACTGTCAATGATGATACCCAGATCCCGTACCTCTGGTAATTCTACCAAATGTTCATCATTGACAGTGTACGTTGAAGGAAAAGTATTTATTTTTCTGGTGTAACGAACGTAGGAGCACTTTTTGGTATTTAGTTCCATTCCATTGGACCTACACCATACTTCAACATTGTCCAAGTCCCTTTGAATCAGTGCTATATCTACACAGGATTCTATTTTTTTATATATTTTTAAGTCATCTGCAAAGAGAGAGTACTTACAATGTTTCACACATGATGTGATATCATTTATGTAGCAAACAAAAAGTAAGGGTCCCAGGTTAGAGCCCTGTGGCACACCCGACTGTGCAATATATGCGTTAGACTCAAAGCCCTTTATTACAACTGACTGATATCTTTGTGACAAATAAGAGCGAAGCCATTCCAAGAGATACATGTCTAGACCAAAAGTTTTTAACTTTTGTAACAGTATATAGTGATTAACTTTGTCAAACGCGCTACTAAAATCAGTATACACAGTATCCACCTGGTGGCCTTTGTCGATTTCATGTACCAGATCAGATATAAAAGTAACTAAATTAGTCTGAATCGACCGCCCATTACGGTAGCCGTGTTGGTGTGGAGTAATATAGTTGTCTACATATTGTGCGACTATTGGATATATTAATGACTCCAATAACTTAGACGGACAGGACAATATCGCGATAGGTCTATAATTTTTTACATTATGCGGGTCACCCTTTTTGAAGATCGGAACAATTCTTGCCTTTTTCCATTCAGTGGGAAACGTACCGCTAGCTAAAGAATGATTGAATATAATTGTTAGAGGAAGAGCTAGTAATGCTGCGGTACGTTTGTAGAAAAGTGGTGGAATTTGATCGGGGCCAGTGGACTTGTTTGCATCTAGTTGTGTCAGCTTCTTAAACACCTCTTTTACCGTGAATAGAACATGGCCTGGTTGGTCTTTATAAGCAATGGTATCATCATGAAACCTTGAACTGTAATCAGTATATACGGACGAAAAATGTGTAGCAAAAAGATTAGCTATATCATAACCATCTTCGGTGGAAACATCGTTAAGAAACATACTAGACGGAATGGGGGTATTATTCTCTCGTTTATTATTTATAAATTGCCAGAAAACCTTACAATTCAGGGATATTTTGTTTTCGATTCTACGCTTATAATTTACATAGCAAGTATTTAAGTGTCGGTTACACCGGTCGCGAAGAAGATCGAATTCAATTTTGTCACGCGGGTTGTTGAACTTTCGGTATCGAAGTCGAAGTTTCTCTTTCTCCCTTAGCAATTTAATTAGAGAAATAGTAAACCAAGGTGGGTGCTCAGACTTCCTGATTTTAAACCTTGGTACATGAAGCTCAATCAGACCTCGTAAGATTTTGTAAAAAATAGAAACCATTTCATCGGTCGTGCCGCACTCAAGAAATTCGGAATGCCAGTCGATATTTTCAAGTTCCCCAGCAATAACATTATAGTCAGCTTTAAAAAAGTTATAATTGGTATATGGTTTACTACGCAACATGGAAACGCCAACGTTATCAATTGTAAATAAAATAGAGGGGTGATGTAGATCTTGTTTACTGAGTAAGTCAAGTGGGGATTTAACTTTACCATAAATCATAGTACTAAAAACCAAATCCAAGACCCTGTCATTTTGATTACGAATGTTGTTGAATTGATAGAGGTTGTTAACATACATGAAATCTATCAAAGCGTTTTCCATTACACTGTGATAATTATAAGGCAACACGTGGTAGCTGTCATCTACATCCGACCATCTAATATCACCGAGATTCATATCTCCCATTATAATAACATCACCCACCAAGTTCATGACATTACTGGCATTATCAAGAAAACAATTAAATACATCACACTTAGGTGGTGAGGGAATATACACAGCACAAAGTACAACATTTTTGAACACTCCGTCAATATTAACACCAATTGACACCCAAACTTCTTCACATTCACTTTCGTATTGAAATAATCGACTGGATTGCAGCTTACGCGAGACCGCCACCAAAACACCCCCTCCATCCAACTTACGACGTTGGGCACTTAACTGGCGATCCCTTCTATAAACTACATATCTTGAGTCAAATAATTCGTTGTCAGATATAGTTGAATTTAGCCAGGTTTCGGTAAAAACAATTATATCGTATGAGCATTGTAAAATATTACCATACAAATCATTGGTTTTAGTTCTTAAACCACGAGTATTTTGATAGTATATAGTAACCATTATTATAGAGTAAAAATACCACAACATTGATAGGTTAAATATAGAAAAATAAAAAAAAATAAAAATTACATGCTAGATCAGTTAATCATTTTGATGCTATCCAAGTTACGAATTAATAACGCCTGACTTATCTCGTCCTTTCTTACGTAGATTCGTCCACTACGAACCCATACAAAACTGTAGGACATTTCTTTGGCTTTCTTTCTTGCTGCGGCGTGCAAAAATTTGTTAGCAGGCGTTAGATGCTCAGCTACAAAAACCGGAGCATTATTTCCTGCTAAGCCAAGATGATGCGATCCTAACTTATTTTCACGGTTAGTTTTATTAAAGTTATGAACCGCAGCTAGCAGTTCGTCCCGTTGGCGAGGGCTTCGCAGTTTGGCGACGATTGTACGAGGTCGCTTGTCTTCTTTATTCATCCTTGCCACACGCGTAACCTGCATTATGTCACTGTCAATAACCGGGGCTTTAACAGTCTTACACAGTTGCATTAAGCAATTAGCAAGATTCTCGCTTCGATGTTCAGGAACACCATTAATCTCCACATTACTTTCTCGTTGAAATTGTTCTACCAACGTCAGACGAGTTGTTAAATCCCTGACAGTGGATTGCAAATTAAAGTTTTCATTCTGAAGCTCTGCAATAACTTTTACACCTTCCTGTTGAAGCTGTTTCAGAGCTTCGTGTTGGTCGTTCAAGAAAGACAATGAATCTTGGAATTCCGAAATCTGTTTAGTCACTTCACTCAATCTTTGTGCTACAACATCGGAAACTACCTGTTTAATTGTTCCCGCCATTTCCTGCTTAAAAGTCTCCAAAATACTGCGCAAAGTGTCTTCGGTGACTGGTGCATCACTCCTCAATTGGGTTGTTCTATTCCAATGTCCCTGACCTTCACCAACCGTGGTTGCTACTGCTTCGTCCATTGTGGGTGGACGGATTTGCCCACGAATCGGTGTATCATCATTTTTTGGACGCCTTGTTGTGTTACAGTAAGTGGGACATATCAAAGTGTGCTCCAACTCCTGTCGACGCTCCTTTAATTCTGCCAAAGTTATGTTGAGGCACAAATGATGATACACGGAAGTTGTATAATAACCTTTAGTATAAAGTTTTTGTTTCACTATAGTTTTAAACCTCGTGAAAGGCAAATTTTGTACATCAACCGGAATCTTGTTATAGAAGCGTATACATTGCCCCTTAAATGATTTTTTGACTTTGTGACATAAGTTGACAAGTACCATGGGCCTTTAATTCATCAGCACTCTTACCCTTCCAAACTGGAACACAGTAATGCCGTTTTTACTTGCTGGCGGCAGAAATAGGTAAGGTGGCAGTACTTCCCTGAACGAAGTCTTTCACAAGGAGCTTTACTACTACTATTGTTTTCATACTCATCCCATCAGAATAACACAACCCAACTAGAATATTTGGCTAATATTCTGGTGCGGTTCTGTTATTGGGATATTCGGATCCAGGACTGACCTGGATCCGAATATCCGACCTTGAGTCGAGTTCAAGAAAAATCTTTGTTATAACAATAATGATCTTTATTGAGTCAATACAATTGCATGATATGATTAAAGAAAATATTAATAAAGTAAGTTAAATTTGAGTGCGTTCTGAATTTACACCACATACATTTTCTTCTTCTTTATACTTATAATTTTATGTGATTAACTCATTGACCTGTAAGTCAATGGATTAACTAAATTATTTTAGTTTTTCGACAAATTAAAATAATGTAATTAAACAAAATTTGTATTATCGTTGTCAATTTAATGTCAATAATAATCAGAACAAATTATACCAACGGATTAATAATATATAAATACTTAATACACAAAAGACGAATCGCGTTTCGGAGTCACATTTTTTTATCAAAAGAAAAAATTTATCTTCGGATGCGTTCTGAATTTGCACCTCATCAATTGATATTCTTGCTTGGTACATTATAATTTTGAGTGATTATCGAAATTATGTCAGTTCTTCGACGAATTAAAACAATTTAATAAACAAAATTCGTTATCGTTGTCAATTTAATGTCAACAATAATAAGAATAAAATATACTTACTGATATTTTATTTAAAAATACGACAAATCGCGTAGTTTAATGTGTCATTATGATTTTTTTTAATACAGTTGCTCAAAACGTGGTATTTTTCGCACTACAAATCGTGCCGAAAGCTGGAATTTTCGCACTAGTGCTTTTTACTTTTCCATTTTTTTTTGGGTGACAGGCGAGATTTTTATGTATATATTTGTTTTATGTATTACAGATAAATTGTATCTCACTACCGTGCACGGGTTGCTAAAGAAGTTTAAACAAAAGTACCAGGACTTCATAATAAGAAAAGTGGTTACAGACCGATATTACAGAAAATAAACAAAAACAGCACGTTAGAACTATTATATTTCCATAGACTTTTAAATAATGGTTGCAGTGGTTGTATTTCATTATTTTAATTTACTAGCAGAAAATGAGTGTTTTTTAAATACTGTTTTATTTTACTTTCAATGTAATTTTTTCGCAAATGTATTAAAAAACGTCGTTTGATACACGTGCGGATTTGTCATTTTCACTTGTCTCGCGTCTTGACCCTCGCCTCTGGCTCGGGCCAAGAAGCCTCGAGCCTCGTGAATAATGACTAACTTTCCGCACTTATATCAAAAATAACTATTTTCATTGAAAGAAATTAGGTACACCATAGTCCATAGTCAGTTCGAATTTCAAAAATCTTATCCACGCTAGCGTGGAAAAAACGCTTTTGCGCACAGATTTCTAATGAGAAAGAAAGCCTTTCCGAGCTAGTGAGGTGAAAAATATAATACTGCTGTGTGGTGTGTGTACAATACGTCTGGGACGTTTGAGTAAATAGTAACCAGTGAAAATGATTTAGAGAATAATAGAGACAGTGTTAAAAGCCTTTTATACCATGAACTACGATTGCCATACCGTCACGTGCAAAATTTATTCACACTCGACACATATAACATTTGTTTCGTTGAGCCATCTCTTATGTACTTCGCATCGCAGAATGCTATACACTTGTATAGCATTCTGCGATGGGATATTCCTTTTCTTTACAGTCACTTTTAGTGGCTTGGAAATGTATGAAGTACATTATGGAAAGAGTATAAAAGAATAAAAGGTGAAGCGAAAGATGTTGTGGGAAGGAAGAAAGAGCGCTAGAAAGACGAGTTTGACAGAAAGTTATTATATATGACTTTCAAAGCAACATTAAATGGTTTTGGAAGTCTATAAGAACAGCTAGAGGCAAAATCACAACCTCGCAACTGCAAAAAATCAGAGGCCACGATGCAAGTGTAGTCAAAGGAGAAGAATGCGTATTAAAGAGATGGAAGGAGTATTTTGAAAGTTTGTTTGAAAAGGAAGAAGTACATTTGTTCATTGAAGTTATTTGCAGGCTCAGACCGCCATAGAGACGAGCGGAAGTCAAGATGAAAATATAAGCATGGAAGGGATTATAAAAGCATTGAATAGTATGAAATCTGGTAAGGCTGCAGGATATGACGTCACACGCGAATAAAGACCTAACGACATATTAATTGAAGACTTGGCTTCCCTAACGTATGGGTTGGATTTATTCCTTATTTTTTTACGGGCATTGTTGAAGACTTTTGTGTGAGTTAAATAAATATTTAATCGCATTATTTGTTTCATTTAATTCAACTGAATATCAAAAGCAAGATTTAAAAATTTTTTCTAACTTTCTAACGTTCATTGTAAAATGTACCTTAAATGATACCTACAACTTGCTAAAGTTATTGGAAAAGTGATGTAGAGTAAATTCTTATTTTTTATTTAAGAGCATTGCTTTTAACGGTGTTAGCTGCCTTCAAGCCTCTCTCGCACCTTGGGAATAAAATTAACCTAAATAAATAATATACAAAATGCGTAAACAAAAATAAGGTTTTGTTATGGTTATTAATACAGATATCGAACACACAGAAAGTTTTCTTCAACCCGATGGTACTTGAACCCATAACCACGCTGTACCGTAGCGCTGCTCTAACCAACTGAGCTACAGTCAAGTCATCGACTTGTTGAAGTTATCCTATGTGTGTTTTGAGTGTTGTAATACAATAAAATA
>NW_020653513.1:868653-884823 GCF_003589595.1 Hyposmocoma kahamanoa | reverse complement strand
TTTTTTTTTTTTTTTTTTTTTTTTTTTTATAAAATATAGGTGCGCATTTGACCTCCATCTCACCTGATGGAAAGTGACGATGAGGTCGACGATGGAGCATGCACACCTAAATAATGCCTATTCACTCTCGCCTTGAAAAGGTCCAAGTTATAACGTTCAGGGAACAAGTCTGCAGGCAGGGAATTCCACTCCATAGCCGTTCGCCATATAAATGTGGAAGCGTAACGCTTCGTGCGAATCTTTGGAATATCCACAACATAGGGGTGGAACCCAAGCCTACGCCTAGTCCCCCGGTGATGGAAAGGGGAAGGCGGAATTAAATCATGTAATTCCATCGCACACTCTCCGTGATATATCCTGTAAAATACCGATAAGCAGGCAACTTTACGGCGGTGTTCAAGGCTCTGCAGCTTCGCCTCCACTAATTCCGAGTCACCTATAAGTCTCTTGGCACGGTTGTCAATTGAATCCAAAGTGGCCAGTTGATATGTCGCAGAGCCATCCCAAAGGTGGCAGCAGTACTCCATGCACGATCGGACTTGTGCCTGGTACAGCTGGAGCAACTGTCCCGGTGTAAAGTACCGCCTCACCCTGGAAAGGATCCCAAGCTTCCTTGCTGCATTTTTGGCCGTGGATTCAATGTATCTGCCGAAGTTCAAATTGGACGACAGGTCCATTCCAAGTAGCTGGAGACAATCGGCTATCGGTATGGATATATCACGAAAAGTCGGAGTCAGCTCAAAGGGACTACGTTTTGTGGAGAATAGACACGCCTGCGTTTTGGTAGCGTTAAATTTGACAAGATTGGCATTGCCCCAATCGGAGACTGCCTGGAGTGTCAAATCTAAACGGCTAACCATGGACTCTCGACAAGACTGGATTTCCTCTCCACTGACCCTTGCATTGGTCAAGTACCTATCTACAACTGTGCTGTCATCAGCATACGCAAAGGTACCTGGAATTAACATATCATTGATATGCAGCAGAAAGAGAGTTGCAGACAGTACGGAACCCTGAGGAACTCCGGCATCTATCGCCATATGTTCGGAAGAGTAGCCTTCTAAGACCACTCGAATCGAACGTTCGCTCAAGAAATCCGAGATCCAATTGCAAAGGTCAGTGGGAAGCCCATAAGAGGGAAGCTTGCTTAAAAGGCTTGCGTGCCAGACCCTGTCAAAGGCTTTAGAAATGTCCAAAGACACTGCAAGTGCTTCGCCTTGCTTTTCTATAGCCTCGCTCCATATGTGACAGGCATACACAAGAAGATCCCCAGTAGATCGCCCTCGTCGGAATCCGTACTGGCGATCACTGAGGAGATCGTTGTCTTCAAGGTACGATAGGAGACGGTTGTTGAGTACACGTTCCATAGTCTTGCAGAGTATGGAAGTGACTGAGATAGGTCTATAGTTGACAGGGTCAGCTCTGCTTCCCTTTTTTGGTACAGGTTGCACGTTTGCAAGCTTCCACGATCTGGGAACTACACCAGTCTCAAGTGAGAGGCGGTACAGGCGTGTGAGAACAGGAGACAACTCAGGTGCACAGTTACGAAGGACTATTGCTGGAATTCCATCTGGCCCGCTAGCTTTATTCACGTCTAGATTTCGCAGAGTTCTAAGTACCTCTTTTTGGCGTATGCGAACTGGCGCCATAGTGCAGCCAGCCTGAGGTAAAGTAGGTGGTAGGGTCCCTGCGGCATCTAGACGCGAATTTTCTGCAAAGAGTGAGGCAAAGAGATTCGCCTTCTCTTCCGCAGTATGAGCCAGCGAGCCATCCGGCCTCAGCAGAGGTGGCAAAGATGGGCGACAAAAGTTCGATTCGACCGCTTTGGCCAGGGACCAAAAGGATTTGCTGCCTGCTGGATAAGAGGCAAGCTTGGCTCCTATGCGGCGCACATGGTCGAACTTGGCCCTACGTAACATGCTTTTGCACTTCTTGGCGGCCTTATTAAAAGCTTTCTTCATGTTCTGAGTACTCGGAGTTTTGCGTAGTCGAGCATCTGCCCAAGCTTGGTACGCGGACTGTTTACGTGCTTCAGCACAACTACAATTAGCGTTAAACCATGGACGAGCTTGGGGTCCATTGGGTACATCAGAGTATGGAATGTAATACTCCATACCCAAACGCAAGACCTCGACTACAGCATCAGCACAGCTCGACGAGTCTCCTGAAGTAAAGCACGCCTGCCAGAGATATGACGCAAAGAAATGGCGCATTTCGTCCCAATCTGCTAACTTGTATCGCCACACCCGTCTCATACCACTAGGGCCCTGATCGGGTGGGGAGTATACGGATACAGTTTTCACCAGACAATGGTCGGAAGTACCCAGTGGGGCCTCCACAACCACAGAGTATCGGTCCGGATCAGTTGTCAGCAGAAGGTCCAAGCAATTAGCCGTATGAGATTCAACATCTGGTATCCTAGTGGCGCCACTGACAAGCTGGGATAAGCTTAGCGTTAACGCAAGTTTACGCGTCTCTCTCCCAGCGTGATCGGTCTTCTGGTATGGGAACAACCATTCTTGATGGTGTGCATTAAAGTCCCCCAGAATGACTAGTTGCGCCGCTGGGTACCTATGCTGAATCTCATCAGACGTCTCACTTAGATATTGGAACAGCTTGGTCGTCTCCTGATCTCCACTGTGCGATCGGTAAACACAGCAGTACACTATTTGTGTAACTCCTGTGTCAACCAGAAGCCACAAAATTGAAAAACTCGGTGCCTCAAGGTTCTTGAGACGCTTGACACAGATGTCATCGCGAACGTACACACAGACTCCGGCACGAGGTACGAACCTGTGCTCCAGAGTATACCCGGGGTAGCTGAGGTACGCTGCGTCAGTCGGACATCTGATCTGCGTCTCTGTGAGGAACAGCAGCTGCGGTTTGTCGGTTTCAAGGTGGTAGTGGACCGAATCGAGATTTGAGTGCAGACCTCGGATGTTAGTGAGGTGCACTTTTAGTGGGAGGACGTGCAACCGCTGTGTATACTTTTTTCCATTTTTATAGTTTTTCATTTTTGGATTTGGAGAAGTGAATAGGCAGGAGGAAGGCAGTTGAACGAGGCACTGCGTCGTGTTCAACCAAGCAGCAGACTCATACTGCCACACGAGGTTACAATCGGCTTGGAGACCGCGGGGACGCCCGAACCCCCCCGGAGATGGCCACCTGGTCCTCCCTTCCGGTCGCCAACCGGCAAGGTGGAGCATTCCGGGATTTTTCGTTGGGTGGCGGGGCAGCCTTTCACGGGTGGCTTTCCCGCTACTTGGGCCCCCAACTTCCCACGGTCGGCCAGCGGTGCACCGTGCTTCGGATCCCGCTAGCCTCCAGAACCGAGTGCTCAGTGTGGCAGTACAAGCAGCTACAACTCGCCGTCAGACGCAATGCAACTGTTCAGACCCGACCTCCAAATGGCAACTCCCGAACACGAGTCGGAACACGGTAAAAACCATTTGGCGACTCGACTGCGTCGGGAGGGTGGTGACTAGCCACGGCCGAAGCCTACCACCAGTAGTTATTGCTCTTTAGCACCACCCAGGGGTCACTTGTAGGGTCTCAAGGGTAAACCTACGGAAGCGAGCAACAAAAACCCCCAAAAAAAAAAGTCCTGGCGCGGTTTCCCCCGCTGGACATTCTGGCGGAGATGGACGCGCGTATTTACACGCGCCTCCGCCAGGCGGAAGAAGCTGCGCCGCCGGAAGTGCGGTGGCAGGAGCGCCGACGGGCGTTCGAGAAGTGGCGCGAGAGACTGTAACAGCCGTGGATCTCGCGCCAGTGCGCCGTCGGCGCGATCCTGCCCAGCCTCGAAGTCTGGTTGAGCCAGCGAAAGTGCGTCACCACGTTCCGACTGACACAGATACTCACCGAAGCATCCGTGCCCGGTGAGTATCTGAATCGGATCGGACGCGAGTCGACGACGCAGTGCCACCACTGTGGGAGGGACCAGGATTCCGCCCAGCACACGCTGGAGGAGTGCCCCGCATGGGCCTCCGAGCGGAACATCCTGGTTGCCCGGATCGGGCGAGATCTCTCTCCGCCAGGCATAGTAGCGGCTATGTTGGCGGATCAAGAGTCCCATGAGGCAGTGGTCTCCTTCTGTGAAGCGGTGATGCTTCAGAAGGAGGTCGCCGAGCGTGATCGGGAGAGGGCCGATCCCGCTCGGCGGCGGCGTACCTTCGCGGCTGCGGGCGATCGGAGCGGGGGCTCCGTTCGCCAGTAAGTTAGGCAGCCGCGAGGAGGACGACGGGGCGGTGTGGCCCGCTTCGTCGTGAGGAGAGCAGGGGGAGGACGTAGCTCCTCCTAGGTGCTGGGGGGGTTCCGGTGCGCAAAGTCGATCCCGGATCCTTCCCACTAGAGCACCCGAGAAGGCCACCGTGGGGTTTTAGCCGGTAGAAGTCCGGCATAACCTCCCGCTGCCCCCGCGGCGGAGAGGTATCCTCAGAGGATTTCCCCACGCCAAAAAAAAAAAGGCAAAGACCACGGAACGCTACTTTATCGTGACACAACTCTCGAGCCTCACATACATCAACTACCCTTTTCATACAACTTCTTTTATTCTTGTCACTTCGGATGTTAGCCTTTTTGAGGACATCACTGATCTGGTCAATGTAAGTCCTTCGTCGAAGACGGTTCAAAGGCCTCGGAAAGCGTGTGACCCAACTCTCATTAGGCTAGCGTGGCGGACTACGCCCTAAACCCTCGTCTGAGAGGAGACCAGTGCCCAGCAGTGGGACGTGTAAATGGGTTGATGATGGTGATGTGAGATAAGTTGTGTGACGGTGTGACCTCCTTATACCGTCATCCCACCTTTTTGTATCGCCTTTCTCCACTTGAATCGTATCATTTTTTCTTTTGCTTGTATTTAAATTTTAAATTTGAATTATTCCATCTTTCTTCGCTTTCTCATTTTGCTTCGTACCACGGTGACTGTCTGCACGATCGCGGTACCAAAACATCTACTTTCTTATTTTTGAACCGTTTACATTTTAAGATATTAATATTATTGTTGTATTGAATAAATTCCTACAAACCGGACTTTCGTCTTTTCAACTGCTAAAACTTGCTAAGTAAGACGTATGGAGGCTGCGGGGGCTGCGGAACCCTTGGACCAGGCTATATTACTGCTATCCTGGCTATTTTACAGTCTACAGAACCACCAGCACCAGCAGCGCCATTACAGTTCCTCCATCTGAAATTACAGACTGGCAAAATACTGCTGGTGACTTATGTCTCAGGGTGACAGGCGCAGTGGCTGTGCCCCTCAGATCTTTGCGATTTAAAGCTCTGAGTGGCACTGCAACTGTTATGGACAGGCGTGTAGCTTACCATTAGATGCACGACTTGTTCGTCCCATCATTTGGTATTATATATTTTTAAAAATTGACCAGATGGCGTTCTACACAATGTTTGTCGAGCCGTGGTCTCCACTCAAAAATTAACTTCCCTCGTCGTTATCTGATGTAAATTCAAGTCATAAAAAAACTATCCCTAAGTCAGTAAAAAGACAGATTTGTTATTCTTTAGCTAGACTGAAAATAAAGGTCGGCAAAATAGGACCTTTGATTTTTATTAGTTTATCTTTAATTCAAGTTTATTACGATTCTCTTAGGGTCGTATTCTAGAACTCTACTCAATGCTCAAGTCAGGATTGCACTGGAAACACAAGCACTGGAAATACGACCCTAATGGCAGGGACTTGATATGATTTTCAGTGCTTTAAATCATACTCAAGTCATGACTGAGCATTGAGTAGAGTTCTGGAATACGACCCTTAGAATCCGACGACGGGCAGCCGTGCTGTTGTGTTTGATGTCATTTATTTGTTGAATTAATAAATGAATAGATTATGTTTATTGAGCAAATCCAAAAATCGAAATAACTAAGTAAAAATATGAGACTGTAGTTTAATGTAATAGTATTGACGACTAGCTTCCTACTACAATGGCGGTGTATCATTCTACGGGACGGTTACGTAATCATAAGAATAGTAATTTATGTGACTGTTACATAATGAAATGCTTTAAAATACGCGGGGGTGTTTATGAAAAGAGCCGACAGGTGAGTTTCATAAAAACATCTCACGAGTGTTTTCATGCCTAATTATGTACAGTTACATACACTGCTTTATATACACACATACTTAGAATAATAACGCATAGAATGATAGTTTCATATCAAACGAACTGTCACAAGTGAGGCAAAAATCAAATTCATGTAGGCTAGTTTTAGTAGTAGGTTAATTTTCGGTTTTAGTGAATATTTGTATAAAAATACAAGTTGAAACGCGTTACTTCCTTGTGGAATGTGATGTTAGTACCTATTTTATGTTTGTCTGACGTATTTTTACACTCATTTACCGAACATTTCGTCATTTTTAGCTAAAATTCTTGAGCTGTTCGCGGTGCAAGTTGACCTTGAGCACTGACGGCCCGCCCGCTCGTGTAGGCCTATTGGGCGCGCTTCAATTTACCTCACTTAGCGTGTGCGGACTAGGTTTCTATGCGTTATTATTCTAAGCACACATATTATAAGCTCTCTGTGATGTGTTCAGGAACCGCTTGTTACGACCGGCGAAATGGCGGCAAATAAAAACTTTTCTCACGAATGTCACACAATCGTAGTTTTTATTTTTAATTCATAGACAAACTAGAATCGGCCCCAACTATCATGTCGTTCGATATTAAGTAACGTGTTAAATTGTCAAAATTGTTTGCTATTGACATTTCTTTTCGAATAAACTTCATTTCGACTGATATTAGAATTGAGGTCCAATCAAATTGTTTTGTTTTTCAGAGATGTTCGAAATTTGAATGTAATAATAACATCGAATTCGATGTTAATATCATGAGCAATAATAACATTTCCACAGATAAGAAATTTGTTCTAACAAAATAGTTTACCTTTATGCTGGTCAATTTGCGGTTTTTGAACACATTATAAAGAGTTTATGGATATGTGTGTAGATAAACAATATTAAAAATGGCGGCAATTCATATGGCTACTTTTATTTGTTATTGGATGTTTGATGTACTTGGAAAAAAATTTACAGAACACAAAAGCATATAATAAGCACGAAAGCATACAGAACACTGGCCAATATGAACGTCTACACATGGGGACAAATAAGGAGTTAATATGGGGACAAATATGAAAATGATGAATATTACTATGTTGTGGACGGTTTACTTGCGTATTTGCCTGTTTGGCTCCTATGATTTGTTTGTCACATATGGTATCTAGACAATATGATGATAGCAAATACCACGTGAAGCACTGCCATAAAAATTATCAACAAGTGCATGTAGGGCATACTTATGAAATTATGTCCTAACGAGACAACCTTTGCATTTACGGATCTTTGACCACGGCGATAAATTTTTCACATATTTTTTATTTTCTATACACATGAAATAAAAATCCCGAAATAAGAGTTGATGGCGGATGGCCGCCTTCACCGCGCTTGACCTCATGGCCTGAAGATTATATACGATCAAACTATAGTGCTTCGTAGTATTTTAAAAACGTTAACTGCAATAAATATTTAGTCTATAGGATGGCATTCATAATCCAAATACGTGAACAACAATTCGAGAATATGAACTTCCTTTATTAATATAAACATCTTTACCTTAGTGTCGAATGTTTGGAGTTTCTTACAAAACTATGTCGAGTCACTTTTTGAACGTCAATGTTTGTTTCATACAATTCTTAAAGACAGCGAGTAATAAACATGCGTAGACAATATATTCATTATATGTCACGTTCAAACCAATAATCAAAAAAGTAGTATCTGGACATAAATGCAACTATTTTTTAAATAGCTAATAGAGCTATCCCGAATTGCTATCAGAACTGTGTCCGATCCGTATATTAGAAGGTCTTCCAAGTAAATATAGAAATGAGACTCCAGTGACTGTTATAATAATAATAATAATAATCATTTATTTCATTTCAAGTTTACATTTACAGTATTAGTGACTGGAATATCCTTTTAAGCATAGCAATGCCTGTGATTGGGTTACATATTTATACAGAGTAGGTTGATGTCTTTAAAATAAATATATATTACATAAATACGAAACATATACAGACATATAAATATATACACATTGTGTCAAATTTAATATATAGTATTTCTTCCGTGTTATATATATATACAAATAAATGCGGCGAATATTCATATGTTATAAATTATATTATATGATCTTTCACTATAAATCCAAACAAAACAAAACAAAACACGTCTGTTCTAGTCAAAGATGCTTTTCGTAATGGCGGCTGCCTGTCAGCGCTCCGTTGATATTGACGATGATGATATCGATTTATTTCTTATTTCGATGAAACTAATTCTTAATGACGCAAAGTAAGTTTTCTAACAGAATAAAATAAAATAATGTCACGATACGCTAACACGTATAAGTTCCGGATCCGAGAAATCACGGTCCGAAGTAGTCGAATTATTATTTATATGAGAGATAGATAGAGATAGCCTTCCAAAGTCAAGAATACCTTCAATTCGGATCATTATTTTTGCGGATCGAAATAACCACGGTATTATTTGTATTAACGATTGTATATTGCGTCCAATCCGAGTCCAAACGCGGCGGGACAGCTGAGCAAAGTATAAAGGGAAACAGTAAATATCGAACATATAATATTATATTAAGAAACCGAGAACACCCAAACCGCAACCAATTTAGAAAAACTACTTTCCCAAATTATTCCTGCTCATCCAGCACTCACAATGCAAGCCGTTGGGAGCTCGTTTCGTAATCATTGTAGTAATTACTGCGGTGCGCAATGTTCTATTTCTGTTCCGTCAAGACAAGAGCAAGATATAGCAAGATCAAAACAATTATGGAATCTAGGACTTACCTTACTACTTAATATATCTAACATATACGAAATACGCATTTCGTATTTTTTCGGATACGTTTATTCCTTTTCATTGTATAGTTTTACAAGATGAATGCCAAAAAGTGTTCGTCGCGAGTATAAAAATTTACCAAACTAGACTTTGGCATGAGTGGACAGCACGTTATCAAGTCGCAGTATAATATACTGTCCACACATATAACAAAGCTTAGTTTAGTAATTTTTTGTACTCACGACGAACACTTTTTGGCATTCATCTTGTAAAACTATACAATGAAAAGAATTGAGAACGCTCAGATAGTTTATTACAGAAATTTTATTATTAATATCACATTAATAGATTTTATCAATTACGTTATTTTTTACTTGATATTGGCTGGTACCTAAAAAACTAGACGTGACAGAAACCTAAGACATATATACTAAATACATACTATTAGGTAATAGCAATCCTTTACAGGTATCACTTTTACGGGTACTGATTTCGTGTCACACAGTGTAATTATAATAAAATACCTTTGTCGGCCAGAAATCAAAAGTCTAATTGGCGTGAGCAGATGATGTGAGAGATCATTACTGCCTACGAAGACGCATATAACCACGAGTCAATTATTTGTTAAATTATGCGGTGTAGCGATGCTATTACGGGAAATTCGCCAACGAAGCATCAAACTACTCAGTTGCTAAATTCTGTTTATCCGAAGTTGATTGTATGATCGAGAATCGCCCGAGGCACTTTGTGAGATAAATTGGATATTACATGATGTTTGGGGAATTGTGATTGGGGATCTGAAATAATCCAAGCTGATTGATCATCCGTTTGGGGTCATGTTGCCTGCCTATATGTCCCCGTCGCTAGGTTATGTAAGGTGTGCGTGGGTGTGGATGTTTTATATGTATTGGATGTATACATCTATAACGTGCCAGAGTTGTTAAAAAGGTGTTGAAATAATAAATCAAAAAATGATTTTTATTTTTTATGATTCTCACTCACGAGTTTTCAATCACGAAGATATGAGAGACACTACTACTGCGCCAATCCTGAGACATTAATACGTCTCATGTGCCTGTAATTTCACCAGCACCCTTACCCTTTAAAACTGGAACAGAGTAATGGTCACATTACTGCTTAGCGACAGAAATAGGTAAGATGGCAGTACTTCCCTGGGCGAACTCTTTTACATGAAGCTTTACCGCTACTTCAGATTTAGTCTAATGTTATTCCATTGTTTTATGGCTTTTGATATTATCTATAAACTTTGGCAGAGTTATTAAAAAGATATTAAAAAAAAAATCTGTCAAATATTACTGCATTGTCCCGTGCCCTTTGTAAATTACATTTTATTTGTTAAAATATGCTTTTGCTTTAACAAAAGCAAAGAAAATTAAAGAGCATTAATAACTTCATTCAATTATTTAATCATTCAATAACTCAGCAATTCAATAATAGAATCACTCTAGCGTACAATAACTAAATCGTGCAATCTTTACACCTTTCAATCGTTCTGTTCGTTCATTCATTATCAATCATTCCTTCATTCATTCCACCGGCATCACTCGCTAAGACAACTTGCGAGTAGGTACATAATCTCGCGCGAGTATGTAACGGCAGTATGGAGAATTAGTAACCAACCTTCACTAGTTGGAGAGGCACTAGCAGAAAAATAATGCGGTAATGAGATTCTAGATACTGCCTCCGTGACCGAATGGTTACCATGCCCGACTGCCACGCAGAGGTCCCAGCTTCGATTTCCGGGCCGGGAGAAATATTTGTATAGGCTAAATTTTTTCTCTCGTGAGTTTAAGTGTAATTTGTGGTTGTTTAAGTGTGTGTCCATGGCACCCGCGACACAGAGTTTCTCTAGTGAGGGGCTATGTTGAGTGTGTACGTTATTATTATAAGATCCTAATAATCCAGGGAAGTACGTCCACCTTACCTATTTCTGCCGAAAAACAGTAGGTTTTGAAGGGTAAGATCCTGGTGCAATTATAGGCACATGGGATTTGTCAACTTTTATCTCAGGGTGACGGGCGTAGTGGCCTCCAATCTTTGTGATTTAAAGCTTTGAGTGGCACTGCAGCATTCACCTTGTAGGTCAATGTACTGCAGCTATTATGGACATCATAAAAAAAGTCGGGAGTAGGAAGCTATTCATAATTAGTAGTGATATTCTAAAAGAATTAGTAATAATAGGTGCTACAACAACAATTTCAATCAAAACTTTTTCTTATCCAAAATCTATTGGAAAATTTTCTTTAATGGTATAAAATCAATGCAGTACCTGAGGGTAAATAAACGAACCGATGCAAAGTTACGAACAAAGTTGTTTGTGTAATTTATTGGCAAAGTTATTCTTTGCGACTACAATTTACGATAAAACAGAGGAAAACGCGTGTTGTTTTGTGATTACAAGTTAATTTAATTCGATTGTGAGGTAAACAAGAATACAAGATATTTATTCGCTGAAAAATGTAGTGAACACTACAGTTCTTATAATATATTATATTATGTTAGCGTATCGTGACATTATTTTATTCTGTTAGAAAACTTACTTTGCGTCATTAAGAATTAGTTTCATCGAAATAAGAAATAAATCGATATCATTATCATCGATATCAACGGAGCGCTGACAGGTGGCCGCCATTACGAAAAGCATCTTTGACTTGAACAGACGTGTTTTGTTTTATTTGGATTTATAGTGAAAGATCTTATAAAATAATTTATAACAGTCACTGGAGTCTCATTTCTATGTCTACTTGGAAAACCTTCTAACAATTAGATAGTACATTTCACCAAAACTTGGCATGCGAATATTTGAAACAAAAGTTATTTCACTTTAGACGTAGCATGCATTAAAATTAAATTAAAACAATAGCATAAACAAACTACCACAATTGTAATTTAACCAGAAAATAAGAAGTAAAAAATATGATATACGATAGTTAAACTTTACATTTTAGTTATCAAGTAAAAAATCATTAATATTGTAATAGCATTGAGTAACTAACAAATTATGCAATTTCGTTTTAAATTGTCTACAATTTAGTTCTTTAACAGCATGCGGCAATTTATTAAATAATTTGGCTGCTAATACGAACATCGTTCTACTGTAAAATTCCAATTTAGGGCGTTGTTTTGGCCGTATATCTATTTTATTCCTTGTGTTTCTAGGATATCGATGTTTAGATAGATGTATGTAGTTCTGAGTTATATTCGTGTATTAATTTTTTCGCTGCTCTTTGTTTCGCCGAAGTACATAGAGCACGAAACATATCGGAATGCACATGCGCCCGAACTAGAAACCCGGTGTCTAGCGACCCCTGCGACCGCAATACAGGCTCAATTCACACTGGCGCAGAGTCGAAGCGTCGCGACGCGTCATGTTTTTCGCCTATAGCATATTCATCTCTATCTCAATTTGTGTTATGCAAATATAACACAACAATAACATATGGAATCGCATCGATGCTTGGTTAAAGTCGAGCGGCTCCTTGGGCGCAGTGAGGCGTCAGACGCCGACCACACTGTTATCCGTGCCCGCTAAAACAGGACGCGACGCGATGCTTCGACTTCAGTGTGAGTTGAGCCTTAGGGTTGTAAGCGGAAATGATTGAGAGAAACGTCTGTATGGTAGTAAGACTGATTTATTACTGACATGGATAAAATGAATACGTAAATATAACTACATATATCTATCTATATACCTTATACGATAATGAAACTAGCTTTTCGCATTTAATTCGCGTGTATCGGTTTTTTTTACGTACGTCTTGATGTCCGATGGTAAAAGGGGTCGGGCGAGCGGGATGAATGACGATGATATAAATTATACTGTGGATATTCGTGCTTTTAAAAATATGTGCATTATCTCTTCGTAGATAACTTTGATTATTTATTAATAACAATTTTTTTTAATAATACCAAGTGACAAACAAGTCGTGCGCCTGCTGGTAAGTGACACGCCTCTCCATAACAGTTGCAGTGCCACTTAGAGCTTTAAATCGCAAAGATCTTAGGGACAATGCGACATAAGTTGGCAAGTTCCATGTGCTTGTAATTTCGCCAGCACCCTAAGAACTACAGAAATAAGTAAGGTGGCAGTATTTCCCTGAAAGACTCTACACAAGGATCTCTACAGCTACTAAATTATTAAGGTAAGACAGAATAAATACACTAGGACTTTACAACACTTTTACACTCCACTTCCTTTATACACAAATATACACCAAACAGTCTCACATTCATGCACAAAACGCATACACACTACCACAATTGGACCAAGAAAACATCGTACGGACGTTGTGGGCTCTGTCGTTAGAAACATCCGTTGGTTTATTTCCTCCCATTACTCGTCATACGGCCGAGTGTTCCCAAGAGACCACATATTAATGAATATTAATATCTGATATATGATGTTATTGCGCATCGATATTATACGTTTGCTTACATACTTATATGTACTTTGGAAGGAACAACAATATGTACGAACGGTAACATAATATGCAGGTAAATATAAACAAACGAATTTTGTTCCGTTGCTTTAGTAAATAAATAAAAATAAAAATTGTTTATAGAAGACAATTTACAGGTAATTTTTTTGGGCGATATTTGAAAAATATGTGTATATAATATGAATTATAATTACACGGTAAAAACTAAAAAAAATCTCAGTACAGAGTACTAAAAAAACCGACCTCAAAAGTACGTGGAATTACGTCTATTTGCTAAGTTTTATTGAAATATCCCCTAGTTCGCCACTATAAAGGACTTGATACTGGAGATAATAAAAATCGGTTCTCACTACTCAATAGACTATTGAGAGAAAAACGCCTTGATTTGGAGAAATAGCAAAATCAACCATTAAAGTAATTGCTCCTAAATTAAAGTTAGGCGCTATTTATAAAAATGAATCTTCATGCGTGAACAGTCACCCTTAAAGGTATCATCCACCTTTACTTCAAAATTAAATGGGATCACTATAGAAGTACCCCCTTCCCAACAAAAAAAGAATCATGAAAATCGGTTCACAAATATCGGAGTTATCGCGTAACATACATACAAAAAAACGAACATACAGTCGAATTGAGAACCTCCTCCTTTTTTAAAGTCTGTTAACAAAAAGATTAGAAAAAGACAAAATTCCTTTTATGAAGACAAATTTATTAAATCCAACAAAACGAATCTCTCCCTACTAGCTACTACTAGTAATTATTCTCTAGCGTCTGCTAGAGAATAATTACTTGATAATAGTAAAAAAAACGTCTCAAAAGTGTATTTTAGTTTATAAGACAGAAATATTTGATCCAAGAGCAAAATAATTTACTTCAAGTCACAAAGCCACTCTAGATTCAACAAAATATTTACTAGAAATGTCCGATTTTGAATTGAAAAAAAAAAAATGAAAAATTGAGATATACTATATTATTTGACTGAAGATTTATGTTTTCTAATATCAAAAAGGGTAAACTTACAGGGTTATGAACCCAACAATATGTCTCAGTGGCGTAAAAAGTAGCAGAAATAGGACGGAATCTTCTCAAATACTTGAGTACCATTCAGTACCGTATAAATGTTACAGCGGCAGAAAGCACTAACAATTCAAAATATATGAGATTACTTATACTATTGAAGTTAACAAAACGATAGGACGACGCGTTTCAGAGTAGAACTAATGCCATCTAGCAGTGGCGAACTAATTGCATGTTAAAGTTGTGCTTGTTACAGGTGTAGTTTGATTTCATGCTGAAACCAAATTTCTTAAATTATGACTACAAATAACACCCTAACAAACTAAAGATACTACATATTGTTTCTTTGGATAAATGACTGTTTATGATTTTTATGATTACAAGCACAAGTAAAAGTAATCATTACCGCGTGCGCCTTCGGCGACATGTCACGACAACATTGACTATGAAAACGCAACGAAATGTTGCTTTAAAAATATACTCTAGAATTTAGAATATTAATCTGAATAGCAAACTACTTCTTTTTTTGTTTAAGAATATATTTTTTTTAAATACACCCAAGAAATTTTGAATTAACTTAAGATTATTTAAATTTGATGTAAGAGGTAAAAATTTCTTTATGTAAGTACCTAATGTCCAATTAATTAATTAGAAATGAGATAAAATCTTGAAGTGAACGTATTTGTCTAAAAGTTAGAATAAAGTTAAGAGTAAAATTTTATTACAAAAAGATAATCAGTACTTTCTTTAGTAATGACAATATTTTATTACTTTTAATAAATATTTTTTCAGAATTAGCAAATATTTTGAGAAATTGCTCTTTCTTGTTAGTAGAAATCCTTTTCAGAAATAGAAATCTGTGTAGATGTCCAAAATGTAAACAAAAACAATGTCATGTCATGGTGAGAATACAGGTGGGCCAAACCTTTTATTTTTATTCATGTTGGAAAATGAGGAGGTTTCAATTTTCTACAATTTTAATTATCTATTATAAAATATTAACAACAAACAAAAAGTTTAACAATAATTTAACAAACGCACTACGGAGACAAGAAAACACTCGAGCTCGAGAAACTAAGCACGAATGATATATAGGACACGGCTAGATGGAGGCACAAAAATGTTTTTGATCCCTATTGTGTTGCCAGTGCCACAAAATTATTTACGACCTTACACGTAATCTTTTATTATAATTATTGTATTATATGAAATTAAGTAAAAATATATATTGCAATATGTGAAATTGTGTTCTAAATTTTATCAGATTACAGCTTGAAAAGAGTTTAGACATTGACTTACAAATAAATGGACGACGGGTCTAACACAAAAACCACGAAAAAAATGTCCCAAATCAACCTATTTAAACGTTGTGACATGTAAAGGAATATGAAAAAGCTAAAACGTTGAATTTAAATTGTAACGTCATCGCAGTACTGTCTAATTTTGCTTGCTTCGCTGTCAGTTGAACAAACGAAGACTAAAGCGTGAATGACGCTCTGTATACGATTTTAACGCCCCATAAGTTCGGACACTTTTTAGCGCGGACCCGACGGCCATATAATTGTAAGTCATTGAGTTTAGAAATTGGAAACTACTATTTAAAATCTCGATTATCCCCTTTGATTACATTTTGTATTGCAGAATTTAAAAAAGGTGAGAGCTCTTATTTATTGCAACACTTTAAATATATAATAAAAAAAAAACTTTTTGGCAAAAAATGCACCTATTTATGTGACACAAAAAACAATTTCATTTCCTGAGCTTTGTTAGTTTTACGTCATCATTTAGGAGGAAAATACACCCTAACTTTTGCAGCTGTAGAGCGTATAA
>NW_020653513.1:853745-858653 GCF_003589595.1 Hyposmocoma kahamanoa | reverse complement strand
ACTGGACGGTATGTTTAAAGCATAAAATGGCACTTTCCGTAGACAGATCGGGTTTAAAACCAAATTGGGCGTCCTGGGTCTTTACATACTTTGATAACAATTTATGAAAATGTTATTTAAGTTAAGAAAAATATTATTTTTTTGTAAAAAATATTGACAGATATATGCAGTAGAGTTTAATCAGTATGATGATTTCGAGTGTAATTTGCTTGCCTATGAGATGAAGAATTAACTTTCACTTTGACTTTGACGTTAAATGGTGCTATTTTGTTGTTTGTTCCTAACAGGGTCGTTTAAAGGGCGTATCACTTTTGCATTCAAATAGCCATGCTTACCATGTAATATCTAACATAATGTCTTTACAAAAAAAATGAAAATCAGTACAAGAAATCTGGGTCAAAGTCAAACTTTCCAGCCAGATCAGACGATGTGCTCTGTGGCGATGTCATTCAACCGTAGTTGTAATGCGGGAATGAGGAGCAAGTCTGACTTTTTAATACCACTAATGGACCTAGGGCCATACCACTTGTTTCCTCGAGAATTTTGTCTTCTATACGGAATACGTGTTAATGAATGAACATTGGATGTTCGTGTCGTTTTAATAGGAACATAATACGAAGTAGAAGCCGTGGTGATCTACCGCCTCTCAATTGCTATTTACAAATAAAAAATATGTGCAGAAAACAATAATTCATATATAATAATTTTTTTATAATTTCAGACAACCTATACACTCTATGTAATTATTTACCTGAAGTTTAATTTAAAATGTAGTGTTATTAACCGACTTCAAAAAAGAAGGAGGTTCTCAATTCGACTGTATGTTCTTTTTTTTTGTATGTATTTTACGCGATAACTCCGGTATTTGTGAACCGATTTTCATGATTCTTTTTTTTGTTGGAAAGGGGGTACTTTCATAGTGGTCCCATTTCATTTTGAAGAAAATCATCGACCTCAAAGGGTGGCTGTTCACGCATGAAGAGTCATTTTTATAAATAGCGCCTGATTTTAATTTAGGAGCAATTACTTTTAGCAATTATTTAGTTGATTTTGCTATTTCTACAATTCAAGGCGTTTTTCTCTCGAAATACTTTGAGTAGTGTCGTAGTGAGAACCTATTTTTATTATCTCCAGTGTCAAGTCCTGTATAGTGGCGAAGTAGGGGATATTTCAATTAAACTTAGCAAATAGACGTAATTCCACGTACTTTTGAGGTCGGTTTTTTTAGTACTCTGTACTGAGATTATTGCATTCACTGCTTATTGTCTACTTTTTTTCAATCTATAATATATAGCATCTTGTGTCCTAATAAATGTTGTGTCCAAGTGTGGCGAGACGCCTAACGTTTTTGTTTTTTTTGTTATGGACGGAACGGCTTTACTAACGATTATTTTCACGCCTCGCAACTGGTAGCATATTGAATATGGCACTTAATTTAATACGTCATCACTAGGTAATAATGTTCGTATAGTAAAAGCATAACGCATAACGAGCGCGTGATCGAAAGGTCAATAAAATCTAAAAATGACCGGATTTATTAAACTCATCGACAAATCTTTTTTTGACATAATATGTGACTAGAGATGGGTCATGGATGAATATCATTGGGATAAATACTCAGGATAAATTTCTATTTTGACTCGATATTTATCCAAAAATGTGAATAAATATTTTAAATCGTGGTATATTGTTGATATTTAGTAAATATTTTTAAGCTCAATTGTAAACATTGATACAATTTAGTAGCATGTACGTATAGTATATTGCTTGATATACCTTTCTTAATACGCAGTAATAGATTACTTTTAAGTATTCTTTTTATTACGTAACGTACGTAAATCGCTGTATTTTTGCATGAACCATGAACGAATGAATTAATCAGCTGTCTAACATTTTGTATGATTTTTTTTCAAGTTGCTGAATTGGTCGTTATTGTACAGTTGTTCAGCTTCGTATATAGAATATAAGGGTTTTTGGTTGATCAATATTTTATTTTAAAAAACTGTACAGACTTCATTGGAAATACATAAACGATAATTAATTCTAATACAAAGGATATTCAATTCAAAATCACTTGGCCACTATTTTACTAAAACCTAAATTCGCTACCGAATAATTTACATGAGTGCGAAAGAAACGGAGAGAGCCGCTAAGAAGAATTCGCACTTGACAACTAACTCAGTATTATCTCAAAAATTGCGTCATATTATATTTTTATCTGAAAATTGCGTTACATTAATAATTTATCTCCAAAACTTTGCTGTACTTGTATGTCATTCGTATACGATTTAATTTCAAAGTTACAGGACAACACTGTCGCTTTGAAAATTAAATAGGTAATATTAATTAAGTTATAGCAATTTTGAGATAATGTTATGTTAGTTGTTATGTGCGAATTGTGTTCGCACTGCGCATCAAAACACTTTGTGTATTTATTTATTTTTTAAATTATGTATTTTAATTAAAAGATTTTGTGTGTGAAATGTGAAAGAGAAGCTAGGCTATTTCAAGTCCAAACATGACTTTATATAGTGCGCAGTAGACCCCAAGACCATAAAATTGGGCCGCACTGTATTAACGCAGGATAGATCAGCTCTAGGGTTACAGTTCATTTGATAACTTTCTGTCAATCGAATTTTCTCTACCAGCCAACTTTTATGTTGATAAAAGTTTAGGTGAGTGTGTTGCAATTAGTTTACATTCCTACCATTAGTGAGATGTTTTCGACTCGAATAACTTAAGTACTAAAACAGTATTGTTAATAAAATAATGGCAAAATGAGACGTAATCGTAAGTAATGATTTAATAAAAAATGGATTCTAATGAATTTTGTTATAAAAAACACAGAAAAAATTAAAATTAAAATTATCCATATTTTAGGATAAATACTCAGTGAAATCTGATATTTATCCTTTGACGGATATTTATCGGGTAAAAACCCATCTCTATATGTGACCCTATCTATCTAAGCCTTCCTTTTAGGTTGATTGGGCAATTATGCCCTTATTTTCAAGATTATAAGACCGCAATCGCCGGACCCAACCAGCTGACATTCAAGTTCGAATGATAAATATAAAGTTTGAAGATAATATAGAACTCTCGAATAATAAAGTGACTAAATTCGAAATGTAATTTTTGGGAAAGTGAAAAAACGGACTTTGAAAAACTTAACTTACGTGCTTATGTAAGGTACATTATTTTTTAAAGTCCGTTTTCTCTATTTCCACACACTCACTTGCCATATAAAGCTGGTACCAAACATGACAAAATCTATGTATGAAATATTTGACGTTCGAATGACGTCATCAATTTGCAGTAAAATAAATAAATAATAATGCACATACCCATAGCCTACTAGGGAAACCCTGTAGCGCGGGTGCCATGGACACACACATAAGACAACTACTAATTACACCCAAACTCACGAGATAAATAAATGTATGCCATAAAAATATTTCTCTCCGATTCGAACCCGGAACGTCGTGATAGTCCAGTATGGTAACCGTTCGACTACGGAGGCAGTAAATTTAACATCATGGTAGTGAAACATGCTGACATTCAATAAAATTTAATTAAAAAACCTGATTTACAAATAAATGGCAAAAACGTGTTTGATCCCTGAACATTTTTGATGTGTATAATTTGTCGTTTTCCAAACAGGATACATTTTGAATTTCGAAATTTTATTACTAAGTGTGTGATATACTGTTTGTTTTTTTGTAACTGGAACAATCCTAAACCTCAGTAGATACCGAGAAATTGTCTTATGGACCATTAGGTCTTTTTTGTGAAAATAATTTTGACAGTCATTTTTTTTCTTCAAGTGTAAGTTGCCCATAAAAAATAATATTTTTCAATGCTGTTTATTGTAAGAATAATTTCATTGTATCGGAAGAAAAAATGAAGACTTTTTTATTATATTATTTATATCTTTATTTCAGACAACAGGATCCATAAATGTATTGCATACATTTCAGTCAGGGACTACGTTAGTAAATAACATTAAAGTTTGTTATTTTGGTGCTAAATATTACTAACTAAACTAAAACTTTAATAAATCTTCAATGTGACCTCCATCTTGCTCTATGCAAGTACAGCCGTGTTTCAGAACACCGTTAATGGCATTACAAAGACGTGCGGTGAATGTTATTTAAATGTTAATGAGTTGCGTCTTTTAACTCCTGTACGGTGTTCTATCGATATTCAGTCTTGAATTTACAATTTTACGTTTTTAAAGTTCAAAGTTCAAAGAGTTCATAATAACACGGAGTTCGTAAATCTGCGCAAAAACTTTCGAGTGCCATAAAAGCGTTCTATATTTCAGTTTGTGTAGCACGTATCGACGTGAAATTCAATTTTTAAATGATTAACGCACGATTAAGTACTTCGAATTTGATTTAGTACATGCGTTCTCCTATTGTATGATTATTTTATTAAAGAAGGATGGCGACATCCCTTATCAAAGCATCAAAAAAGCTAATTGAGTACAGCCTGTAGAAGCGGGGGTTATAAAGTTAATATAGTTTATAACATTGTCCTGTTTCGCTTCAGATGTATGTTCGTAGTAGCAGAAGACAACAAGTTTTCAGTTGTTCCCAAAAATAATAAAGAACTTCTCGAATATTCTCTTAACTTGCCTCCGTGACCGAATGGTTACCATGCCACGCAGAGGTCCCAGGTTCAATTCCCGGGCCGGGAGAAATATGTATGTGGACTACATTTATTTCTCTCGTGAATTTGGGTGTAATTTGTGGTTGTCTATGTGTGTGTCCATGGTACCCGCGACACAGGGTTTCCCTGGTGCAGCGCTATGTTGAGTATGTGCGTTATTATTATTATTATTACTATTACTGTTACTGTTGCTGTCGCTGTCGCTGTCGCTGTCGCTGTCGCTGTCGCTGTCGCTGT
>NW_020653513.1:817944-853735 GCF_003589595.1 Hyposmocoma kahamanoa | reverse complement strand
GCTGTCGCTGTCGCTGTCGCTGTCGCTGTCGCTGTCGCTGTCGCTGTCGCTGTCGCTGTCGCTGTCGCTGTCGCTGTCGCTGTTGCTGTTGCTGTTACTATTATTATTATTATTAGATTATAATTTAAATAAAAACATCTCAAACAACCATCTTTTGCTTAATTTATATTTCCAATCATACACATTGAACGCCTCCATAGAATAATAGAATCTAAAAATAAAACTATAGTGAAACGAAAACTTTATACTGAAGGTTACTTATACATCGAATCGAACCTGGGAACTCTGCGTGGCAGTCCGGCATGGTACCCGTTCGGTCACGGAGGCGGTTAATTCATTAGTTAATAATATAATTATTTGAACAGCAGTAGAGCTCCTTGTCAAAGAGTTCGTCCAGGGAAGTACTGCCATCTCACCCATTTCTGCTGTCAAGAAAACTGAATTTTTTTGTCACCAAAACTTTTCCAAACTGGAATGCAGTTTGGAAAAGTAAGGGTGCTGGTGAAATTGCGGGCACGTGGGACTTGTCAACTTATATTTCAAGGTGACGGGCGCAGTGGCAGTGACCCTATGATCTTTGCGATTTAAAGCTCTAAATAGCACCGCAACTGTTGTGGATACGCATGTCGCTTACCAGCAGGTGCCCGACTTGTTCGCCCCATTACTTGATGTTATAAAAATAAGCTTTTTTTTTTAATAAAATAACCGACCTCAAAGGTTTGGTATTATATTTATTTGCCAAGTTTTTCTAAAGTCGGTTAGTAAAAAATGGGTGAAATCCTATGAACCGAATTGATCCCTTAATTTGCCACCCTCAGAGGTGAAAAATTTTTGTTCAAATTCGAATATAAGCAACTTCTGTGGTGCACTCTTTCCTACTGGAAATGATTTATCGAAATCAGTTCACAAAATGTCGGAGTATCGCCTAACATACACAAAAAGAAACAGATTTATAAATAACGGTTTTATCTAAAGATTTCATTAACTAAACAGCGTTATTGTAAACCACGAAGGTTAGTGCGAACGTGATGAATGTCATGTTCCATCCGGTCCTCGTAAACGGCCTATGCTTCGGCACTCACCTTTGTCAGTGTCCAAACCAATGTTATTTACGGTGCCGGAAGCCGTACTTACTACGGCTATATGAGTCCCCGATTGAGCGTTACCTTCAATTTATGGACTCCTTGTAGTGTAATTGGACCAATATTGTCTACTGGCACGCGAAGCTGTCACATTTATTAAGGTTATTGTTTGTTTTTATATAAAAATTGGTAGTGACCCGTTTAAAGGTTTTCAAATGGCGTGGCGAGACGAGGCGAGACGAGGACTGAAATTTGTATGATAGGTTATACACGGGGCGCGCTATAAGTTTCCGGAATGAATAAGAAAAAAATACTATAAATGGTCAGAAATTAATTTATTGTTTCTCAACATATTCTCCGTTAGCGTTAATGCACTTTTTCATATACGAAAGAACAATTTGGAAAACATTTATGTCACTCCTCCGTGACAATCTCTGAAACATATTTTTCATACTCTTCGACAGCCTCTTCAGGTGATGAAAATCGTTGACCGCGTAACTGGTCCTTAATTTTTGGAAATAAATAAATGTCACAAGGTGCTAGGTCGGGACCGTTCACCTTCAAAAATTCATTTGTCTGTCGGGCCGTGTGAGAACTTGCATTAACGTGGTGCAAGGTGATTCGGCGTTTACGGTTATTTTTACGGATTTTTTAATAACTTCCGGCAAACAAATGGTCTTGTAACAATCACTATTCACGGTACAACGATTCTCCAAAGCAATAGTAACCACGTGTCCAATTTTATTAAAAAAAGAAGCAATCACCCGCTTAGAGGCACTTTGCACGCGCGCCACGTTGGTTGGTTTCGGATCATCTTGAAAGACCCATACGCTCGATTGCTGCATTGTTTTGAGATCGTAAATATAAATCCATATTTCGTCACCTGTTATTATCCCACACCAAATTTGACGTCCCTTCGTTGAATCTGGTAAGCAAGGCATTGCACCAAGTGACGCGATCCGTTTTTTGAGCCTCAGTCAAATTGTGTGGGATCCACCGAGAGCACAACTTTTTCACACCCAAATGTTTATGTAGTATTGATTGTATTTGACCTAAAGATGCCCGAATCTAGTGATATGCCACATGCCTGTCTGTTTTGATCATACGGCTCACAGCATCGATGTTTTTTTTGTTTACAGCAGTGGACGGGCGACCATCACAAAATTCGTCTCTGAGATTCACACGACCGCGTTTGAATTCTATAACCAGCTACAAATAGTCGTCTTGCATGGTGCTTCATCGCCAAAAGCAGTTTGAAGCCGAGCGAAGTCCGCTGAGCTGTTAAATTACATTTAAAGTCATAGAAAATTTTACTACGAAAATTTTCACGAGTTAAATCCATGGTAATGTAGACAACCAATTTCTAAAATGACGCCACAATGTAAAAACAAGTGACAGTCAGATGAAACAAACTGTATTCTACAGTCAAAGAGTTCCGTTTTCAAATGTTATTATAATTACTTTTTAAATATTGTTTATGTAAGTGGCCAGTTCCGGAAACTTATAGTGCGCCCTATGTAATTATTATTCAAATAAATATTGTAAATGGCAAATATAAAAGAGCTAATGCTCTGGAATTTCTTACTCATTATATCTGCCTTACGAATGAGTAGTGGAGTTTAAGGCGAGGTATTTTAATGCCAGTCTAGTGGGGGTGGCCGTTTTCGCGTCCCGCAATCAGCGCGATTCAAATTTAATATGAATAAAATAAGAACAGGCGGGGAAAATTTGACACAGATCCGACGTTAACAAGTGCCCGATGGCGACTGACGGGGCAGCGGGCGACACGGCGTGTCGTTAAACCGCTGGACCATTCAAATTTTGGGATACATTTGAATTGAATAACATAGTGGCTTCAGTTGAAAACTAAAATTTAGCAGGTTCTCTGTAATACTTAAAGAGAAATATCTGCATACAAAAATTATGTGCAAAGTTAGATATTTTATTCTTAAGATTATTTAAAATGAAAGAAATTGACACAATCTCGTTTATAACAATAACTGCTTCAATATATTTATAAGATTTTTTAAATAATTTCTCTAATGTAATCAAATCACTACAATGACTTACTTTTAAATCACAATTGACAAAATAGTTTGTGACACATTGCTTTTAAAGTAATAAAAAATATTTAGAAGTTACAAATACCGATTGATATTAAAAACAAATGATAGAAAAAAAATGTAATAAAATTTTATTTTACCGAATTACATATCACGCGATATCGCATTTCCGGCCAAGTGGACAATAATTGCATTATGTATGGCCAATCAAGCCATATCGCGTGATAGATATTTGAAGCACATAAATCCCATGTACATAATAATAAACGTATATAAATAACATATTAACTTAAATTAAGCACAATAAAAACTAAAAAAGGTTTGACCACCACAGTATCAATTTTTAGCCTGGCAATGTACGTGTTAAAAGACTCATGTTGCGAGTGAAGCTTTATACTTCATATTTTCTTTAAATTTGGCCGAATATTGCTTATTTGAAAAAACAAATATGCTTTTTAGATCTCACAAAAATGTTTTCTAGCCTAAAGCAGCCAGAGTATTTTCACAAAAAAACTAATACCATGGTAGTAAATATATAATATTCTTGCTTCATACAATTAGATGTAGACGCAGTTGTTAAGTGGAACCATGATAACGGTATTGTTCTGAACACGGATAAGACCAAATTATTGATTTTGCACTCTCCCTATCAGCATTTAACCGACTCACCCAGTCCCATTCCCGCCCATTCATTTAAATGTTTACATATTCATTAATTGTAGATGCAAGCCAATAGAAAGAAAAATGTGTTACTTATCTCGGTCTCAAAGTAGATGAACATTTTTCTTGGGCCACTCACATAGACTTTATTTGTAACAAGTTAATAATACTGTTGGGTAAATTCTACCACTTAAGTTTCAAAGTGCCAACCAGCACGTAAAAATGTTTGTATATGGCATTGGTGGACTCCATGCTAAATTATATTCTTGATAGCTATGGACTTACATTTAAACCATACATTGACAGGCTAGAGAATATGCAAATTAAATTATTTAATCTTCTTGTAAAGAAAAAAACTAAAGTTAAATGTAATGGTGACTAAATTATTCCAAATTTGTAAAATTTTTCCAATTAATTTACAACATAAGTATCTTCTGGCTGTCAATAACCATAGTGCAGAGGTGCGAGACTCGTTGTTGTGCACGGTTGGTAACAAATATAATACAAGGTCGATGACCTTTGGCAAATTTGTAATCCCAAGAGTAACTAATTACTATGGAGATAGGACCTTAAAGAAACGTATTCCATACACATTAAATAGCTTGCCAGAGGTTATAAGACATGAAACTAAAGAATAAAAATGTTTGAACAATGTTTAAAGATCATTATTTCACAAATTATTGTTAGTAATTTAGATTTTCGCTCGAGCTGTCGTAGAAGTAAGACACGTATACTGGCCAACAAAACAGTGAAGAATTAAGTTTTTAACCTTATTAGTTCTCCGATAAAGTGTTTTTCAGGTTAACTTTCCAACACACGTGTCTTTGAGTGCACCATAGTATATGCAAATTTTTTCGATAAAATGCAGCGTACACCGAAATCTTGGCAACAAGTCAAGTATTCATCTCATCCAGATCTTTCTATTGGATCTTCTGATGATCAAATCGACTTAATTAGGAACATTAATATAAGAAACCGTAAAAATCCTGAAGAAGAACATTTCAAAGACATAAAAAATTCACTCCAACAATCATTCAGAAAAATTATGAGTTCCGAAATTGCAGAATTAAAAGAACAAAACAAAAATATTCTTGAATCGAATAACGAGATACTAAAATTACTACAAATAAATACTGCCAACTACAAAGAAATTAGCAACAGGGTGGAAGTGCTTGAAACAAGAAACACGGAAGCGTTGCAACGCATCAATGAACTGGAACTTCAGTTTAATTTCATTCAAAAAAAAAAATCACGAGAAACATAGTGGAAATAAGAAATATTCCCAGGAATGACAACGAAGATCTACAGGATATTGTGATGAAACTATGCAACATTCTACATATCCCATATGTTACTAATTCGCATGTATACAGAAAAGGCAAAGGTAATGCACCAATAATAATAGAATATTCTGGCACAGGTGAAAGGAAATCCTTACAAGATATTTACAAATCCTTATTTAAGGCCATTAAAAAATACAATACTGATAATAAAGATAACCCATTAAACAGTCAAAACTTGGGCATCAGTGGAGTTAAAGCCAGAGTATATATATCTGAACTACTGACCTTTACATCCAAGAAGGTTCTTGCGGCAGCCCGAGAACTTGTCAAAAATGGAATCTATAAGTTTCGCTGGACATCCAGAGGGAATATATTATTACGCAAAGAAGAAGGTGCGCCAGCGATCGTTATAAAATCACTGAATTAGATCATGGACCTAATTTCCGGCTGACTACCATGGTATTTTTTTCTATTGAGTATGTTGATAACCTGCTTTTTTTTTTCTTACAACGAGCTTAAAATTGTGTATTTCTTCTCCAACATATTCTAATCGCCAGACTTTATTTTATATGATTAGCATTGATATTTATGTATTATTTATTTACAATAACTTACTGTACTATCTATCAATATTTCATTATAGTTTATTTTGCTCCATCTATACCAATCAAAAATGTTCGTACTCAATTATCGAAATACTACTTCGAAAACTCGGAAACTTGCATTATCGAGTAGAACTAAAAAAAATTTTACAATCTCCCATCTTATCTATGTTTCATAAAGGTTAATGATTTAGATGAGGTTGTTACCGAGGTTGACAATAATGTCAACGACATTGACTCGGTTTTGATCGATAATCCAGAGGCGCTTCTGCAATACAAATTTAATTCAGATAAATATCTTAATATAATAGTACGAAATATAAGAAGCATACACAAAACGTTTGAAGATTTTAAAATATTTATGGACAGAAGTAGCATGGACTATGATCTCATCATTTTAACTGAGTGCTGGATTAGAAACTCAGATTTGATACCAAAATTAGATCATTATAACAATTTTAATACTCTAAAACATATAAAACAAAACAATGGTGTGGTGGTAAACATTCGAGACAATATACGAAATGTGACTGTTTATGAGCCTAATATTACTGATGCGGACTGTCTAGTTAAAAATAGATACTAGTCATGCCTTTATATATATTTATAGATCGCCATCTTTTGCTTCAATAACCAAATTTGTTATGTCACTGGACAAACTTTTACTGATCTAAGGTATATACCCGATATCTACTTGACCGGGGATCTTAATATTGACATCATAAACAACAACTCTGACTCACGATCTGATGATTTCTTAGATTTTCTAGCTACTCACTGTCTTTTGCCAAATCATGTAATACCCACTCGCTTCAAGAAATGCCTATGATAATGCATATCATTGACGAACCAATGTGTTAATAATAATCCTAAGAAGCGTATAGAAAAACTTAATCATGCCACGGTCTGTGAGCTTCTGGAACGTCGTGACTGGAATGATATAATAATGACGACGGACCCTAATCGAGCAACTGAGCATTTAATTACTATTATGTCTGCCATCATACACATCATACACAAATCAACTTACTATGTACAGATACCAAACAGGCGGCAGACCTTTTCGGCCATGGGTAACTCCCGGCTTACTACGTTGTATGAGATTTAGGGATGTCTTACATAAAAAACATCTAAAAGCTCCTAATGACAAAAACCTTGAAATTAACTTATAAACGTTACAGAAATCATTGTAATAATATTCTTCAAAAACTAAAAAATGAACATGACAAACAAAAACATGATTGCAAAGATAATGTTAAAAAAACTTGGAATGTTATTAAACAAGTATGCAGCTTAACTACTTCTGTAAAGAATCAGAGACCATGTGAATTATTTAAATTTAAAAAAAGTATACAAGATTCAGCTGATTATATAAATGATTACTTTGTTAACGTGGGCGCTGAATTATCCAAAAGTATATTACGAAAATTAAGCATCACGGACCTTCTTGTCCAACAGCATAAGGAAAATAATGCTCCTTTAAATTCTTTTATGTTGCTTGACACTGATGAAGCCGAAGTATTCAAAATAGCTATGTCTTTAAAAAATAGTAAGTCAGTAAGATGGGATGGAATATCATCTATATTCATAAAAAAAACATATACGTCTCCTAGTCACTCCTTTGAATCATATTTTCAATTTATGTTTGTCAACGGGGCAATTCCCTTATGTGTCAAAGGGGTATTGTTGTACCTATATTTAAGTCAGGGGAAAGAGACAGTATTACCAATTATCGTCCAATAGCTTTGTTGCCTACAATGAAAATAATGAACATCCGATTTGTTAATTACTTAGAAAAAATAGTATTATTGCAAATAACCAATATGGTTTTAGAACAAAAAAATCCACTATAGATGCAATAGAGTTTTTGGTTACTTAAGTCGCACAGGGTCTCGACGGTAAGAAGAAATGTATTGGTGTGTTTCTGGACATAGCCAAAGCTTTTGATACTGTCTCTGTCCTCTTACTAATTAGAAAGCGGAATCTATTGGAATCCGAGGCGTTCCATTAGATTTTTTCAAGGACTACCTAAGCAATAGATCACAAAGTGTGGAACTTGGAGACGTTTTTAGCTCACGTTTAAAAGTAAACTTTGGGGTTCCCCAGGGATCAGTTCTAGGCCCTACACTCTTCCTAATATACACAAATAGTCCATGTAATACGCAATTGTCCAATTCGAAAATAATAACTTTTCCTTACAATACAGTAATTTTATTTCGGGATGAAACTTGCCTAAAGTTAAATAGTTAATTAGTTGCTGAACATAGATTGCGTACTATTATGGAATGGCTTGGGTCTAATTTATTAACCTTAAACTTAAATAAAACAAAGTATATCACATTTAGAATAAAAAATATCTTTCAACCTAGTGATCTTCTTAAAATAAAAGTACATAACAACGGATGTATTGATGATAAGAAATGCAATTGTTTTACACTATCATCAACTTCTAGTATAAAATATCTGGCCGTGGATATAGATCAAAATTTAAATTGGAAAAATCATATCAGTAACCCTAAAACTCGTATACGTAAACTAATACCAATCTAAACAACTTCGGAACCTAAAAGATATGAAAACGAACAAAACAGTATACTTAACTCTGCCAATTTATAGCTACGTACGGCATCTCTGCCTGGGGTGGTGCAAAAAAAACTATTCTATTGAAAATTGAAAGGGCCTTAAGATGTATTAAAATTAAAAACTTTAGACATCCCACGACTGATCTTTATAAGGAATTTGATGTTTTGAATGTTCGACAACTTTTTATTAAAGCTATTGTTCTAAGACAACATACATACCAAGAACGCATTAATAAGTCAACGAGAAGAATTCACGAGGTATATGATGTTCCTGCATGTAAAACTACCTATGCGCAGAGTTTCTCCTTCTTTTTAGCTCCACTATAATCGCGTTAACAAAGTAAATATAATATAAATAATATGACTAGTTTTGTTTGCAAGAGAGTGCTGTCTTTGTTTCTAAGTACTTTGTGTTATGAACGAACTGAGGAGCTTATAAAAATAATCAAATAAACTTATAATTTCATATAATATACATTATAGCAGTAGTGCACTAATACATATATAAGTGTACATATATAATATTACTATTTTATATATTGTCTTAAAAGTACCATATTGTTATTTTTATTATTAGTTTATTATTATTAATTTACTTTATTTACTTAGTTACTTTTTCTATTGTCTGAAGTATATACATATTGAGTTCTTAGGTTTTCGCGATTGTTACACACAGGAAATGAAACTATTTTTCCGGATTTAAATCGCGTATATTTGTTTTTTCAAACAAACCGACGTTTCGGGCCCTTAAAAATATACGCGATTTAAATCCGAAAAATAGTTTAATTTCCTATATATACATATTGTATTATCATATATATTAATAAGTTTAAATTAACGTATGATTTTGGTAAATTGAAATGTATCATCATGCTCTGTGTTTCTGTATATTTTTATTTTCCTTTTATTTTGTTGCATCTTATTCAATTATATATTTTTTATTTTTTTTGGAGAGGTATATGTTAATAGTACCTAGATATTAAGAAAATCTGTTTACTACCCGTTAGAAGAAAAATATTATTTTTACGCAATACCTTTCTATACCAGTCTGTAATAGTTTTTATTTTTATTTGATTTTTTTCTTTTTTCATTCAATTCTCGTTTCATCAATTAAGTATTATGATTTAAATACCCTTAGAACGTATTATGCAGCGCTTCTGATTTCTTTGCATGTACTATGTTGTTTACGCTAAACTCGGCAATCATTAGCATCTTTTGTTCACATTTCTTTTGTATTTTTTTGTTTAAAAATAGTCTATGATACTAATACTTATATTCGTAAAGAATATATTTGTTTGAGTGAGAATCTTCCTTGCCGTAACACAGTATCGACTAGCAGGGAAGGTAAAGAACATTTTTTCAATTTACTGCCAAGTGTGTATGAATGATTTATATTATTCAAAAACCCGTGCAAATTCAATTGTTAAACTGTTATATTTTCTTTAACTATTTCTTAGGTGGTATTGTAAACATTTCTTGTGGAAATAAAAATTATTATTATTGATTATATTGAAATGAAATGAAATTCGTTTATTTGTGCGATTTTTCGGTATCCAACAATTTGGTGTACAGTGTATAATATAATGGTAAGTATGTCGAAAAATCTACCAATTATGGCGGACAAATATTCTTATAAAATCTACTATAAATTATGGATTCTATGTAGACTATTCCATTTACAATATATTATTATTACAAAGTATTTCAACTATATCATGTCTTGGATGTCAATGCTATACTTTCATTAGAATTTCTCTGTTACATTTTACAATATAAGTTATATTACATTGAAGAATAATAATAATAATAATACATATTTGTCAATCGTAATGAGAATATAATGGTATGTCTGTTTCTTTACACTATAAGTTATTGTTGCTGGCTAGAAATTCTTTTACAGAGTAGTAACAACCGTTAATTAGCATTATATTTATTTTATGTCTAAAATCATTTAGTGGCAATACTCTTAGGTCACTGGGTAGCGAGTTAAAAATCTTTATAGCCATAAAGAACGGACTTCTTTCTGTACTCGTCAATCGGCAATATGGTGCACGTAACAAATTATCAAAATGCTGTCGAAGTTGATGTTGTCTAACATTACATTGTTTCCACGTCTTGAAAAAATGCGGGTATTGCTTCACAAATGTGGCTATTTGCTTTATGTAAATGCATGGGAGTGGGAGGATATTCAACTTTTTGAACAGAGGTCTGCATGACTCTCGGAAATCAGCCTTGCATATCGACCTAATACATTTTTTCTGAATTTTAAATGCTTTGTCAATGTTGATGCTGTTACCCCATAACAATAAGCCATACTGTAAGATTGAAGCCACATAGCCATGGTAAGCACTCAATGCCACTTCAACTGTTGTTACCGCAGTTAGTCTCCGCAGTGCATAAACAAATCTATTTAATTTAGTGCATACAGACTCCACGTGAAGATTCCAGTTAAAGTGTCTATCCACTGTTAGGCCCAAAAATCTTGTACACACCACTTCTTCTATTCTTCTACCTGCATGCTCAATTTTTAATTGTAGTGGGTTTCCTTTTTGCGACGTAAATTGCATTAATTTGGTTTTATCTATATTTATTTTTAGATTGTTGTCACTCATCCATATTACCGTCTTCTCGACTATTCTATTTATCTCTGCTTCAAAGTTTAATATCTTATCGTCTTTAATTAAAATTGTTATGTCGTCAGCGAAAAGTATCATTTCATGTTGCGTTATTATTGGTAAATCATTTATATACATTAAAAATAAAGCGGGACCAAGTATACTCCCTTGAGGAACTCCAAAGTAATTTTTCTTGAACTCTGACCGACATTTAATCTTATGCTTATTCTGTAATTTAGTAATTTCTGTACACTGAAACCTGTTTTCTAAATAACTTCGAAACCAATCATTAACCTTTCCTCTTATGCCTTGACTATGTAATTTATTGAGTAGTCGTTCATGATGAACACAGTCAAAAGCCTTGCTCATATCAAAGAATAAGGCAGCTACAGGGTTCTTTCTGTCGATACTGCACATCACAGATTTTTGTAATTTAAAATTTGCTAGTGTTGTAGATTTATTCTTTATGAACCCATTTTGCGCTTCCGTTATTATGTTATATTTAGTGAGAAAGTTATTAAGCCTCTCAAGCATAACCTTTTCTAGCACTTTGGATAGTATTGGAATTAGGGTAACAGGTCTATAGTTGTTCATATTCTTTTTGTTACCTTTTTTATACAATGGTTTTATCACAGAGTATTTTAGCCTTGATGGAAATATGCTTTGACTAAATGACAAATTAATTATATGACTGAGTGCTGGGGAGATGTAGATAGCAACTTGCTTTAACAAATCCGTTGATAGCTCATCATATCCTACGGAGCTTGTATTCTTTAATGATTTAATGATTCGGTATACTTCCAGAGAATATGTATTGTTTAAGTATTTTTAACAACACTAGTTGTAGTTTGTAACATTTTGCTTAATTGATCTTTTTTTCGTTTCGATCAAACTGTACATACAGTTTTGTAGGACTATGTTTATTTAAATGTATAGTACCCCTTTTTAAATTCAAATAAATAATAAACAAAAAATAATTCCATAAAATAAGCATATATGTAAATACGATCAAAAGTATATAAGGATCAAACGCACGTTTTTGCCAATTACTGAAAATCAGGTTTTTTTCACACCAATGGATTCTTCTGGTCAGTTTTATAATTTGAATTTGAAAATGTAATGAACCAAAAAAATCCATTGGTGTTAAAAAGTTCATTAAAAAAAACAGATTTTGCTTGATCTTTATAATCGTTTGATGAGTGTAATTCAGATACATTCATGCATACCTTTTGGAAAATCAAAATGGCAGAAACAGGGCACTCGATGAAAATGAACTCGTGTACAAGCCATGAATATGAAGCGACCCGCCGCTAAGGAGCCAGGGAGGCTTGAAACTCGAGACACGTCACGTAGTCTGGTGTTTGTTCCCCAAATTGGAAATGGGATAACTGACACTACGTTGTGCTTGGCGATTACTATCTTGTAAATACTCTCGTATAAGGCTCACTTTATATTACGGCGGAAGGGAATGGAAGAGAATTTTTGTAACGATATTGTACATAGCATAATGAACTTTATGGTTTTTTTTTGTGCAACTAACGTACAAACTAGATACAAGCCAAAAACTTCCGTGGAATTCTCGCGCACGCTCGATACTTACACAATTGATCATATAGCTCGTTACGCTATGTACAATGTTATTACGAAAATCCGCTTCCATTCCGTTCCGCCGCAAGATACATTGAGCCTAACGATTACGTGGATATGGCGATTTTGTTTAATGTATGATATGATCTTTATTACATAGCGTCTTGCACGGTATGCTAGAAGACGTTGGTTCGAATGCAGCCGGGTCGAAGGAATTTTTCTGAGTGCTCGATCTTTGTATTAATAATTATAAACAAACTAGTCGAGTAATTTCACAAGGAATAGCGACATCGCTAGCCTGTGCTGGTAGCTGTAAAGGTATCTAACTGGGTGACGCAATACTTAAGATTTCTCATAGATGGCGCTGCGGCTAAAAAGTAGTTGTAAAAATCAAATACACAGACACGACAACAATCACATAGAAAAATTCGTGAGGTCCGCTGGTTCGTTCCGTTGCTTAATGGACATAGCGTCTGGCACGGTATCTAGAAGATGTCGGTTCGAATTCGGCCGGCTCAAAAGATTTTTTTTGAGTGTTCGATCTACAAACTAGTGGAGTCATTTCACATAAAAAATAATTGAATATCAATTCAATAAAAATTTAAATCATCATACTGATTAAACTCTACTGCTCATTCGCATAGCAGAGTCCTCTGAGAAGATAAGCAAGAAACTCTAGGGCGTGCTCTTTTAAATAGTATACATTTAACAGACTACCTGTAACAGCTAAACGTGTCATCCAATCACGCTGTATTTTTGTTTCACTATAATTTCAAACCTCGTAAATGGCAAATTGTGAATATCAACTGGAATCTTATTGTAGAAGTTTATACATTGCCCCTTTAATGAATTCGTGATTTGTAAGGACGACTGTCAAGAATACGTAGTTTATTTTTATTTCTCGTGTTAATATATTCTTCTTGTTAAATAGCATTTCGTAAATGTACTGTGACTTTAATGTAAGAATGTTAATCTCTTTAAACTTATCTCTCAGAACCACACTGGGGCCCAGATTGTAAATTGCCCTAACCACACGTTACTGCATTACCCCAAACAAAAATACCGTATTTCATTAAACTGTGAAAATAGATGAAGCAGCTATCAGCAATCTTGCTGTTTCGACGTTTGAACTTTTCGTAGCGCGTACGCTGCAGAGGTGAACCGTTTTGATTGATTGAATAACCTTCCTTGCTTCTTCTTTCTGCTTCTTACTTGCTTCCTTTCCTTTATTGCGTTTTAAAAATGTTTGACGTTGTAAGTTGTTTTACACTTTCATAATTTTATTCGTATTATGTTTACATGAAAAAAAAGTTATGATAGATATTATTAGAGAAGTTGCAACACTTATAGAAGTCTGTTTAGATTTAAGGGTGTACCGTGAAACTACGCTTAATGCTTTGTAGCTAATAAATAAATTTAAAAAAAATCCATTCAGTATTTTTTATTGCATTCCACAATGGTGTACGTGTAAAATGTTTACATAATAAAATCTCAGTACAGAGTGCTAAAAACCGACCTCAAAACTCATTAATTCTCTAGAGGTGGAATATTTTCATCAAACAGAAATGGGATCACTCCTGAGGTACCCTTTTTCCAACAAAAAAAAGAATCATCAAAATCGGTGCACAAATGCGATAAGCAAATAAATACTCACAAAAAAAACATGCACTCGATTTGAGAACCTCCTCCGTTCTTTTCAAGTCGGTTAAAATCAATTTCGGAAAGTTCGGAAAACGTGTGATGTCCCCAGCCCGCATTGGGCCAGCGAGGCGGACAGTGGCCTAAACCCTCATCTGAAAGGAGACACGTGCCCAGCAGTAGGACGTATAAATGGGTTGATGATGATGATGATGGAAAAAAACAACCACATTTTTTCAAAGCATAAGCATAGTATATAGCAAGGGAAGTGAAGAAATCTGTAGATTCATTAATTTCTCGCATTGTGCAAGTAAATCGTAGACATTACTCATAAAGTACTATTAATAAATATTTTATTAGCAATTTTTCTACGTGTTTCTTTTTCATTTAATTTGTTTATCAATGTGTAACATTAAAAGAGACGAAAGAAAAAAAAGAAAAAATAAGATATTTGTTTGTTACTTGCCACAAATCGATGGCCTTATGGAATAAACGTGTATTAATTATATATATTTATATATAATTATACACTTAATGATGAATTGTTTATAACTAAAGAAACTTATGCGCAACAGGTGTGTTATTCTATTGGTGCGTAATTTATATATTATATCTTTTCCCTAGAAAAACATTTGAGTTCAATGTTTTTTTTTACTTTTTAAAACAAGTAAAAGCTTTTACACGTTTATTCTGGGCTACGTCAAAATGACGTAACAAAACAGAAAAGCGAAACAAAAACTAAAAGGACAACATAATGACAAATATTAAAATGGAAGACTAAATATTTACATAACAAAACCTCAAAAAAAAAAACAAAAAAAAAACATGTAACATAAATTATTTACAAAAATAAAACCTTATTTAGTGTGGTGCCAGCTGCGGCAAGAGAAGGGTCGCTAACTGAACAAAGCAAATGCTGGAAAACAAAGTACGATCCCAGCACTGATTTTTGTTAGGGTCCACATCGTTTCGGATTACTTTCGTCGTCCTTTTCTTATCACAAATCACGAAGTTTTATGTGTTCGTTTGTAACATGTACATGACATATTTAATAAAAATAAATGACAGCGCCACAGATCCGCATAGATTGACGAATTGCGCGCTGGCCGTTACTATAATAAAGACGAATCTACAAAATTCTGCCAGAGCTTCGAGTGAGGTAATTTATCACGATTTTTGTCATTCAGGACGTTCTACCGCTTTATTGGACGACATCTGTCAGCGTAAGCATCATTATTACTTGTTTTTCTTGTCCGTTAACTTGAAAAAATTTAGATTTTTTTTCGGTGCTGTACTTAAATAACAAGACGAAGTTACATTTGTCTACAATTTCACCTGACTGAATGAAAATGTGAACGGGGATAGCTTTTTCCTAAACGAATGACTCCGAAACAAAAAACATTCAAGGATATAAAATGAGAAAAACGTTTTAGACATTTGGACAAAAGTTTCGGGATTTTTGTAGATGGTAAAGTCTTCGACTGGTTCTAATATTAAAAACAAACATGTTTCGTTAGGGTTCCTTCCTTACTTCTATTTTGGATCGTCATCATCAACCCATTTATACGTGCCACTTCTGGGCACGGATCTCTCCTCAAGCTACGGTTTAGGCCATAGTTCGCCACGCCGAATTGGATACTTCAGATATTTTCAGAGGGCTGAGAACCTTCGACGTGCAGGATTTATTACAATATTTTCCTTTACCGAAAAGCTCATGGCAAATGGCAAATTAAATTTCACACACAAATTCCGAAAAGCTTAGAAATGCGGATTCAAACCCCCGCCCTCTGCTTGAAGTCTCAAACACGGTATTTTGCTGTTATAGTTATTTTATAATATTTCTATTTCTTGATGTTATAAAAAGCTAACCAACTATAACAGCATTGCGTTATGTGTAATGCTGTAATCGTTATGGTACACTGAATAAGCCCGGATGGACTCCTAATCGAGTGGATTTTTAGCTTCTTTGGCGAATTCTTGATGGAAGAAAGTTAGCTTCATGTTTCCACCACAATTGATTTTTTTATAATACTAGCTGACGGGACGAATAAGTCGTGTGTCTGGTGGTAAGCGTCACACCTGTCCCTAACAGTTGCAGTGTTACTCAGACCTTTCAAACACAAAGATCTGAGAGGGACTGCCACTGCGCCCGACACCCTGAGACATAAGTTGACATGTCCCATGTGCCTGTAATTTCACCAACACCTTTGGCCTTCGAAACCGGAACGCAGTAATGTTCACATTACTGCTTGGCGGCAGAAATAGGTAAGATGGTAGTACTTCCCTGGACGAACTCATAGAAAAAAAATAGAAAGTAAAAATGCATATATTACAATTAAACGTAACAAATACCGTTCCACCTAGCTATAGTAGCAGAAGAACAAGTCCTTGTAAAAGGAGGGTGTCATAGAAGATATAACAACAAATAATCTAGTTTCGCTTTGTGTAACAACATTTCTAAAGATATAATCACTCACTGTATGTAATCAACAAAAGGTATAACAACGAAAAGCATAATTTCAATGTGTATAATAAACTTTAACATTAGATATAATTATTAGGTGACATAATGAATAAATGGTATAAGTACTACCAGTGTAATTGTATTAAATAATATAACACAATATTTCGTTTTACGAATAGATGAAGCGCCCTACATTATGTTGATAATATTTTTTTTTATTTCATTAAATGTATAATCGCAAAGTATCATTGTTTTTGTATAGTTTTAAGCACTTTTTGTGTTATAAAATATATTTACTAAAACTTTAAGCAGAATATTTAATTGCATATATTAACCTAACCTAAAGCCACAGGAGGAGGTCGAACCAACTAGCAAATGTGAACAAATTCGGTTCATTCACCATTGGAACCTAAACACCATTGGATGTTATATCTCAATCTGTTTGTACAATAACCTTACCTCAGTACAGAATACTAAAAAAACCGACCTCAAAAGTCATTCATTCCCTGGTTCACCACCGTTATATGTCAAATATTTTGTTCAAATTTAAATGGGACCACTTCTGAAGTGGGTACCCTCTTTCCAATAAAAAAATAAACATTAAAATCGTTACACAAATGGCGGAGTTATGGCGTAACATACATACAAAAAAAGGAAGTTCTCAATTAGACTGTATGTTTCTTTTGTATGTATGTATGTTACGCGATAACTCCGGTATTTGTGAACCGATTTTCATGATTCGTTTTTTGTTGGAAAGAGGGTACCTCCACAGTAATTCCATTTAATTTTGAAGAAAATCATCCACCTCTAGGGATGGCTGTTCACGCATGAAGATTCATTTTTATAAATAGCGCCTACATTTTATTATAAGGAGCAAGTATTTTAATGGTTGATTTTGCTATTCTCCAATTCAAGGCGTTTTTCTTTCTCAATATACTTTGAAGAGTGAGAACCGATTTTTATTATCTCCTGTGTCAAGCCCCGTATAGTGGCGAACTAGGAGATGAATCCAGGTTTGCGCACTTTCCGGTAACCGATTTTAATAAGTAATTATGTAATTCCACGTACTTTTGAGGTTCTACTGTACTGAGATTATTATATATTACGAACAATACCCTGTGAAAAAGTTCATCGAGGGAAGTACTGCCACGTTACCTATTTCTGCCGCCAAGCACTAATGTGAATATTACTGTGTTCCGGTTCTGAATTGTAAGTATGCTGGTGAAATTACAGACACTTGGGACTTGTGAACTTAGGTCTTAGAGTAATGGGCGCAGAGGCAGTGCACTTCAAATCTTTGCGTTTTAAAACTCTGAGTGGCACTGCAACTGTTATGGACAGGCGTGTCGTTTAACATCAGGTGCACAAATCGTTCGTCCCGTCAACTTGGTTTCATAATAATACATTTTCGCGTGGCATTATTCGGGTCTAAAATAACATGTTAATGTGTTTCGTAAGACCGTTGTCGGAATATTTTATATAACAAAAGTCCGTAGACTTTCACGTACAAACTTTGTTTGCCGTCACACTTAACTCAAAAAGTTTGTATCACCTACTTAGCTCGTACTAAGTAAAACATTCCCTCATAATTATATTTCAACATTTAGGGTGAGGCCAGGCGAGCGTAATTTTGTGAGTAGCGTTTTTTGAGATGCGCAGTTTGCGCTCGACCAAAATTCGGTAGAAGCTATTGCGTATTTTATTTAGTTACTTTAAGCGTTTATACGGGGTGTTTGTGACGTAATAGTGTAATGGATCCATTAAAAATAGTATGCATTTATGAAGCATTAGAAAACGATCTTAGAAAAAGAAACTAGGTACATCCACTCAATATGAAACGTATAAAGTGTGGTACTTTCGTATACTATATACAATATACAAATTTATGTGAACATCCAGATCAATTTGTTAAGTACTACCACATGCCAATAAATGTTTTTCAAGAATTATTAAGCCTAGTAAAACTTTTTATTACTAAGTCAGATACAAATATGAGATAAGCCAACAGTCCAGAAAAAAAGAAAAATCAAGTAATTTGTTCAATCATTTATATTTTAATCTCCGTATCGAACATTTTCGCAAGAAACGTCTATACTCGCACACATCCTATACCAAAGTAATCCCTTCCCTCACCCCTACCTCCACCCGCGCCAGCCCGTCCGACGATGCGACCGAAAGTCAGTCGTCATTACGCCCGTGACTCGGCAGATAACTAAATTTGCGTCGTCGTGTGAAACAAACCGCAGCGCAAACTACGCCACTCGAACTACGCGACTTACAACTCACAAAATGACGCTCTTCTGGCCTCACACTAACAGAGAAGCGCAATAGTAATAATAATAATAACTTTCAGAAACGCCACCCCTTAACCTTTCTACTCAAAGTCAGGTCAACTGATTACAGATCCGGGAAGAAAAGACCTTTACAACACTCACGGTTAGCCTTTATTACGAGCTTGAAAACAACAATGAAGTGAAAACGAAGTGGCTTAGTTTGTATAGCGTCTGTCACGGTATGCTAGAAGACGTCGGTTCGAATGCGGCCGGTGTTCGATCTTTGTATTAATAATTATAATAAACTAGGGGAGTAATTTTTATCCGTGGGGCGACGGCTTAAGAATACATTGTCGCCTCCCCATACATGCCCGTGGGGGTCGTAAGAGGCGACCGAGGGCGTCACAAGTGTCCATCTGCTTAGCATTGTGGTAGGCTCTGTGCCGACTGGATAGCGACCACAGTACACACGGCGGAAAACCCTCCACAGTGAATCGCTTTTGCGAATCGCGTTCAGGGATCAGTTGGTGTACATCCAGTGCATTTGGCCAGACCGGCAAAATGATAGTGACGGAGTGAAGATATTTGTGTTTTCCATCCGTTACTCTCATCTCTGGACTGTATTCGCACTTTCCATCAGGCGCGGTGCAGTCATTTTGTCGAGTCGCAATAAAAAAAAAAAAAAAAAAAAAAAAAAAATTTCACATAAGAAATAATTGAATATAAATTCAATAAAAATTTAAATACAATGAATAGCAACACCTCTAGCCAGGGCTGGTATCTGTAAAGGTATCTAACTGGGTGATGAAATACTTAAAGATTCCCATAGATGGCGCTACGGCTAAAAAATCGTCGAACAACCAAATACAAAGACACGACAACAAATACATAGAAAAATTCGTGAGGTCCGCTGGTTCGTTCCGTGCCTTAATTGGTATAGCGTCTGGCACGGTATGCTAGAAGACGTCGGCTCGAATCCGGCCGGATAGAAGGAATTTTTTCTGAGTGTTCGATCTTTGTATTAATAATTATAACAAACCAAAATAAACAAAAATTGTGTTTATATTTTTTTTTATAAAAAATAAATCTGCATTTGACCTCCATCTCACCAGATGGAAAGTGAGGTAGACGATGTAGCATGCATACCTAAATAATACCTAATCACTCGAGCGAACTTGAAATGGTCCAAGTTATAGCGTTCGGGGAACAAATCCGCAGACAGGGAATTCCACTCTCTAACCGCTCGTCATATAAATGTTTTGGAAATATCCATAACATAGGGGTGGAACTCCAGCCCACGTCTAGTCCTCCGATGATGGAAAGAGGAAGGCGGAAACAGCGTATATGCAATTCCATCACATACTCTCCGTGATATATCCTGTAGAATACCGATAAGCAGGCAACTCTACGGCGGTGTTCAAGGCTCTGCAGCTTCGCAACTAATTCCACGTATAAGCCTCTTGGCACGCTATGTTTGTAAGAGACTGGTACCTAGAGCAGAAGATTGTAGTTTCACATAGAGGTTCCGAGTTGTCGAGAGAAATATTTGTATGGCCTACATTTATTTGTCGTGAGTTTGGGTGTAATTTGTGGTTGTCTGTGTGTGTATTCATGACACCCGCGATACAGGGTTTTCCTTGTGACGTGTGTGCGTTATTCAAAAAATAGGTGTAATCGTCTTCTGCAGGTCTGTAAGAAATATCCACCAATTATTTTATAACTTATTCATTACGAGTATTATATTACTAAAATACCTATTAAAGTTGGCCAAAACATTATGTACCAAGCTGTTAAGCCCCGTTTAAATGTCACCTATGGACGTGGTCGCGGTCGTTAGCGGTTGTTCCCGACACTTTGTATCATACAAAATAAAGGTTAGCACTATAGACACTAAATAATCTAATCACGAGTTCCAATTAACTACAAAATAACTTAAATTAGGTACAAGTAACGCTACAGATTATTCGTAACGTTTTGGAGGAAGAATATTAATCTAATCTCTTTTTAACGTTATCTATTTTAGCAGTAGTACATAATTAGGTCTAAGGACCGCGGGCGTCTCTAAAATGTCATAGATCGAAGTGTTTTATGTACGACCTTAGAAATGAGGCTGAATTATTCAGACCACCTGTAACATATTCGCTAAATACGCAGAATGTTTCTCACCATCTTTACTACGGGCGTGATTGTCATTTATAAAATTATTTACTACCCCAAGTACAAGCCTATATTTGTAGAACAATATATAATTTATGAACCATAAGTAAAAAGTGTTATTTTTAGCATAAACCCATCACAGCAAAGGGCTTCTCAAAATGAAATCAATATACCACTTGATTTCCGTACTACGCCTACACGTAGCTGGTAATATTTCAACGCTACGACTCCGTAGCAAATTTGCTACGCTTTCCACTTCCCCGCAACGCAGCATTATTTATTCTTGGTTCTATTTGACAATGGATTCTATTTATTTAGGACTTGCCATTTTTTATTTTGGATTTTAATAATAGGGATTAATGTATAAAATTGTCGTTCCATACAGAAATGAAAGAAAATATATTTTCATCACAATATGCACCTATACTATCATTACACATCTGCCATCTTCGTGGATGCTCATTTGTTTCTTTGTAGTTGAATAATGGGGAACGGAAATTTGACTCGACTGCTCTTCTCGAGAACTAAATTGTTTTCCTTGTAGGTACGTGTATATGCATATATGCAACTCCAGCAAAATGAAAATAGTTTGTCGTCAGTATACGCTCAGGCATTATCGTACAAAATTAGTGGTGAAGATATTCAATATTCTTTATTTGCATTCTGCAATAGGGTACAGGGTGTTACATAATAAAATTACCATTTCAAGAAAACAAATTAAAGTAAATGAGTAACAGTAGGCTGTTTTCAACTGTGTCTTTGTGTTGGAAAATCTCGATCAGAATGTCATCAATATTTTTCTAAAATTTATTAATATTGTTTATGATACCCAATGACCGAACAAACAAGTTACGCACCTGATGATGAGCGACATGCGTATTCATAGCGATTGCAATGCCACTCGGAGCGTTAAATTGCAAAGATCTGAGGAACACTAACTCTGCGCCCGTCACCCTGACATATAAGTGCCTGTGATGTCACCGCCACATTTGACCCTTTAAAATCGGAACGCAGAGCTCACACTACTGTATGGCGGCAGAAATAAGTAAGGTAAATAGGTAAGGCAGTATATCCATGGACGAACTCTTTCACAAGGAGCTCTACTGCTACTTGCACCATTTATTTCATAACAAAGCTTTTTTTTTTTCATATTTCATCATCTTCTTCGTTATTTAATAGATCAGGCAATTTGTTATACTTTTTTGTGGACATGATGTATGAGCTAGACATATGTAGAGAAAATCTATATCAATGTAGGATTAATCTAGTATTGTGTCGTAATACATATTTCGGTAGGATATCTTAACGGGCGTTATAGATATATATAGATATATATATATAAATGCTTTTACAAGTGAGGATGGCAGCCATCGTTTTTGTTTCAAGTTTACCATTATTCGCGTGTATTTTGCATTGTGAATGTAAATGATGCATCGGTACAATTGCCCCATTGTATTATTAATTATGAAAGAAACTGAAAAAAGAAGGTGAAATTACAAACACATAGGGCTTATCAACTTATGTTTCGTGTGACGGTTCGGGTGACGGTTGCAGCGGCAGTGCCCTTTAGACCTTTGAGATTTAAAGCTCTGAGTGGCACTGCAACTGTTATAACACAACAATACAACATATAGTATAACATGGATAGGCGTGTCGCTTACCACAATTGGTTATCTACATCACCATGTGAAAATTTGTGAAAATTTGTGAAAATTTGTGAAAATTTTCGTAGTTTGATTTTTTACGACTTTAAGTGCAATGTAATAGCTCAGCAGAGCTTCGTTCGGCTTCAAACTGCTTCTGGCAATAAAGTACCATGTAAGATGACTATTTATAGCTGATTTGCAGACTTCAAACGCAGTCGTGTGAATCTCAGTGACGAATTTCGTGATGCTGTGCGCCGTATGATCAAAACAGATAGGCATGTGACATACCATGAGATTCGGGCATCTTTGCCGTAGGCATGAGTCAAATACAATAAATACTACACAAACATTTGGGTGTGAAAAACCTGTGCTCTCGGTGGATCCCACACAATTTGACTGAGGTTCAAAAAACGAATCGCGTCACTTGATGCAATGCCATGCTTACCAGATTCAATGAAGGCGCGTCAAATTTGGTGTGGAACATAGTAATATGTGACAAAACATGGATTTATAAACAAAGCAGCAATCGAGCGTATGGGTCTTTTGAGATAAGCCGAAACCGACCAAAGTGGCGGGCGTGCAAAGTGCCTCAAAACGGATGATTGTTTCTTTTTTAATAAAACTGACCATGTGGCTACTGCTGCTTTGGAGAATCGTTGTACCGTGAATAGTGATTGGTACACGACCATATATTTGCAGGAAGTTATTGACCAACTCCGTAAAAATAACCGTAAACGCCGTATCATCTTGCATCACGATAATGCCAGTTCTCACACGACCAAATACACAAATAAATTTTTGAAGGTGAACAACGTTGACCTTATGAGCCATCCCGCGTACAGTCCCGACCTGGCTATATATACATATATACATATTTGTAAATTTGTTCGCAATAACCAGAATTTTTTTACACACACAAAAAAATTGATAGATAATGCTTCCAATGTCAAGATTAACTCTATATTCCTCTAACCTACATGTCATGGTTATAAAAATTTGTAATCAACTACTTGATGCACTGAGAAACGAAACGAATTATTAATAAATAAATGCTATTACGACATTAAAGAATTTTTGAACGGAACTCTTTAACAAAAAGTTTTTGCATTTGAAAACAGCTCTTACTCTCTTCCTTTCTATTTTGTTGTGTCCGAAAGGGTCCATGATGTGTGAACTTCCTATTATATAACACCTTGTAAACCATTGTGGAACGCAAATAAAGATATTGTATTGTATTATAACTTATGCCACATATAAAGGAACTATGATGAATTACTCTGCAGCTGAATCATCAAACGATCACCAACAGTTTTCTGTAAGTTAACTTTCTTTAGGCTTATCGCCAGAATTCGACTACAGATACTGATTTTTTGACGTGTTCCATTATCATAAAGAATCCATCTTTCATAAACAATTGTTCGTACAAAACTTAGTCGATACGCCATAAAAAAATATTCAAACTCAAAATCATATAGTCTTCATATAATCTCTACTGCTTATTTTCGTAAGACAGATTCCCCTGAGCAAATTGAGCAAGAGACCCTAGACGTTGGTAATTTATCTTTTACAATATTTATTTCAAACATCATAGATCGAGAAAACCTGCGAGAGCTAAACGAGTCACCACCACGTATTTTTGTCATCCATGTAAGCAGAATCTGTAGTAACCTTCAGTATAAAGTTTTCGTTTCACTACAGTTATACAGTTATGTACTACATATACAAAAAGCACCGATGTGCTGTGCGATTCTATTAATCCATAGAGGCATTCAATATCTGTGACTGGAAACATAAAATAATAGCAGGCGCTTTAAAAGATGGTTGTTTAAGATATCTTTATTTCAATTATATTATAATAATAATAATAATAACGCACACACTCAACATAGCCCCGCACTAAGGAAACCCTGTGTCGTGGGTGCCATGACACACACATAGGCAACCACAAAATATACCCAAACTCAACCCATAAAAATATATCTTCCGGCTCGGGAATCGAACCCGGGACCTCTGCGTGACAGACCAGCATGGTAAGCGTTCGGCCAAGGAAGCAGTTAATATTGCCAATTATATTTCTCTGTTTTTGTTTTAGTTTAGTAATTTAGTCAATAATAATCTTCATTTCATAGGTAATCTAATAATACTTGAAAATGTCATATTGACTATACTCATTTGTAAGGGAGGTTCCTGCGAGAATAATGAGCAAAAAACTCTAGCGGTTGCTCTTTGTAAATATACATTGGTACACATCTCTAGGTCTGGTTAGTTAGTCGTTTGTACAGTTTGCAACTCGACATATTTCATCTTAAACTCTGATCGTCTACGAGCCTCATTTGCCAGCTAAAATTTTCCACTGTGAAATAGGGTAAATCAAAAGCGCACAGTGCGTTCCTTACTTATACACGCTCCGTGCATACCGTTAATGTTTCGAGTCGTTTGTGCTACGTCGTGCAAAGCTAATTCAAAATTAACCAAAATGAAAAGAAATTAATGAACCAAAAATTTTAATACAAAAGCCTCAAATGCCTAGAGCTTTAGAAAACAAAATCTACGTAAGAAAAATTCATTTCATCTTATTCTTATCGTTTTCCAAAATTATTCTTTAGTAACATTTTACCGTAGAACCTTTTCCATATTGATATAGTGGACAATTCTTTATTCAGAGCATGCATCATCATTTTTAGCCCTGTATTACCTACTGCGGGGTAATACAGTTTCCAGTCCAATTGTGTCTCTGATCCAGACTTTTACTCATCGATCCGGATTTCTTCGGCCAGTCCTTGTCAATAGTGTTAGGTAGGAGATCAAATTAAAATGAGTTTGAGAGAGTACCTCATTTGAAAAAATAAGGTGGTATAATGTCCTACTTCAAATGAGGTGAGGTAGTGGTCAGAATGTTTGCATCTACAGCAACAATTCAACTGACAGGGAATATTAAGTACACTTTCATAATTTGATGGTATCAATCAATTGGATAACTTAAGTGTTATGAATTGATATAGTATATATACGTTAATTTCATTTAGTACTATGGTAGTGTACGATCATATGATGTAAAAATCAGCTAAAAATGCGCAGGATCAATCACTGTTGCAATCCATCAATACTGGTACTATATATGTTGTATACTATGAATAGATTACTAGAAAATAAACTCATTCCAAATATTTACAGCATTAAATGACAATTCTTCAGGTAAATAGATATCTGAGTAATATTGGTAAAGTAAATGTAAGCTAATAGGTACTTACTTAAAAATAAAATGTAAAATGCAATAGTCATCATAGTGTAAATTATATATTTGTAAGTAGTACAAATTGTGTTCCAGTCCTTGAATCTAGTATATTCGTACACTACTATTTTAACAGACTAAGTCATTGTGGACCAATTTTGCAGTGTTTTTAACAATTAACTGATACAACTTACTTACTCTAGATAAACATTTACTAACAACAACAAATAGTAATTATATAAATTCTCACGTTTCGCTACGTATCCGATCTCGCAAAACAAGATTGCACATTGTGCACCACAACAATTTTGTATACATACACAAAACATTACTCAGGAATTTAAACTTAATCAATAATTATCAATAATTAACACCTTTTCAAACTTTTTAAAGTAAGTAATCAAACCAAAGAGATTTTTAAAGCAATCGGTCACAAAACATAATTATCGAAATAACTCAACTATTGCCCACACACTATTACACTTAGAAGGATGGAAAAAAGTTTTCACGGGTTTTTTACTCAAAATTTGACTGAAGAAGATCCAAATCCAAATCCAGATCCAAATCCAAAGAGAATGGGAGAATCTACAACAAAAGTATATGACAGTGACATTGACACTTCGTTCGTTTCGTGCTCGTGAGCCTTAGAGGATGGAAAAAAAAAAAAATAGTCTAAGTCTAAGTCGTGAGCTCATGTGACCTCAAGTCACAGTGACGTGTTTTGTCTTACTCACTCCCTCGAGTTACTCGTTGTCATAAACCTCGCCTGAACGCTTCAACACTCGCACTCTTTCATTCATTCGAATTCGAAATAGTGTGTGACATGAGTGATGCTGTGACATGAGGTGAGGTGTGAGGTGGGACATTTTTATGATATGAGGTGTTGTGACAAACTAACCAAGCGAGTGGTACAAACGAAGTGCCTCGTGTGTGAGTCACTCAACACTACTTGGCAACCACTCCGTGAAGGCCTTACTCGCCACTACCACGTCTAACCAGATGTCCTGCCCTATTCCATTTAAAGTCCGTAACACGGTTGCCAACGTTTTAAACTTTTATCTGAAGTCGGATTTCTGTTTTTCGAATTTTATCCGGACCATGAATGAGAAAAAACAGACGCACAGATCCTCGAAATAGCTAACGACACTCGGCACCCAAGACATGATCACTTCGCAGAGACTGAGGAGGCGGAAAAGTTTCGTCATATGTGTCGATCAGAGAATCGACACACGTGATGGAACTTTTTGGCTCAATGCTCCTCTGAGCACTCGAGCATCGAGCTACCTATGGCGCGAAAGAGTACCTTTGTCTCACTTTCTGGGGGTCTTCCTTTTGGACATAAATTACCATGCCCGATCTGGTAGTTTTTAAATAGGCTTCGGTTTCAGATTGGCCGGATTAAGGACTATTTGTTCTGGTGGGGATTTTAATGGGGAGATGGTTCTAACCTGGATTGTTTGTGCGGTGCGATTCAAACGATAGCCCACCATACATCATGCTTTGCGTGCCCTAACACCTGCAAGCTTGGATGGTAGCTACTAGTGACGCGTTTGACGTGGCAGACTTCAGGGCCACAAGATTATAGTGTATGTCATTGGTACAATAAGAAGAAGAAGGACATCTTCTAGGCTGAGGTCGTTTCTTAACAAACCTAAGAGGATTCTAAAATTCCTTGAAGAACTCGGATGGCACGAGTGAGTCCCACCACCAGTAAAATTGGCGTTACGACGTCGAATTGCGGAAACCACCTCGTTATATCATACTATTTACCGAAGAATGATTTGAAAAAACTTTTAGCATGAAAAAAAACTGTTTACAAGCACCGAGTGAATATTTACACATAGATAAGATAACATGCGTATACAAATATAGACATAAGGAATCCATTAAAAACGCATCAACACGTTATAATGGGACTTCGATGTCATCATCTGTCGGTGGCGGTTATGACGTCACTCTTATATTATGTTGTCATCAGTGCGATGTGTTATAAGTAAAACACTTTAATTTGACCTCAGGAAATATGTCTGAAATAACAATGCAGAAGGTTTTGATCAAGGCTTTCTTTATTAGGACATTCTTGACTAGCCGTGCACAATAACTAACACAATCAACTAAACAACTGAACAGTACAGAACCTTTCATTCATAATGATTTGTTCGTTGACGAGAATGTGTATGTAATATTGATTTTTATTCAATTTTTATGATACTAAGTGCGGGGTGAATAAGTTGTGCGCTTGTGCGACACGCTTATCTATATAGCAATTACAGTGCCATTCAAAGATTTAAATCGCAATGATCTGAGGGTTACTGCTGCCGCACTCGTCACCCTGAGACGTATAGAATATGTTTAGTTCCCAAAACATAAATGACAAGTCCCATGTGCCTGTAATTTCACCAACATCCTTAGACTCAACTCACACTGGCACAGAGTCGAAGAGTCGCGACGCGTCATGTTTTTCGCCTATAGCACATTCATCTCTATTTTCCCAATATTAGATAGATAGATAGATAGATAGATAGATAAAAGCTTTATTCACCACCATGACATCAGATACATGATATAGGCATTAACTTATATATAACAATAATGATATTCTTATCTACTAATATTACACTTGGAAGTCATGGCAGTGAAAAAGGCGCTGGCTCAGCATAAATGACGCGGCTGCCCGCGACGCTGGTATTCTGCCAGGACCCTATAGGATAGAGACGCCACTCGCAATCCAACAAAAATCTGATTACATTTTTAAATTATTAATTTTCAATCTTTAAATGTCAAGCACGACGCGCTCCCGACCCTGTACGTGGACAAACAAGAGACATTTTTTATTAAGGTACAAATTTGTGTTATGCAAATATGGAATCGATCCGACGCTTGGTTAAAGCCGAGCGGTTTCGCGCGACTTGCACACAGTGACGCGTTATACACCGACCACACTACAGAATAACAGAACGCGACGCGGCGACGTTTCGACTTTGCGCCAGTGTGAATTGAGCCTTACCCTTCAAAACCGGAACACAGTAATTGCTTACAATACCCTTGGCGGCGATACAGGCAACGAGATAGTACTTCCCACTCGATGAACCATTAAAACCATGGACTAGTTCGAAAAATGTCGTGCAAAAATTCGACATAAATACGTGAGTTATCCATTAATTTAGTTAAAAAATGCAATTGTTATAGCACTAGGGAAATCACACACATAGACAACTACAAATTACACCAAAACTCAGGAGAGAAATAAATGTAAGCCATACAAATATTTCTTCCGGCCCAGGAATCAAACCAGGGGCTTCTGCGTGGCAGACCAGTATCGTAATCGTTCGGCCGCGGAGGCAGTTTAGTGATACGAGATTTGCTTTTAAACATGTAAATCACAGAAACGAAACGATTTCTATCCTTTGGGGATGTAGTTGAATGTTCATGCATTAAGGAGGCTCAAGCGTTATGTGGGACTAACCTCACAGGTGGAAGCATACCCACTAAAACACTCCCCAACTTACCCTCTCGGCCAGGTGTTGAGAGCGCCATGGGATCCCTACGACTTAATATTAAGACACCTTGGACTGGCCCGGTATCATCAAGTATATAACCAGAAATAGAAACGAAATAAGGGCCATATATTCCTGATAACACATTAGCGATACAGCTCTTATAAATACCAACTCTCGTTTGCACTGAAATTTAGACAGGCCTACTACTGATCTGTGTGTACGTCTCCCTATATTCCAAAAAATCTGTACTTATTATAATAAAGATAATATCTCTAACAATGCGGTGCTGTTCTATTCGGTGGTGTGTGAAAAACAGCAAAACATCTAATTACAAAACCAACGGAATCACATTTCATCGGTAATTAAATATTAAATATGTAATTTTGCATTGTCCATTATAGCAAAGCTAAAGTTAACTGGTCGATTTGAAGTGAAACAATTGACGGTTGTCGTCAATTGTTTCCCTGATATTTGTTTTCATAATCATAAAAAAACATAATGCGTTTGGAATATTAGCAAATGGTTTTCATAGTTCCAAAAATACGTGAACGCTCATACTGTGGGGAAGATTATGAAGCACTAAACGGAAATGAATAATGCATCTCGGCTCTTAGTCCGCGTCAAGTCGTGTGATTTTAATGTGCATACTTCAAACCCTCATTTCGTGATCTCCAAACCATATGGACAATCACCGGATCGATCAGCTCTTGACAACTTCTGTGACTCAGCAAATTAAAAGGTACAACACGTAGATACTGAATATAGAGAATGTTTAAAATTGAACCTTGCGTTAAATAACATAACTGATAGAACTAATTTGTGAAACAAACTTTAGAACAAGGAAAGTTGGGAAACCCTCTTAAGACTCGATTCCAGTTTATGTGTTTTGGATCGTGCACTTCAATTGACTTTAAAGTCGAAATTTCTTACGCGTCACTTCGCTTTCCTATTTGTGATGTGTTTTAATCTCGTCTACCTATGGTTTACCCTTGACCATCGACCACAACAGGCTCGGAATGAGCTACGACGGCGTAATAAAAGCACATGGTAATATATATAGTATATGTTATATAAATAAATAAACCCGAGGCCTACGGCAATCTTTATTAGCAGTAAAGCTCCTTGTGAAAGAGTTCGTCCATGGAAGTACTGCTACCTTACCTGTTTCTGCCGCCAAGCAGAAATGTGAGCATTACTCTGTTCCGGTTTTGAAGGGTAAGGGTGCTGGTGAAATTATAGGCACATGGAACCTTTTCCTTAACCAGTGATTCCAGGTATACCTCTGACATAGTTTAACGAATCACAATGGCTGTAATCTCAGTACAGGGTACTAAAAAAACCGATCTCAAAAGTACGTGGAATTACGTCTATTTGCTAAGTTTTATTGAAATATCCCCTTGTTCGCCACTATACAGGACTTGACGCTGGATATAATAAAAATAGGTTCTCGCTACGACACTACTCAAAGTATATTGAGAGAAAAACGCCTTGAATAGAAGAAATAGCAAAATCAACCATTAAAGTAATTGCTCCTAAATTAAAATTAGGCGCTATTTATAAAAGTGAATCTTCATGCGTGAACAGCCACCCTTCGAGGTGGATGATTTTCTTCAAAATGAAATGGGACCACTATGGAAGTACCCCCTTCTCAACAAAAAAAGAATCATGAAAATCGGTTCACACATACCGGAGTTATCGCGTAACATACATACAAAAAAAAAGAAAAGAACATACAGTTGAATTGAGAACCTCCTCCTTTTTGAAATGGGTTAAAAAGGGATTTCAACAACAAAAAACATATATTAAAAGCAAAAATTTCAAAAAAGGCTAAGAAACGATTAATAAAAGTGTATATTTGGCACATTGCATTACAATGCACGTGCATACATGGCAGTGAGACGTGGACAATGACACAGAGAGACGGAGAACGATTGGAGGCATTTGAGATGTGGTGCTGGAGAAGAATGGAGTAAAACAGTTGGACGGAAAGAAATACCAATGAGGAGGTGTTAAGAATAGTGAATGAAAGAAGATTATTAAAGACAATAGAAAACCGAAGGGGGAAAATGTCTGGTCATCTGATGCGTCACGACAGTTTTCTTAGAAACATAATAGAAGGGAAGATCGAGGGAAAGAGAGGCAGAGGAAGACCGAGACGAAATTATTTAGATCAGATAAAGGAAAAAGTTAATGTCGTGTCGTATCAGGAAATCAAGGCTAAAGCGCTAAACAGAGATGATTGGAGATTACCGACAAGAGCTCTTAAATGAGAAGAAGAAGAAGGAACCTTTTCTAACACATAGCCCCGCATTAGGGATAGAGATACTGTATCGCGGGTGACATGGACACACACATAGACAACCAGAAATTACACCAAAACTCACGAAAGAAATAACTATAGGCCATACAAATATTTCTCCCGGGCCGGGAATCGAACCCGGAACCTCTGCGTGGCAATCCAGTATGATATTCATTCGACCACGGAGACAGTTACTTGTCAACTTATATCTCAGGATGACGGGCTGCAACAGTTGTGGACAGGCGTGTCGCTTACCAACAGGCGCACGACTTATTCGTCCCGTCACTTGGTATTATTAAAAAAATCTATCCAATTAGGATTCAAGATTTTCTCACAATGTACTGTACTATGAGATAGGGATATGGGACAGACCTCGAAGCGTGCATAATAAATCATGCATTAACATGCACAGCCGTCGGTTGAATGTTGATTGACCATTACAAATGCAAGCACCATTTGCATAATGGATGAATCAAATACCATGGACTGAATCATTTTTTTATTGATGCAGAAGAAGGCACGTTATATTACAGCCGTGAACCTCGATTTGCTTCTCGAATGTGTCAGTGTAGAAAAAGATTTAGTAAAGGCAGGCTTTGACGCGAACCCTCAAACTTCATGTGCTTTGTTCCACCGCCGACCCGAGAATTATTTTACTATGACGCCAATCTGCGTTGCGTAAACCCTCTCCTTAGAGGAAACCCGTGCTCGTAAATTTTAATGGTACATAAAGTGAGTTGGCGATTATCGAATATGACTTGAATATGACGACATCGAATACGATAACCAGCTGTAAAATCATCGACTTTATTACACACTGAATATGGCCATATTAGATATTGAAAGGAAAAAAAGAATATAATGTACTCTTTTCGTAGTTTTCGTAAGCCAACGTGTAAAGAATATATATTTCTGAGGCCTAAAAAAGTGGCTGAACCTTCATATATGATATTGATGACTTGCTAGAATAGCGGCTCATCTCAAAAACACCCAAACAGCGTATCTAATAGATTCAGGCGTTACTTGGCGGAAATTCTTGTTAATAATAATCGCGGTACAAAGTACTAAAAAAACCGACCCCAAAAGTTCATAGAATTACGTCTATTTGCCAAGTTTTATTGAAATCGGTTACTGGAAAGTGCGAAATTGGATTCATGCCCTTTTTCCACCCTTAGAGGTAGAATATTTTCTTCCAAATTAAATGGGACCACTAAGGAGGTACCCTCTTTCCAACAAAAAAAGAATCATCAAAATCGGTTCGCAAGTTTGTTGGGAGTTATCGCGTAACATACATACAAAAAAAAACATAAAGTCGAATTGAGAACCTCCTCCTTTTTTGAAGTCGGTTAAAAATGGTAGTAAATTATTTCGTTGCTCCGCGAATCTTTTAGTAGCAGTAGAGCTCCATGGTGAAAGAATTCGTCCAGAAAAATACTGCTATCTTACTCTTCTGCCGCCACGTCGTAATATGAGCATTGCAACGTTTCGGTTTTGAAGGGTGAAGAAATTACAGGCACATGGGATTTTCCAACTTATGTCTTAAGGTGACAGGCGCAGTGGCAAAGCCTCTCAGATATTTGTGATTTAAAGCACAGAGTGGTACTGCAACTGTTATGAACGGGAGTGTCGCTTACCACCAGGCGCACGACTTATTCGCCCCGTCACTTGGTATAATAAAAAAATGTACCGACGTTTCCGAGGCCGTGTACCGGACACACACGTTGCATCACACGTCACAGACAATACGTGTAAATAATTATTAATTACTGTTTTATTATATTGTTAAGTCTATAACTTATGTATTTAAGGGTCTTTATAACCTGATTATAAATAAATTAAAAAAAATTACATTTATGATTCGATCTACATTATTTGTATCGCATATGGTGAAGCTTGTATTTGCAATGGTTGTGATTATTTGACATGGGCGCATAAATAGAGTGTTATCTGACTGCACGTGAACATCAGCCAATATCCTGGGGTTTTTTATTAAATTACGTATACTCGTGCGTACACCACATGGGAGATCGATTAAATTGGTTCGATCATGTTTTACCACACTTGTCACATAAAGTTCAGCCATCGTCTCGGATCGGAGGTATGAAAGGTGGCGTTTTTCGCGTTAGTTCGCGCGTTCGGAGTTGTTCGGACTTTGATCTTGCCGTTCGGGAGTTCATGCGACTATTTGGGCGTTGACGCGACCGTTCGGACGGTGGCGCGGCCAACTAGCTGTTGACGCCGCCGATCAGCCGTTGTCGACTGCGCTGCGTACGGAAGTTCGCAGAAAACAGATTCGTTGCAGACCTTTGTCGAGCTGGAGGCTGTCACTTTTCGTAAAGCGTCATCTTCATTTATTTGAATTTGTCACACGAGCCCGCCGTTCTCATCAACTGAAAAGTAGATAATGTATAACTGCTCTACTTCAAAAGAGTGTAATAGTAATGGCTACGAAGGTATAAAACAAACTTCCACTTGAAATTAGGAATTGCAACGATTTGTGCAGAATTTAAGAAGTTATTATTTAATTACCTAAATGATAGGACATTCTATAATATTGAAGATTTCTTATAAAATTTACATTTCATATTATTAAATTTGTTTTTTATTATTATTTTACTATTGTTATTATGTCTCATTAGTATTAGGTTGCATTAATTGGACTGCATGATTATAATATTATTTCAAATTATTGCATGAGAATTACTAAAACTAAGAAAACTTTGTATGTCATAAGGCGGATCACAGTGATTCAAAATTCATTCTTGTAACAACTTTATAACCTGTGTATCACAAAGAAATAAATGATTTGATTTGAAATTGACGCTTTCAACTAATAACGCTTTAAAATTGACGTTCTCATCGAATAACGCTTTAAAAGTGACGAATATGGCAGAATAGTTTTCAAACAAAACAAACATTACTGTCACAACTGCGCTCCGATTGGCCAGCCCGAATTCGAAACACTTGACGGGTGTCGTCAATTGTTTTACTTCAAATCGACCAATTTAACTTTACATTTGCTATAATGGACGAAAATTGCAAAATTACATATTTAATATTTAATTACCGATGAAATGTGATTCCGTTTGTTTTGCAACTAGATGTTTTGCTGTTTTTCCCACACCACCGAATGGAACAGCCCCCATTATTAGAGATATTATCTATATTACAATAAATACAGAATATTTTTGGAATATACGGAGACGTACGCACAGGTCAGTTGTTGGCGCTGTACTATTTCAGCTTTCTAATTTGTGATTTCAGTGCAAACGAGAGTTGATATTTAAAAGTGATATAAGGCCCATTTGCCCGAAGATTTGCCAGGGATGGATGACCCTTATTTCGACTCTATTTATGGTTATTTAATCGATGTCCGAATTAGAGTTTTCGACACACACCCAATGGTTTATAATACAACTAAAATAGTAAAAAATGTAAACTAAAATAATAATGTGATAGCCCTAAGTTACTAGCGAAGTGTAATCATTGAGTCGCTGAACAGACGGGAGTTGCTCTACCTGTATTGTTATACTTTGCCAATAATGAGTTTTCAAAAGTGCCAAACTGTTTAATAATTAAATTTTTATTGAATTGATATTCAATGAGATTCGAACCGACGTCTTCTAGCATACCGTGCCAACCGCCATACCAACTAAGTCACTCACGAATTTTTCTATGTGCTTGCGTCGTATCTTTGTATTTGGTTTTTCAACGAGTTTTTAGTTATAGCACCATCTATGAGAAATCTATGATATTTCGTCACCCAGATACCTTTACAGCTACCAGTCCCGGCTAGAGATGTCGCTATTCATTGTATTAAAACTTTTATTGAATTGATATTCAATTATTTTTATGTGAAATTACTCCACACGTTTGTTATAATTATTAATACCAAGATCGAACACTCAGAAAAAATTACGTTTAATAGTGTTATTAAGAAACTCTTGAACGTTATCGAAATCGAAGTAATCAAAACCCAGAACGTGATGGAAATAAAACACGGGCGCTGCAGCCGGCGCTAGGCTTTGCATTCTCCACACAACTGAACGTGTTTAGTGTACCAATGAACTTCCCTATAGCTGCGATATCGCTTTCAAAATCCAATATT
>NW_020653513.1:730463-737944 GCF_003589595.1 Hyposmocoma kahamanoa | reverse complement strand
CACTAGGGAAACCCTGTGTCGCGGGTGCCATGGACACACACATAGACAACCACAAATTACACCCAAACTCACGAGAGAAATAAATGTAGGTCATACAAATATTTCTCCCGGCCCGGGAATTGAACCTGGGACCTCTGCGTGGCATGGTAGCCGTTCGGCCACGGAGGCAGTTACTATACATAAGTAAACTATACATAAATTTTAATTATTTTTTTCGGGAAGTGAGTAATTCGTTTTTCGTCTATTCTGAGAAAGTCCACTTTTTGAGTTAATTCACTATTGTATTAACAGTGCGATATGTAAAGTACCTATCGAATACAGCGGTTTCCTTGTAAAATTTCGAGGTAAGTTTGTATTTTTTTCCTATCGCGAAAATTTGTAGGAATCGTGTTTTCACTTCGTATACTAGTCAGAGTATATCCTCAACTTTAGTATATATATTCTCCAAAGTATTTGATTCAATACTTTCACTGTTATCCGTAATCACCCAAAGACATTTAGGGTTGTATAGACTCTTAAGTTTAGTGAAAACATTCACACTTAAAATAAATAGTTTAAAAACGATATCACAATAACCGCTTACGCGATGCGCTCCTCTTACCGCAAAATGCCGGCTATTTGGTTTTGCAAATTAAAAAAGCATTCAGTTTAAATACAAGTTTTTATAAATAAAAATTATTATTCTGCATTGCTAAATAAATACCCTCCGTACTACCAACAAAAACATCTCAAATAAAATGCAGTTATACACCGCAAATCCTGCACTTAACAAGCACTAATTAAATTTTTGGTGTACTTGGATAAATATGATAATATTCCGTTTGAGTGGTTCTAACGTTTACCATGAAATTACTCCTTAAAGTATAGTTTATAAACATTTATATTCAGGGTAAACTTAAAAATCGGTACTTACGGTATGTTTTCAATAAATAAACACCGAAATCACCAGCCCAAACAATAACACACACGATTGTCGTGACGTATTTTTGAAGTTGTTTATTTTTTTTAAATGACAGACCCAGGCATTAAAAACTTTATAGTTTGCTAGAGTAGTTACCGAAATAGCGATCAATATTAGTTCTTTTACCTGTTATAACTTCGACATCCGATAAATCGGTATAAAATCATCACCACTCTAGGTGTGGTATGCGTCTACGGCTGCATGTATCGCGTGAGCGGTTAAGACAAAAACTAAATGAAACCACAGATTATTGACATAAACATAAGCATGCAGACACTTTGTATGGTAGCAGCTGCGGTAGCAAAAGGGTCACTGAACTCAGTACGTGCTGGAAAAAGTCATAAGTTCCCAACAGTTATTTTCATTTATAACACATCTTTCTCTACAATACGATTATTATTATTATTTATATAGAAAACAAGCTTTCATTTATATTTTCATAAAATATACATCTACATTAATCTCGTTATATTTACATAAACTCCAAATCTACAACGTCAATATTTACACGTATTTTTTTTGAACAAATCAGCCACACAATCGACAAAGAACCTTTGTTATCTTGCTTTGTCTATTTCCAAATAACGAGAGGCGTTTCATTTTTCGATTGGTTTTGATACAGACGTTTGTCTTTTGAAGTATTCTCAAACGTTCCTTCGTCATTCTAACACGTTTCTTTTTGTGACTCATTTATTTAAAAAAAAAGACCAAGCGTAACAAAGACTCCTTTTGCCCTTTTGTTTTACAAAAGCAATACGTATGTATATACTTACATAACATATATTTTATTGTACTTTCCGATTTTTTTCTGGAAGATTGTTATCTTTTCACTTACAATTTAAAATGAAGATATAATAGGGTGAAATAAGGTGATTTATGAAGCATGTTTTAGTTTTTAAAATATTAACGTCCTGTTTTAAATTCAAGTTTAAAACTTAATCTTAATGAAAACCAAAATTGGACGTAAATATTTTAAAACAGTCGTTAAAGCCTGAAACAAAATTTTTGAAATGTAGCTTAACTACTTTCATCAAAACACCGACGTTATGATCTTACACGGAAAGTCAAGATTCTCTTTGAGACGCTATCCAAGAAAGTAAATAAGTAAGCAATAGAAATACAACTATTTTCTCGGACGTAAATCGTGTATAATGCATTTGCGCAATACTTCCGTATTGTTACGAATCCGAGAAATGACGGTCCGAAAATGTCATAAGTGTCCGAAGTGGCATTTTATCTGTAGGTATACAAGCGATATTCGTGTTTTCTAGGATGCCGTGCGCAAAAGTTCTAGTATTTGTTTCTTCAAGCGAAGTAACGTTTCGGGCTCCATACACACCCCAAGGTCACGGATGACTGACCATGTGAAAAAAAGAAATATACGGCGATATAAATCCGAAAAAAAAGTTCCATTTCCATTTGTAACAATCGCGAAAACCTAGAAACTCGATAGGCAGTAGTCACAGTAACATTAAAACTTGCTAAAATATCTCGTTACTTCGCCAAAGATGAATCTGAATTCGCATAGGGAAAATGGTTAATTAAACTCTTGCGAACCCAGATTGTCCGAAAAAACCGACCGTATATGGACTTGTGGAGATTTATGACGTCGTGATTATAAACAAATAGCATGAGAGCTTTAAACATAAGTAACACATTCTTATGCGCCCGGTAAACGATCAAATAATTTGTCAAATTTTACGTATTTGTCAAACTTATGATCGCATGCGGCCGTGTTTGATGCGTTTGTCAAAGAATGCACGTGTTTGATATGTCTGATGGAAATCTAGATTGACGCCGTGTTTGACAAACATGTTGGAAGGCAAACCAAAGTTAGTTGTTGCCTATGCGTTCACCTTGCTAGATTCTGGTTCTGTGCGCAATGTTTCTTGTAACAAATTTTCGTACATATGTTTTTCTCTTAATTTCAACCATTTCTATAACAACATAAATATTTATTTTTCTTAATGCTACTAGAGTTAATGCCAGAAACGTATTATCTATTATTCTTACTCATTGCAAAAATTACAAAAAGATATGACTCATTGTATTAACTATAATACAATACGTACGACTGTAGAAAGAGATGACCGAGTGTGAGCTACTCAGTCTATTTGATCGTTTACGACATTGTTTGAAGGATAAATTTGACAAATTTTTTTATCGTTTACTGGGCGCCATGGACTGAATTATCCGCTCTCCGCTCGAATAATATGTATGTCATCGCAAGAGAATAACAAACAGGATTCGTGGAGATTTGCTGCACACTCACAATGCTTATCTAGAAATGGCATAAAAGCTTCTAAAATTACATACACTCCGTCGAAATGAATCCAGATTGGAATCTATCACTTATTATGACCACCAAGTAGAAATGTGAGCATTACATTCCCGGGTGCTGGTGAAGGCACATGAGACGTCAAATTTGTGTCTGACGATGACGGCACAGTGGCAATGCCCCTCAGATCTTTGAGAATTAAAGCTTAGAGCAGCGCTGCAACTCTTACGTGTAAGCTAATTGCTTTCTACATAAGAGTTGTTCAAACCCGTAACTTGATAATCATTGAAGAAAAATTTTAAAGCTTGACAATCTCTGCCAACGCAAAAGACAATCAATACCCGGCGCATGCAATACTGCGTTTAGGATGTTGATGGGGCTGCCAAGACACTGCAGGGTATTAGGTATGTTTGCGGAAGCTCACACTTTCATGCAAGAAAAAAGCCGCATCGATTCTGAGCCATGTCCGCGGCAGCACCAACACCATTCTACGCGTTATTGCCGACCGATTTGACTGTTAGGGACTGTATTGTAACATTCGATTTGGCTGCGTATAGGATACTGATTCATTTTATAACTCGTTGTATTAAAGCTCAGAATGCCACTGCAACTGGTACAAATTGCTTCCTACACAAGACTTGTTCATCCCGGGACTTGATAATCATTAAAGAAAAACATTATACTTCGCCGAGGAGTGACGTGATATGGCAAAGAACATACATGATTAACAACAAGTAGTACCCACTAAACATTTTCCTAAAATAACACGCCGTCAAAGCGAATGAAGACTAGCGTCGGTGTCACTCTCCGCTCCGCCGAGGAGTAATGTGGATTCGCAGGGGAGCGTGTGACGGGATCCGTGAGGGTTTCCGGGATCGGGGCGCCGGTCGTCGGCCAGCGCGCGGCTGGTGGGTGGCAATAGTCACAGCTCTATCGCCGCAGCGCCCTTCCATGTCACCCCAGCGCGGAGAAGGTGATACAGCCGAAGTACGCACCATATGCAGAGACACTGTGAAAACAGATATTACGTTTCAGTATTCGTGTTCATAATGTTACATAATGCGTTTTCAATTCAATTTATTGGGCCATATAAAGTTTACAAGAGTCTAAATAACACATGTATAAGTCCTTATGATGTGACACCTGTAAGGGCATAGCAATAAATATGTTTACTGTTAATAACCAGTGATGGGAATTGTGGGAGTTCATTTAGGTAAACTAAAGTATAATGTGGACGTTTACATCTTACAAATCTCGGGAATTCTCGGAACTGATTGTATTTCAATTTGCGTATCGTATTTATAAAATTTGAGTACAATGACGACAAATTATTATTTCTCAGAGGTTTAAATCGTAAAGATGCACTGCCATTGCATCGTAAGACATAAATTAACAAGTCCCATAACATTACCCTTCTAAGCTGGAACGCAGTAATGATAAAATAACTTCTCGGCGGCAGAAATAGGTAACAAACAGCAATATTACAAGTAAAATATTAATTAATTAGAATTGATTGTAAAATTACAACAATTGAACATATTTAATATGATGATTTTTCCTGATATTTTCAGTGTATTATTTTTTTATTTATTTGATTATAGACGAGCAGCTTTCTCTGGTATGTCTACATCACACAGTGTTGAAATTCATATCGTTATTACTTTGTATTTTATTATGAACTGGAGATGCCTCCAAAGTTACGGGATTTTCCTGTTGTTCCACTTTGTAATTAGCACCTTAATTTTGTAATACAACGCGGATTAAAAAATAAAAGTTCCAGTGTGCGTGGCTGTTGGCGCAGGCGTCATTGCCTCGGTCTGAAACGACGATTTTATTTTATGCACTAGAGCATAAAATCCTATTTTGTGCAGCCTACACCCAGCATAAATACGAACTTTAAGAGCATGAGAAGTGAAAAGTAATGTTATAGCATTTGTAAAGAAATCGATAAAATATGTCCATACTAAGAAAACGTTCATACTTTAGGTAAATTAACCCCCTCAACTCCGATCACTGCTAATAACACTTAACTCCTACATACTTTACTTCTATATATAGCTTTAAATTATATATTTATATCATATTATATCTTACAATAATATATTTAATTCATATCATTTCATTTTATCATCTAAAATTTCTTTCAGATTGTAGTGTTCGTTATTTTCCGTTTTTGTTTCGTATTATTCGTTCAGAATGTATTAAATGACAATCGGAGTGAACTTATATGCCGTGAATATGTTAAGAAATAAGTAAACAAACATATAAATACATACAGGGTTACTTGTAAAATATTACCAACCTCTCAAGACTATAATTACGCCATCATAAATAACTTTCGTTCCATACATACCGGAAATGAAACTATTTTTTCGTAGCAATCACGGAAATCTGAGAAGTTGACATTTAAAGGGTTGAGTATTACGAAGAGAAAAGATTTTTTTCTCAAACATGCTCGGAAATGTTTGCATTATTTTCAAAAAACGAACACCGTGAATTTGTCATTTATGAACCATGCGACTTCTTCCCGGCCAAGGCCTGCAAAGTAAGTAAGAAAATCCATTACTGTCCTCTTCTCTAAACTTTTAAATGTACCTAATAATGAACTATGTAAGCAGGCTAAAGAAAAACTCATACAGCCAGCTGCCTAGTGTTTGTAACTACTTGTCCGCTTACTTAAAAAAAAGAAAATGGCGGTAACATTTAAACTAAAGTGTTTTGGTATTCTTTTGTTTTTTTCGTCTTTTTCCTATTTTAGTCGCGAAAATGAGTTCTAGTGAGCGATAACGAAAATACAGTAATAGATACACATTCAAACACATCATCAGAAGTTCAGCAGACTACTATTAATGTACCTGGAAAAAGAATAACGTTTTCTTTTAGTGATTGTCCTTTCACGTCAATATTACTTTTAATATTAATTAATATTTTTTTTTTACTTTTTCTATTATACATCTACCTCTCATTAGTCTTTTATTGTTTCCTCACATTGTTTAAGAAAAATTCTATACATGCCTCGACGGGGATTGCTTGACTCGTATTAATACAAGGCGTCCCTGGCGCTCGTGCTTGTAACACATACTCGTCCAGCAATCTTTTAGTTCCCAGCCTCTGCAATAATGTATTATAACAGGAACATGATTACTTATTCGAATAAATAAATTAGACTGTCCGACCCAAATGTTAACTTACACGCATTTTCCACTAAGCGGTTAGTCGCGGGTGGCCGGCCGCGCGCGACTCTTATTTATTCAACATCCCACCTTTTTATCACCCTCTTTACCGGTTCCTGGTCACTTATTTTTAAAATTGTGAACCGTTCTCGATTCGTTCCATCATCTCCTCTCATCATGCCTCTCCCTAGAGACTGGTGTAGTTCCCAGATCGTGGAAGCTTGCAAACGTGCAACCTGTGCCGAAAAAGGGAAGCAGAACTGACCCTGTCAACTATAGACCTATCTCAGTCACTTCCATACTCTGCAAGACTATGGTATGCATACTTAACAACCGCCTCCTGTCGGACCTCGAAGACAACGACCTCCTCAGTGATCGCCAGTACGGATCCCGACGAGGGCGATCTACCGGGGATCTTCTTGTGTATGCCTGTCACATTTGGAGCGACGCTATAGAAAAGCAAAGCACTTGCAGTGTCTTTGGACATTTCTAAAGCCTTTGACAGGGTTTGGCACGCAAGCATTTTAAGTAAACTTCCCTCTTATGGGCTTCCCACTGACCTTTGCAATTGATTCTTGGATTTCTTGAGTGAACGTTCGATTCGAGTGGTCTTAGAAGGCTACACTTCCGAACATATGACGATGAGAGAAGCCGAAGTTCCTTAGGGTTCCGTACTGTCTGCAACTCTCTTTCTGCTTCATATCAATGATATGTTAATTCCAGGTACCTTTGCGTATGCTGATGACAGCACAGTTGTAGATAGTTACTTGACCAATGCAAGGGTCAGTGGAGAGGAAATCCAGTCTTGTCGAGAGTCCATAGTTAGCCGTTTGGATTTGGCACTCCAGGCAGTCTCCGATTGGGGCGATGCCAATCTTGTCAAATGTAACGCTACCAAAACTCAGGCATGTCTATTCTCCACAAAACGGAGTCCCTTGGAGCTAACTACGACTTTTCATGATATATCCATACCCATAGCCCACTGCCTCCAGCTACTTGGAATGGACCTGTCGTCCAATTTGAACTTCGGCCGATACATACAATCATTTCGGCAGATACACACACACAC
>NW_020653513.1:714934-730453 GCF_003589595.1 Hyposmocoma kahamanoa | reverse complement strand
ACACACACACACACACACACACACACACACACACACACACACACACACATTTTTACACTAGATAGCCTATGCTTTATTTGTATTTTTATATTAAGTTTATGTCACGTTTTCTATTGAACTAAGAGGGAGTGAGCATGGTTATCTGTAACACAGGTTTCCAACCTAGTATAGACTCCAGTTCTCACTAAGGCACTTGTTATTTGTTATTTTATTTTTAGTAATTAATCATTGTATTTTTAATGTATTCATACACTGTAACTAACCTTATTGAGAGAAATAAAGCATATTGTATTGTATTATAATTCCGCCTTCCCCTTTCCATCACCGGGGGACTAGGCGTAGGCTTGGGTGCCACCCCTATGTTGTGGATATTCCAAAGATTCGCACGAAGCGTTACGATTCCACGTTTATATGACGAACGGCTTTGGAGTGGAATTCTCTGCCTGCAGACTTGTTCCCTGAACGTTATAACTTGGGCATTTTCAAGGCGAGACTGAATAGACATTACTTAGGTGAGCATGCTCCATCGTCGACCTCATCGTCACTTTCCATCAGGTGAGATGGAGGTCAAATGTGCACTTATATTTTATAATAAAATCATCACTCCTTACAAAACTCTCGAAGCGAAAGGACGTCCATTCCTCTAGTAAATTTATATTGCTTAAATGTCAAAATTTCGTAAGTGTGTATTATAACGAAGAACCATAAAATTGTACGGGAAAATTGTCGGTACACATACCTATGAAGCTACAATAAACAGTTCCTAATACATCAAGAAATGATAAACCTTTACAAGGACACCAACAGGGCTCTCAGGCAAGTCCAAGATGCAAAAACTAAGATACATACATACAGGCTTGTGGCCTGTACCATACTCATTGACGCGGCCGGCGTCGGCGGCTCTGAAGTAAAACTAGCCCCTACGACTGCAGCCGCCCGCGCTGCCATGCCACCCGTACGCTCAATTTACATTGCGGCAGAAGCTGCGCAACGCGAGAAACGCACGAGAAAGCGCGCGCTGGAATACTTAAGTATTCCAGCGATCGTGTCTTGAGGTTTTAATATTTCATCGACGTTTGACGTCACACTGCGCCTGCCTTCACGCCACTTCTCGCGAACGTGCAGGAATTCTCGATCATGGGCGAGAATCACAGCTCGAGTTACACAATTAACAATAAAGCTACATATCCTGCGTTTTGCGTTGTTTTTTGTTACCGCACAGAGTTATCACTAATTATTTTTATTTTTGTTAGAAAGTAAAATCTGAATTATCAAAAATGATGGAACAAAAGTTGTTGTGTACGACGACATTACTACAGTTCTACGAAGTTATTCATATTGTACAAATAACCATGTGCTATTGTCCTCTTTGATATATCATTCATTAACATTAATATTCTTTTAACTAATAAACTAACCAAATTGCAATAGATGTTGTTTAGAAATTCGCAAAATCACATTAGGTTCGGTATATCCTGTATAAAATAAGGAAGTGATAATTATCACTCGTGTCGTGTCGTGTAATTACACGAAAGATATTTTTATTACATAGGCCTAACTTCCGTTCGTTTGTATTCATTAGAAGAGCCACCAGCTAAAATAATGTAGACTTTAATTCCATTTCAAAGCCGATTTGAAGACTTTCTGTAGTAAAAAAAACAGGGCAAGGCAAATTTCAAAGCTTGACAACCTCTGCCCACTCAAAAGACAATCAATGCCCTGCGCGTGGAACACAATAATGCGTTTAGGAGTGAGCTTCAAAGATACTGCAGTGCGTCAGGGTATGGTTGCGGAAGCTGATGATTTTCATGCCAGGAAAAAAGTTGCCTCGATACCGCGAACACATCATCCTATATATAGCGTTGTTACCGACCAATATGACTGTACCATATTGTGGCATTAGATTCGGTTGCCTATAGGATACCATTAATTTTGATAACTCGTTTTATTTATCGAGTTCTTAGGTTTTCACGATTGTTGCGCATAGGAAATGAAACTGTTTTTCCGGATTTAAATCGTGTATATTTGTTTTTTCAAACAAACCGACGTTTCGGGCCCTTTACAGGTCCCATGGTCACACTCACAGGTGACTCAACCGCGACCATAGGACCTGTAAAGGGACCAAAACGTCGGTTTGTTTGAAAAAACAAATATACGCGATTTAAATCCGGAAAAACAGTTTCATTTCGTTTTATTTAATTTTTATTTTACTTGATTTTTATAATTATGTTTAGGGTTTACTGTGATTTTGGTTTTGATAGTGATTTTCATTTTTATTTACTTTTAGTATAAATTTGAATATCTAGTCAATTTAAAAAACTCTGAAATCTGGAAATAAACATTTCTTTTTCAGTCTGTTGGCTGAATTTTACCACGCTTACGCCCCGAAATAAAATAAATGCAGTATGGTGTGTAACAATGTGGAAGACCACTTTGTCCTCCTCCTATGTTATTGGTATTTATTAATGTCGAAAGTAACCAATTAAATTTAGGGGAATGACAATTCTCTCTACACATTTCCGCGCGCAATTATGTTTATTATACTTCTTTTTTCACAGTTCGCACAACAATTTACAATGAAATATTTTTTTTATCATAAACTTAACATAGCGAACGACTTTTGACCTCAATTATCTCAGATCACTGGTTTAGTAGCAGTAGAGGTCCTTGTGAAAGAGTTTTTCCAGGGTAGTACTGCCACCTTACCTGTTTCTTTTTCTATGGTGTTAAGCGGCACGCCTGTCCACTCAGAGCTTTAAATCGCAAAGAACTGAAGGACCCTGTCACCCTGTCACCCTGAGAGAAGGCATAGAAGGCAGTAATAGAAATTTCAGCCTTTATCAAGCAGTAATACACACATAGACAACCACAAATTACACCCAAAAAGAAAAATAAATCCAAGCCGTACAAATATGTGTCCCGGCCCGGGAATCGAACCCGGGACCTCTGCGTGGCAATCCAGGGTGGTAACCGTTGGACCACGGATACAGTAGCAGTACTGCGTTCCGGTTTTAAAGGGTAAGGGTGAAAGTACAGATACATGAGACTTGTCACGTTATGTCTTCGATCCGAGTAACCAGCGCAGTGGCAGTGCCCCTCAGATCTTTGCGAACAGGCGGGTCGCTTACCACCAGGCGTACGACTTGTTCATCCCGTCACCTGTTATTATAAAAAACTATATCAAAGATTCATCTTCAACTCTGCGGTAAACAATAAAGGAACTTTGAATATACCTAACGCAAAAACAACGACTCATCCATAAGCGAACCGCATTGATGGGAAATTAAAAACCGTAACTCAACAACAAAATTGCGAAGTTTAGTTTTACTGCGATTTAAACCGGCGGGATTTTGTACTGACAAACTCGCTGTGATTGATCGTCAGATCAATCACGACCTGTACAAGGACTGTGATCAATTAAAACACTAACTTCTTGAAATATAATAATTGACAGATGATAATTTATTTAGGTTTCAGAACGGGAATAAATGCGATTCAACAATTTAATGCAGTACAGTAAAGCAATACATCACTCTCAATCGAAAATACCTACGATATAATAGCCTAATAAATTTGACCAACGACACCAGGCGCTCACTACGAGGAAAAAGGAACCTAAGCGCATGCTCTGAGAGGTGAAAATACGTTACTCGCCGTGTGCAGTCATGCGGGGCCGAACGCTCATAAATGAACAACTTGTATGAGCGCTTGTGCCGACGTCGGTACACTCACCGGTAGGCACTTATCGCGTATCATTGAGCGAGTGACGGAGCCCTAACATGGCCAGGTTGCACTGACAGTGGTAAGTAAATGCCCTTATAAAAGTAGTATAATAATAAGGCGCACATACTCATTGTCCCGGGCAACCCTGTATCCTATCCTGTATACCGAGACCTCTGAGTGGCAGTTTAGTATGATAATCACACGACCACGAAGCCAGTTAAATTGTTTAATCGCGTTTGTTCCCGGTTTGAAAAATATTTCAAACGAAAAGTTTAAAGGCGCCTTCAAATTTGAATATTGTAATTATATAACAGTAAACCAAAAGCTATTGAAAGAAATACATTAAACTGTTACAAAAAATAGCCTCATCAACAGATCACTCATGCAACAAGTGCAATATAGTAACACAATTAAGTAATTAACAGAAAGAGCTTCGTCGGCAAACGACATACATGGCACACTAAGAAAAATCTATCATAATGTATTAGTAATAAAGTTTTAATCATCTCCTTCGTACTATACCTAATAATATTTACAAGCGCAGTTGCAGCGCCACTGTCGTGACACGCGCGTGCCGATTTTGCAGTCATAATTAGTGAACTAAAAACTGCTGCAGCGCGTTATAAAGCGTCTAATTTGAAGACTTCCTAAAAGTGTATAATTTATTTGACTATAATATCTTTGTGACACGAGTAACACAGCGCCTCTTGTTTTCACATAATTCCGTTCGTCAATTGAGGTACGGAATTTTTTTACGGGCAAAATTGAATTTGAAGTCTTGCGTCTCGAGAACTCCTAATTGAGTTACTTACTTAGTAATATAAGATATTGTTCTTGTAGTATTGCCGTTATTACGCCGGGTACCTCGATAAATGGTTTCTAAATTTATTACGATCCTACACAAACAAAGGAATGAATACCCGTCGATTTTCTACAAATATCATCGACATTCACTTTTTACAATCCATCTATGATTTCTCACGTGCCAATTCATCTACAGCCAATTTTTTCGTGCGAATGATGGTAAGCTACACGCCTGTCCATAACAGTTGCAGTAGAGCTCCTTGTGATAGAGTTCGTCCAGGCTAGTACTGCCATCTTTCCTATTTCTGCCGCCAAGCAGTAATGTCAGCATTTCTGTGTTCCGGTTTTGGAGGGTAAGGGTGCTGGCGAAATTACAGGGACACGGGACATGCCAAGTTATGTCTCAGGGTGACGGGCGCAGTGGCAGTGCCCCTCAGATCTTTGCGATTTGAAGCTCTGGTGACACTGCAATTGTTATGGACAGGCGTGTAGCTTACCATCAGGCGACTTGTTCGTCCCGTCACTTGACATTATAAAAAAAGTTGCAATGCCACTCAGAGCAGAAATAAGTAAGGTAAGGTAACAATTCTACTGTCACTAAAATGTACGTGATAATTATGTATGCAAATACGACATCGTTCTACCAGATGCCACACAAATTTGATTTAAATTCCATTACATTTAAGTTTATTTAAACAGAACAATCGTCACTCTTGCTCGTTCTTCTTAGGGAAGTCAGCACAGCGAATGAGTAGTTGCTTAAAAAATGACATTTTGAAGAACTAAAAACAATTGCAAAAATCATAGTTAAAACAATTCGTTAGCGTGTTCAAATGTCTTAATTACAAGTTTGAATAAAATAAATTCATTAGGTTTTACAAATTATAATAGCAGCCTAGTGGAAATTAAACCATATTTAAAAGAAACTGTAGTGACTAATTAGTATGCAACCGGACTGATATCTACAACTATCAATTTCTTAACGTTGAGCAACATCTAGCAACCAAAAAAGAAATTTCAGTACCTACGTACGGATTTGGTCCAAATTTAGGTCGTGTAATATCAAATGTACTGATTCGACCGATTTGTAATAAGCTAATAAAAGATTAACTGCTTCATTGCAAAGAATAAATTTGATAATTTCTTCTCCAAAATGCCAAGCGAGAAAATAATAAAACTGACAAAAAGTTCTCTAAAATCAGGGACAGATGGCACGTTTCACAAAAAGAAAAATTTTTGTCCGAGTTACCAGTTCAATAGTCTATGGTATGTTTTTAAATATACTACAAAAGTTTCTAGGATGATCCCTGTGACACTTCACAAAATTGTACATGATATAACCTTGTAACGACGTCCACTAATTTACGTATTGTATAAACTATTTTTATAAGTCTCGCTTTTAAGTGAATAATATTTGTTTAAAAATACATAAAATTAAAGTAAAAGTAACACAAAATTAGTGAGAAATGAGCAGAGAAACGATTTTTTATTCAAAAATTTATTTATTTTCACGACAACGTAAGAAGGTTACTTCGTTAGACTGAATTTGCTAGAGATGAGGTATAGGTATCGATAAAAAGTGTTCGATAATTGAATGAATAAATATATAATGCGTACACGAATTTCACCAATTACATATTTAGTGATATGATTTTAATGTTTTTAATTTACATTATGAGTCAGTTTGAGAAAATTTATTAAAATATCAATTGAAAAGGCATTTTAATTTAGTTAATGTTTTATGCCTTTAGTGCGATACAAAACACTTTATACATCTATTCAAAGTTTTCGTGAGGCTGGAGACTCCATTATTTATTTTATTTCTTCACCGGCACCTACTATATAGAAATAACGGATCGGATATCAGAAATAAAATAATAGTAGTTTATGTGACTGTTACATAATTAAAGGCTTTAAAATATGAGTGAGGGTGTATCTCATGAATGTTTTAATGCTTAATTATGTACAGTTACATACACTGCTTTATCTACACACATATTATAAGGCCTCTGTGATGTGTCCAGGAACCGCATGTTGCGGCTGGCGAAATGGCGGCAAATAAAAACTTTTCTCACGCATGTCACACAACCGTAGTTTTTATTTTTAATTAATAGACAAACTAGAATCGGCGCCAACTATCACATCGTTCGATATCAAGTGACGTGTGAAATTGTCAAAATTGTTTGCTATTGACATTTCATTTCGAATAAAACTTCATCTCAACTGATATTAGAATTGAGGTCCCATCAAATTGTTTTGTTTTTCAGAGATGTTCGTAATTTGAACGTAATAATAACATCGAATTCAATGTTATTTTGAAGCAATAATAACATTTTCACAGATAAGAAATTTGTTCTAACAAAACAGTTTCCCTTTATGCTGATCGTAATTTGCGGTTTTAACACATTATAGAAACTTTATGATGTGTAGATAAATATTATTTTTACACAATTCATGGGAGTTCATTATTTTAAAAACTACAAGGCTGTATAAGTATAAGAACCTTTGCTTCAAAAATCTATCGACTTCACCTCATCCCTGCGAAAACGTCAAATAATGTGTCACAGGGGTCATCCTAGAAAATTTTTAGTATAACTCAGTTTTTTTGTTATGGCTTAACTTCTGGCCTTTTACAACATACCATACCAGTATACAACATAATTTCCTCTGAACTTTCACCACGTCACAAACCCACGGCACCACTCAGCTTTTATAAACTCAGTTTAAGGCTTCTGTTGTTTATTTTGATGTAATAATACACCAAATATATTTTATTCAATTACGTAACACATAACCTCCAAAACTTTAAACTGGTATATCTTCAATTCCTGTCTTCTCAGAATAGTAATCCCAAAACAAAATTCGTTCAGGAATTTCTACTCTTTTTTATATATTTTTCATAAACAGACGCATAAAAATTATGTCAACAAAAATTTATATGAGAGTTTGCCAATGTCCTGTAATTTAGCTATGAATTAAATGATTACATGATTATGTTATGAAGATTCAGCTATTCCATTTAGAGCGCCCGGATTGTGGGATGCGAGACGCGACCACCCACACCTCACCTTCAAAAATGTAGGCTTGCGTTGAAATACCTCGCCTTAATATGAAAATTAAAAATCGTCATTTTTTCCTAAAATTATTTTTTGAACTTTAAAAATGTGTGTTGCAAACTAATTTATAGAGTACGCTTGCTAGTGTGAGTAAAAGGCGCTAATCCAGAACAATTCAAAAGTTTAGCCGGAAGTATCCATCCATAAAACTCTGTGCAATAAGCGCCATCTAGTTCTTAGCGTGTCAACTAGATTTATTTGTAATCCCAAGAAATTAGAGTGGCTTTGATAAATTGTAACTCGTAAATGTAAAACAAATTAGTTGTGTACAATGTAAAAATAGCTATTAAGTACCCACCGCGACCTCTAGTGTAATAATAAGTACTAAATACCCCGTCTTGTACTGTGTATAAATAGTCTAGTGAATTATTGGTCCATGGTTTCACTGACGTTATGGTATCAGTATCAATAATCCGGTATGACATGGGTTTTTGTAGCAACTGTGTATTGGTATGCAATTACGATAGCAGATTTGACAGATTACAATAGTGAGGTCAAATCTCAATTAATTATCGAAAATAATATAATCAAATGCCAGTCGCGTCTATATGTTTTTATATTTATAACTAGTATTGTAAGGGGTAGCTGATTGCTATAATAAAACTATTTAATACTAAAATAAAATCTTTCTTTATTCATTTTTATGTTCAATTTTTTTTTACGGCCGCTACCGAACGTAGCAAATAAATTGAGAGTCGTATTAAATACCGGTAAATATATCGGCTTTTCATTGGTACCGCTATTCATGTATCGAAATGGAAAACTCCAGTATGGTTAATGTGTTTTTCTATATAGGTACCAAGCCCCGGTAATAGGTACACTCGAGAGCAATTAAACCGAGTCACTAATATGTCGGAGGGCTAATAAAAAACTCTGTTATAGACCATTTTAATAGTTCTCAAAGAAAATCTGTTAGTTACTAGTAATAATATTGCTCCCGAGTATAAATGTGTATGTGACAGGATTTAAAAGGAAAAAGCTTGAAATAAATTCCTACTTACATTTAAAAACACTCTTGGTATTAGGAAGGAGATCTCCGCCTTACACATTGAGTCGAATTGCTGGAACAAAAGAAAATAATACAATAAGTACATTCGCTCTCGGAAAGCAGGAGCTTTCAAAGTAGATATTAATTTCGAAGAGACGTCAACATATGGCATAAATAGAATACTATAAACAAAGCTGTGTGTTATATTGTACACATTTGAGTCTTAAAACATAATGTACATTGTATTTCAGATATTACACAACTTGTTCCACGAATAAATACATCATTATACATCATTTCGGTTTATTAAACATCACACGTTACCACATTGTTTCATCATCATTGTTGAGGATTATTTAAAAGGAGTACTAGTATTTTATACAGCTTACATTCATTTATTGTATTTACTTGAAAGGTACAAGTAAATAACTTCTCAAGTTAGTCACTCATAAAAGCGCCACAGCCGCGGCACGTGCGCGTCACTTTTGCAGACATAGGGTCGTATTCCAGAACAGTACTCAATGCTCAAGTCAGGATTTGAGCAGACTTGAGTATGATTTCAAGCACTGGAAATACGACTCTAATGGCAAGGACTTGAGTATGATTTTCAGTGCTTTAAATCACACTCAAGTCCTGACTTGAGCATTGAGTAGAGTTCTGGAATGCGACCCTAAGCAGCGGTAGATGCTCCTTGTAAAAGAGTTCGTCCAGGGAAGTACTGCGACCTTACCTATTTCTGCCGCCAAGCAGTCATGTGAGCGTTATTGCGTTTCGGTTTTGAAGGACACGGGTGCTGGTGAAATTACAGGTGCATGGGACTTGTCGACTTATGTCTTAGGATGACGGGCGCAGAGGCAGTGCCCCTCAGATTTTTGTGATAACATTGAGTGGCACTGCAACTGTTATGGACAGTCGTGTCGCTTATCACGATTTGTTGATTCCATCACTTGATATCATAAAAAACTATACTATCATTCTCTTACAGTTCCCTTAGTGAGGACTTATAATTATGTACAAATTGGTTATCTTTGTAGAGCGAACAACTTTGGACAGTGTACTGAGTGCATATATTAATTCGTTAAAGCGTAAACACGCAGATGTTATTTTACTTAATGTCATTGAATAATTCATGATTGAAATCGTTTAACGGAAAAGGAATACTTTCCATTAACCGTTCATGAAAATTTGGCAAATCTAAGAATGATATATACCACCAGTACGGGCTGGATATGATTTGTCGGGAAAAACAAATATACGCAATTTAGATACGAATAATCTCAGTACAGAGTACTAAAAAAACCGACCTCAAAAGTAAGTGGAATTACGTCTATTGGCGAAGTTTTATTGAAATATCCCCTAGTTCGCCACTATACAGACTTGACACTGGAGAGAATAAAAATCGGTTCTGACTACTCAAAGTATATTGAGAGAGAAACGCCTTGAATTGGAGAAATAGCAAAATCAACCATTAAAGTAATTGCTCGTAAATTAAAGTTAGGCGCTATTTATAAATATGAATCTTCATGCATGAACAGCCACCTTTCGAGGTGGATGCTTTTCTTCAAAATGAAATGGGACCGCTATGGAAGTACCCCCTTTCCAACAAAAAAAGAATCATGAAAATCGGTTCACAAATACCGGAGTTATCGCGTAACATACATACAAAAAAAAGTTTCTTTTTCTACGTGTAACAATCGCGACAACCTAAGAATCCGATATATACACCAGTAGGGCTAAAACAAACAAGCGCGACTTGCGCGAGAGCGACACAAAGCGAGAGAACTCTATGCGAGAATAGCAGTATTTCGCGGTTCATGTCGCTCTCACGCTAGTCGCGTCCTGTCGTGCCAGCCCTACAGAAGGGAATGGATGTGGTTTGTTTGAAAAAAAACAAATATTTATTTAGATCCGAAAAAATAGTTTCATTTCCTGAATAGACGTAATTTCACAACCTATTGAGGTCGGATTTTTTTTAAAGTAATTATTAAAATGACTTGATATCACGAGTTGGCAATTACTGACCGTTCGAGATTATGCATCGAGTATATAACCAGAAATAGAGACGAAATGTTATTTAATTTGTTTGAAAACTATTCTGCCAAATCACTGTGACAACTGCGCTCCGATTGGCCAGCCGGAATTCGAAACAATTGACGGGTGTCGTCAATTATTTCACTTCGACCAGTTTAACTTGATCTTTGTTATAATGAACGAAAATTGCAAAATTACATATTTAATATTTAATTATTGATGAAAAGCGATTCCGATTGTTTTGTAATTACATGTTTTGCTGTTTTTCCCACACCACCGAATGGAACAGCCCTCATTGTTAGATATTATCTTTATTACAATAAATGCAGAATATTTTTGGAATATAAGGAGACGTACGCATATGGCAGTTGTTGGTGCTGTATTATTTCAGTTTTCTAATTTGTGATTTCAGCGCAAACGAGAGTTGATATTTAAAAGTGATATAAGGCGCATTTAGCTAATGAGTTGCCAAGGATGGACGGCTCTTATTTCGTCTCTATTTCTGGTTATATACTCGATGAGATTATATTAATACTCTGGACATGTTGAGTCAATGGTAATCGATTATTAATCAATAATCGATAACCATTTCCTGCTCGTTGAACGATTGTTAAGCTTGGCTACCGTGAACAATAAGCAGTGAATTGACGAAAATGGGGTGCCAGTATTTTATTTATATATGGAGCCTGGAGCGACATTGTAGCGCTTCTGGCATGTTTATACAAGCTCATCCTGTCCTCATCAAGTCCTGTATCATCATGAGACGTCGCATAGCTTCTTTTATGGAAAGGCATGGACTGATCAGCAATGGCTTAACTCGAGAGCTGTTTGTTTGCTGTTGCTGAGCTGTCCATTTATCAATGTGGTCTGTGCACAGGGTAAATTATGTTTCAGAAACCAATAAAACTTCTTTATTTTCACATCACCACGAAGCTTAGTCAAAATAAGGAAAAATGACCCGTTCACACGTCGGCATCCTGCTCTTTGCTGGAACGGTTTTTTGCAGGAGTCTATTTATTGGCAAACGTGTTTCATACTTAGTTGGTATACATACGAGCACCACGCTTATAGGATCCTGGAACGTCCGCTATCTCTTAGAATGCTGCAAGAAACAAACCATTCTTGCAATATTAGTAATTATAGTTTTTTTTATAAATACAACAGACCTCAAAAGTTTGTGGAATTACATCTATTTACCAAGTTTTATTGAAATCAGTCAACGGAAAGTGCGTGAAATACAATAAGCCGAATTCATTCCCTAATTTACCATCTTCAGAGATAGAATTTAATTACGTTTGAATTTATTTAAATTTATTTTTATAACATCATGTGAAAATGAAAATGAAAATGAAAATTTATTTGCTTAAAATATGGTAAACAAAAGATGGAACACAGTAGAGAAATAGAGCTCATATTTTACCACATTTGGCATGCAAAATTATACTTATAGTGATTGAATTAAATTGATTAAATTACAAGTAATGTCAGTAGACATGCACAAAACAGTTAAAGTTCTAAATTTATTTCAATACATAGTCAATACATAGTCAATTGTATAGTCAATATAGTCAAAAGTGACAAACAAGTCGTACGCGTGATGGTACAGTTACAGTGCCACTCAGAGTTTTAAATTGCAAAAATCTGAGTGGCACTACCACTGCGCCCGTCACCCTGTGACATAAGTTGACAAGTCCCATGTGCCAGTCACCAGCACCTTTACCCTTGAAAACCGGAACACAGTAATGCTGATATTACTGCTTGGCGGCAGAAATAGATAAGGTGGCAGTACTACCCTGGACGAATTCTTTCACAAGGCGCTCTACTGCTACATGGAACCACTACTAAGGTACCCCTTTACCAACAAAAAAGAATCATCGAAATCGGTTAACAAACATGTACCCTCGTGCATTTGAAGTCGATTAATAAAATAATAACATCATCATGATAAATCAGCTGTATTGTGACAATTCAGTCTTGACAGATATGCCTATCCCACTTTCTAGACATGACATTATACTTGTGAAGGGAATCTGTAGCATCACGTGGCTGCTAGATATCGATATACTCCAAGAGAACCAAGCATGTCACATTTTTTGCACCTCCGATGACGTCACAAGCGCTGTTTAGTGATGGGAAACCTACCTAAAGTGATTGATTGAATCGAAGGCGCAATAGGTGCAATATGTTGACCCGCAGCTTTGCACGCTGTACTACAAACGTGAAGCTCACGCTTTTTAAAGCATTTTGCCAATCATTTTACACGTGCAGCTTGTGGGTCAAGTATACACAGAAAGCGTATCGCGCCCTGTGCGTCCAGTATAATGACGCACTCAGAATGCTGTTGGGGTTGCCGCGCTACTGTAGCGCTTCAGGAATGTTTGACGAGGCGCGTGTGGACGGTTTTAGCTCCATTTTGCGGAAGCGGGTGGCATCCCTGATGCGCAGGGTGCGGGGCAGCGCCAATGGCATTCTTCGAACAGTGGCCGAGAGGAACGATGGGCCCATATTGTATAGGTGGATAAGGGTACATTGTACATTCTAGATAACACTTATTAACATAGATGGTAAGGATTTTGTTACTAACAATTTATGGATATCTTGTCTGAAATAAAGATTTTTATTTCATTTGATTTGAAGGCGCAAGTATTTAGTATAATCATTTTTCGAGTATTTATTTAACATAAGAAGTAATTATGTAACTATGCACGCTCCGTCCTCGACCTCATCGTTGATTTCCATCATGTGAGATCGAGGTCAAAACGCGATGAATAGCATTCAATTGTAATTTCGGGAACACAATTGCCAGCAGTGTATTCCAAATTGTCCGCTGCAAATGAGGTTCCCAATCAATTTGGATATTACTTCATAAAGTTTGAAATTATAATCAGAGCTATCATTAGTTGGTGCTAAATTACTTGTAAACTAAAGCCGAATCCAAAATTCGAATACAAAAACTTTCAAGGATATGAAATCGTTAATCAATACTAATTTTCGTGTACATTTGTTGTTTATCTTTAATATCTTTACCACGATATTGTTTCTAAATATTGAACAACTATCAATTTTACTCTACTTAAAAGTAATTAAGGTTTTGAAAGTGTATTTCTCATGATTAATAATTTAGTATGTCGCTTACTGCTAGTTGAGGTAAGGTTATTTTGAGGGGAAAAAAATTAACAATCTTGAATGTAGCGTGACAATACATTTATGAAAATGATACTTGGATATGAGACAAGATGCGGAGCGATTGGAAGCAATTGAGATGTGATACCTGGATAAGGAGGGATGAAATTGGTTGGATGAAAAGAAAAACCAACGAGGAGGTGTTAAGAATGGTGCAAGTAAGGATAAGCTTATTAAACACAATAGCGAACCACAGGGGAAAGATGTTTGGGAATCGGAAAAATGGCTGAAGTTTTTTAATTACGAGGACACCCATGCATAAAAGCATTAATACACTCCCAGATATCCCCACATTCTTTAGAAAAGTTCTGCATTTATAGTAAGCAAATTATAAAAGTTAAAATAAAAAAGGCGCAATTGAATGAAATTCTGATATGAAAAAGAAAGATAAAGATTGAAAAAAATATTTCGTTGCGTTCGCATTATGTCGTGACGACAGATAGGTAATTGTGCAATTTAAACTGTTATAGCTTATATATTTAAATGTAGTTATTCACATATAGTACAATACGATTAACTGTCGTTCACGATTTTTTTACCTTACGACGACAGACTGTCGTGATAATAGGATGAGCCAGATCGAAAGTCGTCAGACGATGAATAAAACGTCATGATAAAAATGTGACGACAGATAATCGCAGCTTCGAACGATTTTGCCGTGCAAACGACAAAGCGGCTGCCGTGAACCAATAAATTGTCGTCACGATCTAGTGGGCACAGCTATCAAGATATAATCTTTCAACTATAAAATAAACTTCCACGACATAGTCACGACAGATAGTCGTGATATGGGTACAGGCTAGACGCGACAGTCGTCCAACGATAAATAAAACATTGCGAGATAATGGGAACGCGCGAGATATTGGGAATTAACATTAATAGAAGGAAGAGTTCATACAAGGTCCTAATTATTAGCTTACAATATTTTTTTTATAGATGACAGATGACTCCATTCCATCTGATGTAAAAAGGAAAATGGAATCCAAACGTGAGAGAACATAGTGCAGTGTTGATACAATCACTGCTCTAGCCACCTCCACCCCGCATGCCTACAAGATGCCTCTTCACGCCTCGTTTGAAGGACCCCACATCGTAAGATGAAGGGAATACGTGCCCTGGAAGGTAGTTCCATTTCTCAACTGTGCGACAGAGTTCGCGATGTAATACGGCGATGTAAAACGGTGACGACGGAGGCTAGCAAGCGAGCAATCGAGGAAACTCGAGGAAAGGGGAGGGCGGGATAAGGTTGAACAGCTCTTCAGAGCATTTGCCATGGTACATCCGATAAAAGGCGCTAAGTGATGAAACGTCTCTACACAGTTGTAGACGTTCAAGGTGTGATGAGACCTCTTCATCGCCTATTTATCTTCATAATATATACATCATAATTTAATTTAATCGTTTTTAATACACACATCATCATTATCATATAGGTCTCCTTTAGTTTATGCCACGGTACTGTAGTCTAGGCTCTACTCTATGAGTAGAATCAGTGGCTGAGTGAATAGATTTATAATTAGAATGCTTTAAAGAATTGAAATAAGAAAACAGAAGATCTTGACATATTACATATTACATCCTAGACTAAAAGTGAAAATATGTAAAATGATGTGAAATAAACCAAATTATTGAAGTTAATCCCAGTTTATATTCTTAGAAGTACCTCTCGCTACG
>NW_020653513.1:659826-714924 GCF_003589595.1 Hyposmocoma kahamanoa | reverse complement strand
TAGGTTACCCATTTACCCATTCCGCTGTAGAACGTCCTGTCTTTCAACAACCACTACTTGACCACTATTCGGTTGCCTGTTACTCCGTCTGTCATCACATCGGGGGGAGGGAAAAAGCAGAGTTTTATGAGGTAAAGAGATTGTGACGTTGCTTAACAGGAACCAGTGACCAATCTCTCCTTGTAAAAGACATTGTCCAGAGAAGTAGTAATTAGAGCACTAATGCGTTCTGGTTTTGAATTATATTTATTTGCCAAGTTTCTTTTAAAAACGGTTAACAGAAAGTGGTTGAAATAAAATAAACCAGATTTATCCCCTAATTTGGCATCTTCAGAGGTGGAATATTTTCTTCAAATTTAAATGTGACCTAGACTTTCAAACAAAGAAAAGAATCATCAAAATCGGTTTACAAATGCCGGCCGGAGTAATTGCGTAACATATCTTTTTTTTTCAAATTCGATAAAATCAATACTAAAGTTTGCTTATTTTAAAGTTATTTCAATATCGCACGAGAATATTGTGATTGACACAATGTTTATCTAAATTAATCTTTACAAACTTTGTAAATAAGATTCCATTCTCAATAATAAGTTGCTTGGTAAGAAATTGTTATAGTTAAGAGTCGAAACAAACACAAATAGCTTTGGTTGATTCCGCATTTAACAGTGAAAACATTGAATAAATCATTTTGAAAAAAATATACAGTAATATTGAAGATATACACTGATTACTATAAGGTGTGGAAACAAGATTCCAAAAAATTTTTACTATACACAAAACCACAAACTTACTTCGAAATTTTACAACAAAACCGCCGTATTATAATAGGTAGGTTTTTTTTTGTATGTATGTTACGCGATAACTCCGGTATTTGATTATTATATGATTCTTTTTTTGTTGGAAAGGAGGTACTTCCATAGTAGTCCCATTTCATTTTGAAGAAAATCATTCACCTCGAATGGTGGCTGCTAACGCATGAAGATTCATTTTTATAAATAACGCCTAACTTTAATTTAGAAGCAATTACTTTAATGGTTGATTTTGCTATTTCTCCAATTCAAGGCGTTTTTCTTTCAATATACTTTGAGTAGTGAGAACCGATTTTTATTATCTCCAGTGTCAAGTCCTGTATAGTGACGAACTACTTTTGGGGTCGGTTTTTTCAGTACTCTGTACTGAGATTATTAATATCAAATGAACGTATAACGTTATACATTCTTCGAATAGCTTTAATTTCGTTTGTGAAAAAATAAATTCTGAAATAAAGCCAGTGTCTCTGCCACTCTAACCAAGCAAAACGAACCATATTATTAGGGGAAAAAATTTCATTCGAGCTGAGGTCAACTCTAAAATAACCATAATAGCAAACGAACGTCGCCTACTACTAAATCAGAAAGTAATAAACTACGAAACACTTGAATGGAAGATGGAAGCCGTAGCTACGTGGCAAATGGTGTAGAGCACGGTCCATTAGCGATATTAAAAAGTCAATATTACCCCTCGCTCACGAATTACAATCCGGATGCCCGAGATCACAACGTAATAAATAAACAGTGACAGCGATATCAGTCACATTCCCGGTAACACCATATACACTTCCGAAAAGGATCTGTTATAAATCTGTACAATTTTGTAAAGAAATTTAGAAGTGATTTTCTTATATTGCGATTTTCGTAGGGAATTTTTTCATTTTATTACTAAACTTTTTACGTCTCGAGACGGGAAAGTATTCGGAGCAGTAAAAAACTAATAATAATAAAAATAGACAAGTTGCATTTGAATACTAGGACGTCAATTCACGATCGAAACTCGGTAGTCTTTTTATTTTTCTTTTTTCACATACGTAAAAGAGTTTGTCCAGGGAAATACTACCAGTTTACCTATTTCCACCGCCAAACAGTAATGTAAGCATTACTGTGGCCCAGTTTAATAGGGTAAGTAAGCGTGCTACTTAAATTACAAATATATGGGACTGTGGCGTAAGAAAGCCGAGTCACGCGGCTATAGGTGGACTGTATTTCGACGCTAGTAATTCTTCGCCTGTGCTATCCTGACTAAAATGATATAGAAGTACTCACGCGTTCCTCCCTTCACTACGACGGCAGCGGTGCGGGTGTGAGTCTTCAACGGAACAGATAGCACAGTCTTGTTCGTTTGTATTATAATAATCAGTCGCATATATAGAAGAGATAAAAACGAAAAGTAATTAAAACATTTCAAGCAAGTTGGGTTTTTTTTCAGGGACATTGACTGCTAACATCTACACCGACACTAAGCAGCCAGTTTCGTTTTAGTCAGTACGCGGAACATTCGACATCATTGTAGATTGAATAGCACAGGTAGAATACCGAACAGGGACTTTATATATATTACAGGGTGACGGGGGCGGTGGCAGTGCCCATCAGACTTTTGCGGTTAAAGCGTATCGCTTACAACCAGACACACGATTTGCTCATACAATGGCTTTTTTTCACACACCCTGGACATACAGACAACCACAAATTACCTCCAAACTCATGAGAGAAATAAATGTAGGCCATACAACTATTTGTTCCGGTCCAGGAATCGGCATCGGAACCTCTGCAACGCAAAGGTTGCAGTTCATAATAGTAACCGTTCGACTAAGGAGGCAGTTAATTAGTATAAAAAATATATATTTTTTTTCAATAGACTTGACCTTTGAACTCAATTATCTTAGGCTACAGATCGAAATTCCAAATTTGGGCTTCACCACGATCTGTACAATTGTATTTTTAGGCTTGTTTCAAATTTCACGCAAGTCGGTTAAGGAATTACCGAGTAATTCCGATCGTAGATTGTACAATTTGAGTGGATGCCATAGGAGCTTCGCTCACTTGGCTTTCATTGACTGAACAAAATTAATTTTATTCAATGGTCATAATATAATATGACCTGTGTGTACGTCTCCGTATATCCTAAAAATATTCTGTATTTATTGTAATAAAGATAATATCTCTAACAATGGGGGCTGTTCCGTTTGGTGGCGTGGGAAAAACAGCAAAACATCTAAATACAAAACAAACGGATTCACATTTCATCGGTAATTAAATATGTACTTTTGCAATTTTCGTCCATTATAGCAAGTCTCTAGTTAAACTGGTCGATTTGAAGTGGAACAATTGACGACACCCGTCAATTGTTTCGAATTCGGGCTGGCCAATCAGAGCGCAGTTGTCGCCGTAATGATCAGAATAGTTTTCAAATAAATTAAATGACATTTCGTCTCTATTTCTGGTTATATACTCGATGATTAGAGGTATCAATTTACGGTATAATATGTTTTGAACCAACCATATAATTTAAATGAACATCAAAATAAGAAATTCCAAACGCATCCGCGTGGCCGTTTTTAATTAAAAACGAGTAAGTGAATAAATAAATGTCAGTTGTAAAACAAATATGCTACATTTGAATCAAAATTTCGCCAACAACAATCACGTAGGAAGCATAAAATCAAAAGGAAAACATAAAAACAAATCTGGAATTCGCGTGCACGGAACAGTCAAGAAGTAAATTCTTTTCCGTTTACGAAATACACCACAGTGGTGTAGGAAAATTGTTTCCTTAGGCATGTTTTGGCTTCGAAAAGATTTAGAACCCATCTATCACGAGGCCTTAATTAATCCCAACGAATTGTGCGATGAACTAGTCTTATAAGATTATTTACAATCAATTTCACATTACTATCGAGTAATTACAATAAAAAATGGGTTCGGTTTAGGTGTTATTATTGTATTGCGCATTTACAGTGCTGTATATGCTTCAAAAAGCTGATTATTGCGTTTGTATATACCACAGACATACTTATATCTAAATAGACACCGCATGTATAACCAAAATGTACCTCCTGTAACGTCACAAGCGCTATTTACTGATGGAAAACCTCCTTCGGCATTAAAACGATTGATTAAATCGAAGACACGGACGCAGCACGTATTTAGAATAATCATCATCCCTTTGTTTCCTAAATCGATCAGAATCGAGAACTGTGTTGCATAAGAGAACATCACTAATCGCAAAATGTATAAAAACGTGACGAAGCCGCTGTACCAGGAAACTGAATATTTATACAAAAGTATCGCTCGTTCGATATTCATGGCCTATTGAAGAAGGACCACAAGTGTAACACACCAAGTAAAAGCCGCAATGAATTACGAATCAAGCGGTATACATTCGTTTGCATATTTGTTTTCTCGAAATTCATTCAAAATGAAAATAATTGATTTTAAAATAAATTATGCATTTTCCAATTACAAAATGACATAACTGTGTAAGGAAACGTTCCTCCTTATTTATCTTCCTTTTTTATTTTAGGTATTAGGCATTATTTTTATTTTATTCAGGCATTTTTCGCGTTTTCAAGCGTAGCAGCGGTAACTAAGTATTTATAACTTAAATTTGGCACGCGAAGTAGGTACACTTGCGGCGTCTATTTAGATATATGTCTGTGGTATATATCAACGAACGTGAAAAGCGCGTTTAACGCACGTTTGAATAGACTCAACAACGACAACATCGCGTTACAAGGCTGAGGAAGGGGGAGGGGGAGGGGCAATCGTCTGCATCGCCGTATAGAACATAAAGCACACTGGATATTTTTACGCACAGAAGACTCGTTTTCGGCACCATTGAATTTGTGAACGTGTGCAAAGATTTACTGGCTGTGACTGAATCTAGCGCCCGATCTACGCATCGCCTGTGCATAAAAAATAAGCCGTGTTATACATTCAATTGCGTTCTATAATTGGTTCTTATACATTCAAATGGTGGGGCAACTTAGAATGTAAAAAGAGGGCTGTATACACCTTCAAAGCGTTTTATCAATTTTCTCCATCGCGCATCGGGAATTGTACACAATTAAAAAAAGTGTCTCAGGCCATAGGAATCGAAACTAGAACCAGAAGAGGCAAACATTTTCCTTTATTAGTTTACTCTCACAGAAAACATTTTATGAATTTTATATACACATCTGTGCTTACACAGGGATTGGTTCATTTATGTTCGTAAGCCTCCAAAGTTTAATGAAAACAATTTTGGAATTGGTATACAGCAATCAGTTATTCCGACAGCGTTTTATTTATAGAGCTTCAATTAAAGCCGGAATGTTCGCTGTCGACATTGATTTGCGAATGGCCGGTTTACTATAATCGCAAGAAAAAGGATTTTTTGAACGAGAAATTTACACTCATGGACATATTTAGAGGAACGCTAAAAAAAGGTTTAATTTTTTTAATGTAAACGTTTTTAAACACAGAAATTTGAATTCGCACTAAGCTATCTGACGTAGAGAAATATAAATTCAAAAATATAAATAGAAATGTTTTTTCTTCCAAAAAGAAACAACACAGGACACATACATTTAACAATTACGAAACTTAATTATAACATAAAAAGAATTAGTAGCAGTACACCTCCTTGTGAAAGAATTCGTCCAGGGAAGTACTGACACCTTACCTATTTCTGCCGCCAAGCAGCAATGTGGACAATACTGCGTTCCGATTTCGAAGGGTAAGGGTGCTGGTGAAATTACAGGCACATGGGACTTATCAACTTATGTCTCAGGGTGTCTGGCAAGTGACAGTGCCCCCAGGTCTTTGTGATTAAAGCTCTGAACGGCACGGTCAGGGACAGCCGTGTCGCTTACTACCAGGCACACGACTTGTTCGTCTCATGACTTAGATTTTTAAAAATCCAAATAAAAACAGGGAAAAAACGTAACAATTAGATAATATACACAAATAACACACAAACAAGACATTGAGAGAAGCGCGTCCAAGAGTTGCAAAAAAAATGCAACTGTCTATTAAATAATTTTAATTTGAAATATAAAATTATTAAACTAAAATCATGTGTCTAATGATCGTTGTCAAAATCAAAAGTGACGAAGGCACACGTCCGGTTTCCGAAGATGGCTTGTGCTGTCATCACGTTCCGCTGCATCGGCGCCCCACGCTACAAATGACCCAAGACCAAAGAGAATGGCGTGCAAATAAGGAGGCCTATACTCAGCAGTGAGCACTAAAGACTGAACAAAAAGAAGACAGTCTTTTGCCTCCACAAACAGACCAGTCATTTGATAAGAGGTAGTCATAGTCGCATATGGACATCTGCAATATCTGATGAGCTGCCCATGCATTGCGGCCTTTGAGAGCCCTGTTGACACGCTTTCTGGACAACTCCATGTCATAGCGTGAAAGAAATGCTTCACAAAGAAGACCATTCCACTTAATGCAGGTTTGACGAAGGAAGGAACGTGATGTCTTGGCTTGCAATGCCAAATATCAATGATATGGATCCCCATATGGCATATGGCATCTCCCGCTAAAAGAATAGAGCCGGATGGCTCTATTCTTTTAGCGGGAGATGCAATGGTGGAAACGTGACAGTGGCATCAGTTCGAAAAGTTCCTACAAGCACTCATCATTATAAAGACGTTAGAACACGCACAGAGCGCCAACATCTCTCCGTAGACTAAGGGACTCCAAACCACATAACTAGATATAGGACAGATGAATACCAGAGCGCTTAATTTGAAAAAGATAATGACTTCGACCATCTCTTAATTTCGATTACACATTCTGGTATACGTGGCTAGGGGTTTATATGAACGATGACTTCAAGCATGTTCCGATGAATGTAAACTGTTTCGTACAACCAATAAAAAAAAATGTACAGACTGGTCCCAGTGTCAATTTGGACCCATGATATACAGCTCTGGGGCTGCCCCGTACAGACCAACACAGATATTATTCAACGATTCCAGAATAAAGTACTAAGGAATATTGTGAATGCCCCTTGGTATGTAGTAAACGAACACCTCCATCGAGACTTGGAAATGGAACTCGTTGACAGTGCGCCAAAGACCACCAACATAGGCTTCACTATCAAAAGAACGACCACGCATATATCATAAGGACGATTAAAATCATTCATTTTAACAGTGAAGTGTTAGTGTGTAATTAAATCAAATAGTGCCAGTGACACTGAACAAAGAGATCTCATGATAAAAGTGTCTTCGCCTAAATAGATAGTGAATTATTAATTGAATTTATTTACTTATTAGATTAAGTGAAATGTAAATTACTTATTAGTCTTGAATTTGGCGAGATTGTAATGTATTTACGATATAATGTACTTTATTGATGCCTTAATAAAATAAAAAAATAAAATAAAAATATAATAAAATAAAAAAAAATAAAAATGGTTGTCCAAACGTCTATGTGCTGTCGGGTTCAGTTCACACACGTTGGTGAACGATTATTTCGATATTGATATATTTATTGATAAAATCCAAATCAATTCCACGTCTAATTCCAAATTGCGCCAGTTGGCACGTCCTGGGGGCCTACCATAACTAAACCTAAAATAAGCTTATAGTAAGCTTATTATAATATTACTCATATTCGTACCATGACAAACCTATCAACCAAGTAATGTATTATTGCTAAAGTGACCGAAAGAACATTATATATCTATGGAAAGAACGAATGATTTTCCAATATTGTCCTTTCCTTACTAAAAGTAGGTAAGAAATAACACTATATGAACTGTACAATGCCATCTCTTTCTTTTTTCATGTTCCGAATCGTCCTATCGTAGTATAATGTTAAAGTACTTAATATTATTTACATTCAGAGAATTTTAACTGCCAAAAAAGGAAAGTATGTAATAATGAAATCTATTAAAATTACGTTGTTTTGAATTATTTTCATGAAGAAAAATAAGTAAAACAAGCTGAGTCTTGATTGTCACATTGTGAATTCGGAATTATAATCTAGTGTCAACTGTTAGTGTCGCCAAGAAGTATTTAAATGTCGCTGTCGTAATTTTACGAAATAAACATCGCGGATTTTTATTTAATAAGAAATTACTTCCTACGTACTATTAAATATAAAAATAAACAAAATATTGAAGAGATATATGTAAATAAATAAGTTCAACTTAACTTTTAATCATTACAAATCAATATTTAGACAATAAATTCGAAAATAATACTATCTCCATTGCATCCGTGTAAATATATTAAGATTGCTAAATTTGACATAGAGCAATATTACTTTAATATTAAAGTCGCGTCATGGTACGAACTGAGTGAATTAATAGTCACAAAGCTGCCAATAAAACATCATGAAGAACCTGAGGTGGAATGTTTTCTTCAAATTTGAACGCACACACTCAACATAGCCCCGCACTAGGGACACCCTGTGTCGCGGGTATCATAGTTTTAATATTACAATAAGCTTACTTTAGGCGCGTTATAATACGAAAGGTCAATATAAGGTTAAAGTAATATAGTTTTAAGAGGTTGTGGTAGGCCCCCAGAGCGGCGCTGCCACTGCACCCATCACCTTGTGACATAACTTGAAGAATATTACTTTATGTTAACCGCTCACGCGATTCATGCGTCTGGAAGCTGTGGTATGGGGCTTCCAGAGACGCATGAATCGCTAGAGGTGCCGGTGATGATTTTATACCGATTTATCGGATATCGAAGTTATAACAGGTAAAAGAACTAATACTAATTGCTATTTCGGTAACTACTCTAGCAAACCATAAAGTTTTTAATGCCTGGGTCTGTCATTTAAAAAAATAAACAACTTCAAAAATACGTCACGACAATCGTGTGTGTTATAGTTTGGGCTGGTGATGTCGGTGTTTATTTATTTAAAACATACCGTAAGTTGCGTTTTTTAAGTTTACCCTGAATATAAATGTTTGTAAACTATACTTTAAGGAGTAATTTCATGGTAAACGTTAGAACCACTCAAACGGAATATTATCATATTTACCCAAGTACACCAAAAATGTCATTAGTGCTTTTTAAGTGCAGGATTTGCGGTGTATTACTGCATTTTATTTGAGATGTTTTTATTGTTTACGGAGAGTATTTATTTAGCAATGCAGAATAATAATTTTTATTTATAAAAACTTGTATTTAAACTGAATCCTTTTCTAATTTGCGAAACCAAATAGCCGCCATTTTGCGGTAGGAGGAGCGCATCGTGTGAGCGGTTAAAGTCGCGTCATAGTACGAACTGAGTGAATAAGTAGTCACAAATAATATATATAATATATATAAGAATAGTCACACTGCCAATAAAACATTGTGTCATTGTAATAAGCTTACTTTAAGCGCGTCATGGTACGAAAAGTCAATGTAAGGTTAAAGTAATATTGTTTTAAGAGGTTGTGGTAGGCCCCCAGGTTGTTGTTAATATTGTATCTGTTATTTTTTCTGTCGTTGTTATTCTGTTTTTGTCCTTGTTTGTTTTATTTATTTTCATGAAGTTTGCAAAATCAAGGAAATCGATTACACTCGTATAAAGAAAAAAATCTGACGACATCCTTTGTAGCGTGATTTCCATACCGGATTTCATGACTCTGAGGTCCCGGGCTCAATTCTCGGTCGGTTAGTGCAGAAAAACGGAGCTTTTTAAAGAAGCTCTGTTTAGAAAAGATCCATGCCCGGCAAAACTGCCCAACCGAGTAAATTAATACCAAACTAAAAGAAAAATATCGCTATAAAAATATCGGTTTTCGCATCGTGTAGATTGAAACATACAGAAGCCAACAAACAAATGAAATACAGAAAATGAAACTTTTTTTGGACCTAAATCCTTGTTTTTTCCAACAAGGACGGTCAGAATGTTGCGAGATGCCACTGGAATTAAAAAAAAACATCCTAATTTCATCAGGGAATATAGTTTCCTTGTACCACCATTTTGGGATCCAGTATTTGCTCTAATGAAAAATCCCATGCAGTCATAAGACTGTAATACTGATTAATATGTTTTAAATTATTCGAATTACCATTATTCAATAATAATAAAATTTAATTTTATAAAAGCGTAAATTGGAATCTTTCTTCAGAAAATTCAAAAATAAAGTGTTTATCGAGTTCTTAGGTTTTCGCGATTGTTATACATAGGAATGAAACTATTTTTCCGGATTTAAATCGCGTATATTTGTTTTTTCAAACAAACCGACGTTTCGGGCCGTGCAGTCATATTCGGGCAGTCAACCGTGACCATGGGACCTGTAAAGGGCCCGAAACGTCGGTTTGTTTGAAAAAACAAATATACGCGATTTAAATCTGGAAAAATAAAGTGTTTATTAAATTTTTATTGAATTGATATTCAATTATTTTTTGTGAAATTACTCCACTAGTATGTTATAATTATTAATACAAAGATCGAAACACTCAGAAAAAAGATAAATATATGACAAATCTGTCATAGATTTCTCATAGATGGCGCTACGACTAAAAAGTCGCTGAAAGATCAAGTACAAAGACACGACGCAAGCACATAGAAAAATTCGTGAGGTCCGTTGGTTCGTTCCGTGGCTTAGTTGGTATAGCGTCTGGCACGCTATGCAAGAAGACGTCGGTTCGAATCCGACCGGATCGAAGGATTTTTTTCTGAGTGTTTCGATCTTTGTATTAATAACTATAAAGTGTTTAATAAATAAGTTTAGTAACTATAGTGAATAATAGTGTGGTTTGCATTAATATTAGACATAAATGGTTCATGGCTTTACCATCTCAGTCAGCCGTGACCATGGGGCTTTAAAGCTTACGTAACGTTGGTTTGTTTGACAACATAGTTTAAATTCCTAAAAAATGAATTTCAATAATTATAACTTTGATTATGTGGAAGCTCCTCAGGAGATGGGGCTTAGACGTGGCATAATTTCCCACTCCACCCCACTCTGAGCTACAGCGAGGAGAGTAGCAGACAATGAAGTAATCTGTGGCAGACAGAATAGGGACGACCATTCTGGCGCGGCGCTTACTAGGCTTCGGATCTACTTCAATAGTTCCAATATTAGTTCGTGATAGCTTAACTATTTAATTTGTAAATCGAATAAAATAAATTCAGATCGATTATTGTTACTATTTAATACTTTTTTATCAAAGATTCGTCCGTCCTCAAAAGTTTACTTGTCGTTATCGCTGTGTTTTATATTCATTGGCATGACATCTATGTGCTAAATATTTTATTAAAATCGTTAAAAGGGAAACGTTTTGGAATTTGACAGGTGGAATTTTTTTTTAGTTTTAAATGAAACTACTACAGAGGTACTCCCTTTTCAATAAAAAAACATAATAATCTATATCGGTTCACAAAAGTTAATCGCGTAAGTTACACACAAAAAAATACAGACAAATGGAGAACCTCCTCCTTTTTGAAGTCGATTATAAACAAAAGTGTTTGCTTGAAAAGTCATATAACAGGGCAAAATTAAAAGAGTCAAACGAAAAAATCCTATAAATTAACTTAACCAAAATATGTGTACTTCTGCCTAGTGAAAGCCCAAACTATTCCTTGACGGTAAAATATTGTCACAATTTAGAAACTTTTTTCGACCGCTTCACCGGAACTAAGTTACTTTCCTTGTAGATAATAGTCTAAATGTCGGAAAAAAATGGTTGTCGGTAGAGGCCTAGTTAAATGAGTATTGATGTTGGCAAAGAGCTTCAATCTGCAAGTCCTGTAACGTGGTAATAGCTTGTTCGATAGTATTCGCTCTGGCGTTATTGTATAAAAGGAAAACTAAGTCGAACAGCCGACTTTGTTACGACTTTAACGCATAACCGAGACGAAAAGTCGCTCGAGAAATCTCCTCACGTGCACCTCAATAGATAACGGATGTACATACCAACACAAAGTATCCTGTGGTGGTCTAATCACTAATCAATTGACAACAATTTTCTGTGCGTAACTTGCTTTTTTAACCGACTTCAAAAAAGGAGGAGGTTCTCAATTCGACTGTATGTTCTTTTTTTTTGTTCTTTTTTTTTTGTATGTATGTTACGCGATAACTCCGGTATTTGTGAACCGATTTTCATGATTCTTTTTTTGTTGGAAAGGGGGTAATTCCATAGTGGTCCCATTTTATTTTGAAGAAAATAAACCACCTCAAAGGGTGGCTGTACACGCATGAAGATTCATTTTTATAAATAGCGCCTGACTTTAATTTAGGAGCAATTACTTTTAGCAATTATTGAGTTGATTTTGCTATTTCTCCAATTCAAGGCGTTTTTCTCTCGATATACTTTGAGTAGTGTCGTAGTGAGAACCTATTTTTATTATTATCTCCAGTATCAAGTCCTGTATAGTGGCGAACTAGGGTATATTTCAATGAAACTTAGCAAATAGATGTAATTCCACGTACCTACTTTTGAGGTCGGTTTTTTTAGTACTCTGTACTGAGATTATTAAATACTGGGCTTGTCGCTAGGATTCAATTACCGTGGAGATCGTTTGCGATTATGTTAAAAGATTAATTTATCATAACAATTAATGATGTGGTCAACTGCAGGTGGAAGTCCCTTGGATTGCCGAAATCGCTTCCCGAAATCTTCAACGTATCCTGGAGGATGCTGAGATTCTTGAAAGACTGACTGACTTCAATAACGGACGGCAACTTGTCATTATTCAATATAAGCTCTGGTCGTCCACAAAATTCTTTTGCTTAACTCAAAATTTCCATCGCATTAGTTATATCTGCTAAGCACATGTTGTTGATAGAAAGCCGCATGTGATAGGTCAGAAGTGTTTTTATCACATGAAAGTCATTACAATAATACGAACCATATAAAACATATTATGTATATTGCAAATTTTAGAACTCCCTTATTTAAACATAACAAAATTCGACTTCTTGTCGTAGAATATTTAGACCTCTCTGATGAAAATTTGCCATTTTGAAGACGTGGCCTTGGACACGATTTCTAGTGCGTTTGTCGCTGCATTAGTAACACATCGGAATACGTTTTAAAATCTCACGAATATCGACTCTATTCAAAATGTGCAATGACCTGTCTCCTCTAGTAAGAGGGCAAGTGTTGTAATCATTATCGACATTCAGATTTTCGTCTCACAATGGCTATTGGACAGGCAATTCCGAAATGCAAATTTTTTGTAATTTGGACCGTATACATTGTACTATAACGATCGTTTTTGCTAAGATTGTGTATGTTTATTTATTTGTTAATTTTTGTGTGATCTAAACCAACGTCGGCAATATATTCTAGTCTTCTGTAACTAAGTCACGGATCTGTTGACAAAATTTATTTTATCCGCTCACGCGATACATGCAGCCGTAGCCGCATACCACGCCTAGAGGTGCCGGTGATGATTTTATACCGATTTATCGGATATCGAAGTTATAACAGGTAAAAGAACTAATATTAATTGCTATTTCGGTAACTACTCTAGCAAACCATAAATATTTTAATGCCTGGGTCTGTAATTTAAAAAAAATAAACAACTTCAAAAATACGTCACGACAATCGTGTGTGTTATTGTACGGTAAACATACCGTAAGTAGCGTTTTTTATAAACTATACTTTAAGGAGTAATTTCATGGTAAACGTTAGAACCACTCAAACGGAATATTATCATATTTACCCAAGTACACCAAAAATTTCATTAGTGCTTTTTAAGAGCAGGATTTGCGGTGTATTACTGCATTTTATTTGAGATGTTTTTGTTGTAGTATGGAGGATATTTATTTAGCAATGCAGAATAATAATTTTTATTTATAAAAACTTGTATTTAAACTGAATCCTTTTCTAATTTGCGAAACCAAATAGCCGCCATTTTGCGGTAGGATGAGCGCATCGCGTGAGCGGCTAATATTCATATTTTCTGTCCTATTTTATTTACACTTGACTATAAGAGAGGAGTAATAAGTTTTAAATCTTTGTTTTTCAGTGCAGATGGTGACTTTTGTGGCTTTTTAGAGCACGCTCTTTTTTATTGGGATTTATGTTAATTTTTTTCATTTAATGAAGCAATTTTGATTGATTGGTTAAATTTCAAATTGAAAGCAATATGAACCAAAATGAAAATGTAAGGTCTTAAAATTAAAAAATTAAGTTTAAAAGAAGCCTTAAGTTTTTATTAGAAAGAAGTTTTTAATCTAAATCTTCACTAAAAGACATTGTTTCTCTTCAAAGTGGACAGAAATTTACAACAGCAGTTTCATATTTTAACTCCAGAGCATAAATCTCCCTAAGTACACCAATTCTCCAAAAAGCCTTATACCACATTGGGGTAAGTGAAAAACATTATCACACCTCCTGCCCGACTAGAATATCAATCATGGGGCGGTGAATTATTTAACAAACAATTTTGACCTCCTCTCATCCATCAAAATCCGCCGTCTCACCTATTTTACGTAATCAGTACAAGAATTTATGCTTATTACAGATTAAAAAAGAAGTATACCTATTTCCATTGACTTACAAATAATTGGACGACGGGTCTAATACAAAAACCACGAAAAAATGTCCCAAGTCAACCTATTCGAAATTTAAATTGTAATGTCATCGCAGTATCGCACTGTCAGTAGAACAAATGAAGACTAAAGCGGAGTTTGGCGCTCTGTATACGATTTTAGCGCCTTACAAGTGCGGACACTTTTTAGCGCGGACCCGACGTCCATATAATTGTAAGTCAATGCCTATTTCCTATTGTTTATTTCATTGTCGAGTGATGGTAGCCGAATAGCGGCATACACTTATGGTTTTATTTTATTTTTTTACAATACCAAGTGACGTCACGAACAAATCATAGGTTTTCCGTACTGCCGTATCACACGAGCGCTCGTTTTCGAAGCGGTGAGACGTGTTTTGCAATTGAAATTTATTTTTTTTTCTAGAAGAAGAAGACTTTAATATGGATTTAAGAGTTCATTATTTATGAGAGCTAGTAAAGCATAGTCTGTGTTTAGGATACAAAGTTATGAAGTGACTTTCACTGAGCCTGGATAATAAAATAGGATGGACTCAATATTTCTGTCTCCCGTTGCGTCGACATAAAATCTACAAACACATAGCTGTTTCCACGTCCATCTTCGATTAATGCCGAACTTGCACTCGCGCAACGCGCGCTCAACGTGATATTACAAGCACGTGGGACTTGTCAACTTAAGTCTCCGGGTGACAGGAGCAGTGGCAGCGGCCATAAGATCTTTGCGATTTAAAGCTCTGATTGGCACTGCAACTGTTATGGATAGGCGTGTCGCTTACCACCAGGTGCACGACTTGGTCGTCCCGTCGCTTGATATTACATAAAAAAAATAATTTCCATGTCCATTAATTATTACATTTAAAATGTATAGTAATTTGGATTTTGAACCACGTACTTTATTATTGGTTGGTTTTGATTCCGTGTGAACTATATAGAGCTGTACATTGACTTACAAATAAATGGACGAGGGTCTAATACAAAAACCACGAAAAAAATGTCCCAAGTCAACCTATTTAAACGTAGTGACATGTAAAGGAATACGAAAAAGCTAAAACGTTGAATTTAAATTGTAATGTCATCGCAGTACTGTCTAATTTTGCTTGCTTCGCTGTCAGAAGAAACAAACGAAGACTAAAGCGAAATGACGCTCTGTATACGATTTTAACGCCCTATAAGTTCGGACCCTTTTTAACGCGGACCCGACGTCCATATAATTGTAAGTCAATGGAGCTATAAAACTATTTCCCTAATTTTAATAACATTTACTCCATGTCAATAAGCAAGTCAACAAGAATATAAAGGAAAAAGGAAAAGGAACTGATTTATCGTTTTTATCACATTCTTTTAAAATATTCCTTACTGTTCCGATTGAAACACTCCATCCTCCCACTCCTCACTCCTCCCATTGGATAATAAATAAAAATGTAATTGCAACTCTATACATTTCCAAGTCGACTGAAAGTGTCCGGTCTGTACCAAAGGCAAAGGGCAACTAAATAAAACCCGCCGACAGCCGAAACACATAGTTTGCCGAAGGACATTGCTAAAATAGAATCAGTGTAAACCAATTTTATGATTTTGAAATTAACTACATACCGAACGAAATATTATAAAAAAGAAGACCAATTTTTTGACACCATTGCACAAAGCGTAGATATGTTCCTTAAAAATTATAAGCGTATCTATAACAATTCCGAGATATTTTATTGATGTGACTTGATCAGGTGGCTTACAATGACATTCTTCCCTCCTAAGTAAACAGGCTTGGACTATTATTTTCAGTTGATCTGGTTGAGCAAATGTATGCATGGAGAAGACCATAAGTTTTGACTTGGCAATGTTTAAGGTAAGGTAGTAAATAAAAAGGTATCTCACTCACTATTTACGTTTACTACAGAAATAACAAACCTTAAAACTTAAAATTGACATACATACCGACCACCTACCACACTGCACTTAGCAGCAATAGTGATGTCTTATTGCACAAGCCGGCAAGTAAGGGATTGCTGTACGAGCATGAGTTACAAGGCCTTGTCGAGTCAGGCAATCCCGCCGAAGCTTATATAGTGATTTTCTCAAACAATGTAAGAAAATAATAGAATACTAAAAAGAAGAAGACGTATAACAGAAAAGGTAAAAAAAAATGTTAATTAAAATTAAAAGTAATATTTGACTTAGTATATGCAGGCATTTTCGTTGTCGCTTTTCTCACTAGATTACTTTCGCAATGAACATAGAAAAATGGCCAAAAAAATCAAAAGAGTACCAAAGCACTTTAGTCATCGAGTATAATAACTCGATGACCTTAGTTTATTTTATCGCCTTTTTTAAAACAAATGTGATTAAATTACGATGCAAAAAAAAAAAACAAAAAAACGATCACTTGGCAGTTGACTTTGTGAGTTTTTCTTTTGCCTGTTTACATAGTTCGTTATTAGTAGGTAGATTTAAAAGTTTAGAGAAGTGGACAGTAATGGATTTTCATACATACTTTGTAGGCCTTGGCCCGGGAGAAGTCGCACCTTAAATGACAAACTTTCCGTATTCGTTTTTTGAAAGTAATATTTAACAGACTTCAAAAAGGAAGAGGTTCTCAATTCGACTGTATGTTGTTTTTTTTTTCTTTTTTTTGTATGTATGTTACGCGATAACTACAGTATTTGTGAAACGATTTTCATGATTCTTTTTTTGTTGGAAAGGGGGTACTTCCATAGTGGTCCCGTTTCATTTTGAAGAAAATCATCCACCTCGAAAGGTGGCTGTTCACGCATAAAGATTCATTTTCATAAATAGCGCCTAACATTAATTTAGGAGCAATTACTTTAATGGTTGATTTTGCTATTTCTCCAATTCGAGGCGTTTTTCTCTCAATATACTTTGAGTAGTGAGAACCGATTTTTATTATCTCCAGTGTCAAGTCCTGTATAGTAGCGAACTAACTTAGCAAATAGACGTAATTCCACGTACTTTTGAGGTCGGTTTCTTTAGTACTCTGTACTGAGATTATGTTTTGTCTTTTCTTTCTCTTTTCTCAAACATTTCCGAGCGCATATGAGAAAAGAATATTTTACTTTGTACGTAGAATACAACAAGCTGAGAATGGAATTTAGAAAAATTTAGAGTTGGTATATTTTAAATTTTAATTATAATATTACTGTTATTATTTCTAATGACATAACAGAGCCTACATCGCCTTCGATCAACAGCATAATATCTTAGTCATTACTTACACTTGCGCTTATTATTGTTTAATTATTATCGTTGCGTGTGACAAGGCAAGAAGCCATCGATTTTTTATTCCATCCAACACGCAATCGACACGTTATAATTTTCCACGAAAAGAAGACATTTTTAAGTTCGTAGTTGATTAAAAAAACCACTTCTTAAATTAAAATCTAAAGAAAAATCTATACAAAACTGTGTACTACAAAAAGTCAATAAAAACATAATCCGTAAACTAGAATAAAAAAATCGAAAATTATACATTACTTTGATATGCAGATATTTCTCCTTAAATACTCGTACAACAGAGAACCTGCAAAATTTCGATTTTCAATTGAAGTCCTATTAATTATTGGATTCAAATTTATCCCAAAATTTGCAATGGCCAGTGGATAACGACAAGCCGCGCCACCCGCTTCCCCGTTAGTCGCCATCGGGCGCTTGTCGACATCGGATCCGTGTCAATTTTCTCCGCCTGTTCATATTTTATTCATTTTAATTTACAACGCGCGGGTGTAAGTTCAGTAGACGCTAGGGACAGCCTTTCCCTCCTAAAATCTAGACTCGCGTTGAAATACCGAGCCTTAATAAGCCCAAACACGACATTCGTATTGTAAATAGTTGAGGAATTGGGTATTCTCCAGACAGTCTACTTATAGAACTATAGAAGGTTTGTTATAATTATTAATACAAATAATTATAATAACAAATAATAAATAACGCACACACTCAACATAGCCCCGCGCTAGGGAAACCCTGTATCGCGGGTGCCATGGACACACACACATAGGCAACCACAAATTACACCTAAACTCACGAGAGAAATAAATGTAGGCCATACAAGTATTTCTCCCGGCCCGGGAATCGAACCTGGAACTTCTGCATGGCAGTCCGGCGTGGCAACCGTTCGGTCACGGAGGCAGTTAATGATAAACAAAGTTGGAACACAAAGCGAAATTCCTTCGATCTGACGGCCTCCAATTAAAGTGTGTGCCATCTTTGTGTTCATGTTGGTGTAACTAGGCAAGGCCTCCTCTCACAGTGAGAGCCTTAGGCCTTATTCAGAGTAGCGGAGGGCGCGAGTGCGTGTAAATCAAATTGCCATCCCCGGAGAACAAAAAGATAACTGCCATTATCACAGTTTTAGTGTTATATCATATTTAAGATCTATAGGTACCAATACATCTTTTAATTTTTTTAGTGATTTTTAAGCAGTTACTTACGGAATAACAAAATAATGCAAAATTATTCAAATTTTCTACCCATGCCCAAGTGCACATAAAATAAGGTTATATGATAATATCAAACTAAATGAGTTACGTTTCTTAATATGACAAATGATAATAGAATTATGTTCTCGTAAAAATAGTTACTCGAAATAACTATACACGCAGTTATCATATTTTATTCCCGTTTCAAACTGTTCCGGCTGTTCATATAATAAAGCAAAAGTTGATTATCATATCATGGTTTCATTGTAACAGCAGAATAAAAGACCTTTCCAAAAAAATATCTTACTTTGTTTACGAGAATAAGATGATATGTAATAATTATCTTCGCCACTTGTACTATTCTGACCCGTAGAATAAAATGATATGTCAATGGTGCAATACTTGTTTTCGGCTCAGACAGAACGAGAATAAAATGATAATGTAAATCCAACATGATGATTGATTTTGACTAATTATTTATTAATGAAATATCTCCATTTTCGCTTAACTTACGGCTGTTTAATTTATAATATAGAATGCACAAAAAATATTCTTTCCTTAAAGCTAACTATTAATCTACCTACGTTCAGTATTTAAGAACTTATCAATGAAAACATGTCTTTTATTTTTCGTGAAATATTACTTTGTTGCGATTATCATTTTGTTCTCCGGGGATGGCGAAATGTACATATAGCGAGCTCAGGCGCGGTGGATCTATTGGCTCAGTCCGTTCATACCATTCACAGTGCTTGGTCTAGCGTATGTTTGCAACTTCGACGCGTGGGTCTAACGGTATTAGTCGCTTCGGCACTATTGGCGAGTGGACTGTATAAATATTTGCACTATGAGGGCTACCTTATATGCAGATTAAAACGCGTTCAATTTGAAATATTGAATACAAAACCGAACTAGGCAGCGCAGCGGAAACAACTGCCAAAATTTTGCTAAACAAAAACAGTCGAAAAGTATGTTGTAAATTGAATGTAAGTAAAAAAAAGAAGTACAAAAACGAAGGAGACTGCGTCACAGCCGGTCGCCAACAAGCACTGTGAAAGGGAAGACGCAAAACGCGCGCGCCCGCATCAGACGCCGCACCCGCGCCTGCACTCTGAATGAGCCCTTAGACTGTAGTTCTAACGCGAGCCCAATACGTATCGGGAACATCACACACATCATTAAATTGTTTTGTAAACGTGTGCAATGAATGCTTTCGACGTTTTTCTTGAAATTAAATTTTGAGCAAAAAAGTCTGGGTTCAAAACCACGACCTTCTGCTTGAGAGGCGGTAGGTCAAACCTTTACGCTACCATGACTAGCCTACATACTATTTTCAAAATACTAACTTTTTATGACACCAAGTGACGGGACAAACAAGTCGTGCGCCTGATGTTAAGCGACACGCCTGTCCAAAACAGTTGCAGTGTCACTCAGAGCTTTAAATCGCGAATATTTGAGGTATACTGCCACTACACCAGTCACCCTGAGTTGACAAGTCCCATGTGCCTATAATTTCACCAGCACCCTTACCCTTCAAAACCGAAACGAAGTACTTAAAGCTTACAATACTGCTTAGCGCCAGAAATAGATAAGGTTCTAATTTCCTGGACAAACTCCTTCACAAGGAGCTCTAGTGCTTCTAAAACTAACTTGTACCATTTACCACGTACCTACATTCTCTTGATTAAGCTAGTAAGAATGTTCTAATAACCAAATAACCTTCACGCACAAACAAGGAGCGTGTCAATCAATATATCTTCCGCTCTCGAGGGCCATATTGTCACGAAACAAAACTCGTAAATTGTGCTTTCGAAGCCCTTAACCTCTCATAACTCTCCAAAGGCTCTTTCATGGACATTTATTGGACAAATTACTTTAAGCCTTGTACTGGGTAAAAGCTAGTGTTACATAACACTGTCCATGTTGCTCATCTGAAATCGTATAACACGAAAACAAAATTGCCTTAAATGAAAAAAAAAATTGAATTTTATGCAATCGTTGCATGAAGAGGGTTCTCAAAGTCGAGTACCGTGTTTAGGCCACGCGGCTTTGCTGGGTGGCCTAAATATAGGTACGAGATTTTAAGACTTAATTATGTAATCTTTGAATACGATACTTTTTCTACGATAAAAAAAATGACACACAACCAATATTTAATGTAATATTTTGTTATAATTATTAATACAAAGATCGAACACTCAGAAAAAATTCCTTCTATCCGGTCGGATTCGAACCGACGTCTTCTTGCATACCGTGCCAGACGCTATACCAACTAAGCCACGGAACGAACCAACGAACCTCATAAATTTTTGTATGTGCTTGCGTCGTGTCTTTGTACTTGGTTTTTCAACGACGGTTCGAATCCGACCGGATCAAAGGAATTTTTTCTGAGTGTTTTTTCTGAGTGTTCGATCTTTGTATTAATAATTATAACAAACTAGTGGAGTAATTTCACAAAAAATAATTGAATATCAATTCAATAAAAATTTAAGTAATATTTTGTTCCATCCATGACCACAAATCCAATTTAAAAAAAAAATATTTTCACCCATTTACTTAGGCAGGCAAAGGGTCCACCATACAGCCTCTTGATATATTTTGACAAAAGCCAAACAATCGCTACAAAATAAAAGACCAAAGAGATAGAATAGAAGCAGCCAAGTGCCGCTTTAACCTTAGAGGATGGAAAAAAATAAAGGAAATTTAAACCAATATTTTTTTAAATCAAGGTTTATTACTCGATTACAAAATCTTTAGGCCAATTTAACCAACCAGGAGGCAGTAGAACATTTGAGGAGCATCATGGGTGATATTTTAATTTGCAAAAATACAACGTTCTTTTTTTGAAACTCGTCATAGGTAAGTGTAGAGAACTGATTTTTTTCTGTACGGTAACGTGTACCATAGACCATAGAATTTTGATTCTAGTAAAAAGAGCGGCTTATATTTACAGATTGATCTCAACAATTTCATGACTACCACAGACTAGACAAGCCGGTATATTGGTATACTAAATAACCGATTCACATAGAATACTATCCTCCTAATTGAACAGAATGTACTTAAAACATTTAAATATGTGAAATTCAGACATATTGGGTTATTACATTCTTAATATAATATTTATATTATTACATAATAGTCAGAGTGACATTACGACGACGTTCACGAAGCCGACTACAAACACCGCGTTTAGTTTATTATCTCGTTTTTACAGTTATTGATATAAAATGGAACGTTATACATATACATTTATACATGTATATATAAGGGCAACACCTAATGTTGCAATGCTGGCATAACAGGTAAGCCAGTGTATGGAGTTGTAAGCAGCGGGAAAGACCGCCGGTGGACATACTATATTATTTTGAATGGACTTAATGTGCATTCTAATTAAAATTATAACAATCGCGACATAGCAAATTTCCGCAGTTAAGTGTATAAATGATTCTTTTTCCATCCGCAATCATGGAAGACCGTTTCTCCGTAAATGCCCCTCCGGAGTGTTTCCCGTCATGTATAATACGTATAGGGGAACGTGGTGTATTGGGAGCCCGCGGCTAATGAAAGCGGTGTTAAACTGGACCTTCCCGAAGCTCGTGTTTGTGCAAATGGCACTCCCATGTTAACGTTCGACAAGGTTCGCCTCCCGTGGGCGCCCCTGCAGCACCCCGCGTTTAGTCGTACGAGATGGTTGTGTGTTTTTCGCTCCGCGTATAAACGCGGATAGTTTTTACTTGTTTATAATGTTTATAAAAACATTATCTGATTTCAACATCCCAGGTAAGCATTAAAATGCATAAATACTACATTGTATTTACACTGGCTATGTCACCATGTCTACAACATGCAAGATAAGCCCCTTGACATCAAGTTGTGAACACCAGCCTGTTACACCAATACAGGGTCAAGAGCACGCCAAACTTAAATTATTACTTTAAATCCAACTCTATGCTGCTTACGATAAGAATGGTTCAAAGTACAAAGTGTCAAGCTTGATGTGCTTTTGATTTGCCAAGTACCAAGTAGTCACCATATATCAAATTTTATTATGTTTTTACTGCTTTTTCAGAGCTATTTGATTGTCTTTACCCCATTGCAATATCTACTAGATATCTCATATACCTTTAACAGTTTCTAGTTTATTTTCATTAGTTGTTAACTTATACATTTTATCACTTTAATTTTTTTTTTTTTCAGATTGATTATAATGGCTCCCATTTGACATGCGGAATACTTACCAGCTCCCATTTTTCGAACTGTGGGTTAATAGGAGCGAATGACATGTTTCAGTTTTTTTTCTTTTTACCCAAATATTATATTTTAGTTTTATATTTATTCTGTGATTATTTAGTACCCAGATATGTGAAGCAAACGTTCATAACTAATAAAAATTTAAATTGCATAAATCTTGAGTTTTATTATCAATTTTTCTTAGTAGGCTCCCATTCCCCCACGCTCCACTGTCTATAAAAGCAATAATTAATCGTATAAATAATATTAATGTTTATTTTATAACACAATAAGTGAAATATTGCAACGCCATGCAAATTTTTCAACTCTCGACAAAATCGCAAGTCAAAACCAGGCAACCATTTGCAGTGTACGTTAAACTTCTGATACTGAGCACAACGAACAATTGTGAACTCTTTTATATATAATACAGAGTTTAAATTCCTGAACAAAATTTGGTTTTGGGTTTACTTTTCTGAGAAGTTTGGAATTGAAGACATTCCACTTTGAAGTTTTGGAGGATAATTATATCAAAATAAACTGCAGAAGTCTTAGAGTTAATAGAAGCTGAATGGTGCCATGGGTTTATGATGTGACGACAAAAGTTCAGAGGAAGTTATTTTATATAATGGCACGGTCAAAAAGCATGAAGTTATGCCATAACAAAAGAAAACTGAGTTAGTACATACTGATAACTCAGACTTGAATTGTTTTTTTGTGAAACATGCCATCTATCCCTGATATGAGATGCTTTTTTGTCAGTTTTACCCATTGACTTACAATCATATGGACGTCGGGTCCGCGCTAAAAGGTGTCCGAACTTAACGGCGTTAAAATCGTATACAGAGCGTCATTGACGCTTTAGTCTTCGTTGTTTCTTCTGACATCGAAGCAAGCAAAATTAGACAGTACTGCGATGACATTACAATTTAAATTCATCGTTTTAGCTTTTTCATATTCCTTTACATGTCACTACGTTTAAATAGGTTGACTTGGGACATTTTTTTCGTGGTTTTTGTATTAGACTCGTCGTCCATTTATTTTTAAGTCAATGGTTTTACCACTTTCTCGCGTGCTATATTTCGAGAAGGAATTATTTGGTTTATATTTTACAATGAAGTGGAAATATTTTATTGCAAATCGGTCAAATCTATACGTAAGTGCTGAATTCACTTTCGTTCTGCTGAACTCATCTTTTTTGGCGGTTAGATGTCGCTCTACATTAAGAAACTAAGAAACTTACAGTTGTAGATATCATTCTGGTTACATACTAATTTAATAAATCATTTGAGTTTTTTTTAAATATGATTTTATTTCCGAACTTATATAGGCCTTAAGTATAATTTGAAAAACTAAATGAATTTATTTTATTGAAACTTGTAATTATGACATTTGAAAACGCTAAAGAATTCTTTCAACAATGATTTCGCCATTGTTCTATTTATGTCACATGATTTGATAGGAATAGGATTTTTTTTTCATTTGCCAAAGAAATTACATACAACATGAAAAATAATAATACGGCTCAAGTTAATTACTGCCATCGGAACAAAACAGACACAACTAACATTTTTAACAAAATTGAGTTACATACATATTCGGAATCGGGGAATTTTTTCTGACCTATTTTTTTTGTAGAAATATACCTCAATAATTGTTGAATATGATAGCTCAAAGAGCACAACTGACAACAATAATCAGAATTTTACTGTAAAAAGTGATGATATACATTACAATAAAAAGATTTATATCAAAAGATTGTATTAAGTAATGTTCGGAAATGTGCCCTTATTATCTAGTTCAATTACATATACGTGAGGCACACTATAGGTTTCCGGAATGAAAAAGAAAATATACTATAAATGGTCAGAAATGAATTTATTGTTTCTCAAAATATTCTCCGTTAGCGTTAATGCACTTTGTCATACGAATGAACCAATTTTTAAAGATTTATGCCACTACTCCGTGAAAATCTGTGAAACATATTTTTCATGCTCTTCGACAGCCTCTTCGGGTGATGAAAATCGTTGACCGCGTAACTGGTTCTTTTTTTTGGAAATAAATAAAAGTCACAAGGTCGGGACTGTACGCGGGATGGCTCATAAGGTTCAACGTTGTTCACCTTCAAAAATTCATTTATCTGTTTGGCCGTGTAAGAACTGGAATTATCGTGGTGCAAGATGATACGGCGTTTACGGTTATTTTTACAGAGTTTGTCAGTAACTTCCGGCAAACAAATGGTCGTGTACCAATTACTATTCACGGTACAATGATTTTCCAAAGCAACAGTAGCCATGTGTCCAGTTTTATTAAAAAAGAAGTAATCATTCGCTTAGAGGCACTTTGCACGCGCGCCACTTTAGTTGTATTCATCAGTCAAGTGTTGAAAATCACATTTGTGACGACGCGACCTCTTTCATCGTCATCCCACCTTTTCACTACCCTTTTCTCTGATTCCTGGCCACCTATTTTCAAATTTTGAATCCTTCTTAACCCTAGATAGCTAACGTTCCTAAACTACTACGATAAGCTAACCATTCGACTTTTTGACGAACACATTTTCATCAGCAATGTGAGTAAATAACTAATTAAAAAGGAAAACAATACAAAATCAACAAAAAAATAAAGTCAGGTTAATAAAAAGCTAACCATTACTCGAAATGACGAACATGCAGTAAATATGTCAAATACAGAAGTACTTACCAGCTAGACGCGACCATTACGCAATGCAGTCTAACGGACACTAAGTGGGCGCAAAACCACGAGTGCGTACGTAAAACAATAGGAGAACAAGAGGGCGATATCGGATGGATGCTCGTCAATTTGACGAACGTTAGCTTTCTAGGGTTAAATTCCTTTTCTTCTTCGTCATTTACTTTTCTTTTTTCTTCTCTACTAAATTGCCGAAGTGAACCCACGTGCTCGACTTCACATAAAATTCTTACCAGTTAAATCATATCACTTAACTGCTTACAAAGCATAGTATTTCTAGACAATACAGGCCCTTTTGGGGTAAGTTCCTTTTTACCATAACCTGTATTTAATTTAAGTAGGGAGTGTTTTGTACGATTGTACCTGTTTTTATGTCATTGTTTTGTTACGGCCTATACGCCCTTACTTTACCTGTTATTTTTCCTTCCTGTACTCTTTCTTTATTTTGTACAATAAAATTCATGTGGACCGACTCTTGTATTCAATTACGCGAGGCCCGCGTGACATATTTAAATTAGTAATGCCCTTCATATTCATAATTCATCTATTCATATAATGCATACAATAATAATGTTTCTATTATTTTTTTCTTCCAAGTAAAAAGAATAAATTAAAGTCATTTTAAAAACGGCTGTTTCAAACACAATGAAAGTTTCCGTATAAAATATGTGGTATGAATTATAAACGTGAAACGTAAAACCTAAGAAATATTTAAATACATTTATAACCGAATTTAGAATTCGCTACTTATTCCTTTATTCCGAAGGCAAATAAGTTAACCACTTACTGCAGTGTCCCACGTTTCGCCTAGTGCCTATTTTGATAGTTAAAATTAATAGAAAGAACTCACTATGAAATACAAGTTGTTATTGGATTCCATAGTGATTAAAATATACAGTGTACTATTCAATGTAATCTCATTCCACGATCTCTAAATCTGCTCCAGCGATATCTGAAGATACAATTCTAAACCCAGACGGTTCCGCCGTAAAATAATATGTTTTAGTATTGATTAAGAGGGAGCTGAAGAAAAATTTCTAATCTTCGATTTGATTTTAGAGAGGTATATCCACTTTAAAGTTCAAAATAAAATATTGTATGAGTAACTACACGATATATTCAAGCATAGACACTAATCAGAAACATAAAACAATAAAGTTTCCTCGATGGATAAAATTCACGAAATGACCTCTAATTTTACATTTTTTCGATTCATCCTCGAAATGCTACAGGTTATTAGGACAAAAATTAGATAATTAATTATATTTATGCATGATCGAGAACTGTCACTACGGATTTTTTAAATTCCTTTAGTTTTAGAGTTATTCCGCTAAAACGAATTTGGTACTTATTATGCGCAAAATTCAACATCTCCTGGCGCATGTCACGCGAACTTCAGGCATATATTTGTTTCACAAATTTGGGCGGAGCCAACGTCAAAACTTTTTTGGCATGAGAGCTCTTAAGTAAGTGCCTATTAATACTATAAAATCATATTGTAGCTCCTAAACGATAATTAAATTAAATTTATAGTCGTATGAATCCAATTCTAATTATTTCGATATATAGAAAATTCTCTAAGAATTCCTTTAAAATATGTCCTACGATGATACATAGAATTTATTAATTATATCCCAAAATAAATGTTATGTAATTTAAGAGCATAGGTACATGATTTACATTTTACTGTTTAATTGTTCTTTTGTTTATAATTTAATAATATATCCACCTGTATAATTTATACTTTTTATCTGAAATACAAGATTCTTTTCATTAAATTTTCATTGAATTGATATTCAATTATTTTTTGTGAAATTACTCCACTAGTTTGTTATAATTATTAATACAAAGATCGAACACTCAGAAAAAATTCCTTCGATCCGGTCGGATTCGAACCGAACGTCTTCTTGCATACCGTGCCAGACGCTATACCAACTAAGCCACGGAACGAACCAACGGACCTCACGAATTTTTCTATGTGCTTGCGTCGTGTCTTTGTACTTGGTCTTTCAACGACTTTGTTTTTTTAAAAGATTCTTTTCGTTCAGATATATGTGTTATATTTTACATTAATAATAATAATAATAAACCACACACTCAACATAGCCCCGCACTAGGGAAACCCTGTGTCGCGGGTGCCATGGACACACACACACATAGACAACCACAAATTACACCCAAACTCACGAGAGTAAATGTAGGCCATACAAATATTTCTCCCGGCCCGGGAATCGAACCTGGGACCTCTGCGTGTCAGTCCGGCATGGTAACCCTTCGGCCACAGAGGCAGTTAACACTGATTCGCATAATTAGTCTTTAGTTATTCCTTTGAACAATAAGTTATTCAATAAACAATATTTCTTTTTTTCATTTCAAAATCAAATTGTTTATAAATCTAATGCGACAAATAACTTATGAATGTTGTGTACTCCTTAATGGCATATGTACTTATAAGAAATTAAAATAAATATTTAATTATTTCAGGAATGTGTAATACGTATTTTGTGGATGTACCTTATTAAGTAAATAAATATGAGTTAATATCAAAACAAAACATTTGCAAAAGCTTTAAGAACTATAAATCAAACTTACATCTATATACGTCAAAACTCTCCAAAAGTTTCATGAATCCCAACTACGAACTCTGTGAACAACACTGCGGAAACTGTGGCCGCGGTTTTGACTCCCGACGGAGGAGAAAGAGGAAATTACAAGGTTACACGCCACCGAATATTCATAAGTAATGACCATACTTATGAGTCTGATAAGTGTGATTTGGCCTTGCTCTTTCGGTGTACATTACCCGTTATTGGATATTATCTGAGCCTTGTTCAGACAAAGGCATGCATAAAAAATGTCAACGAACTTTTTAAAAACAACGCATTCATTTATTTTCGTGGTCTATCGTAATCATAGGCACACGCAGTTTAATCAAGGTGGTATCGTCTTTGTGCGCCTGATGGCAAACTACACGCCTGTCCATAATAGTTACTGTGCTACGCAGAGCTTGAAATCGCAAAAACCTGAAGGGTACTGCCACAGCGCCCGTCACCCTGAGACATAAGTTGACAAGTCCCATGTGCTTATAATTTCACCAGCACCCTTACCCTTCAAAACCGGAACATAGTAAAGCTGATATTAGATTTTTTTCATGATCACGAAGCAAATTTGGTTAAATTTGTGAAAAATACATATATATACATAATATTTTAAGCTCACGTTATGCCAATTTAAGAGGGACTATTGCATGTTTATGAACGAGTGAAAATTTCATATGCTATATGTAATCGTACTTTATTAATCCAGCGAAGCCAGTATACTGTAGGCGCACAAAATAAATTTCATGACGCAATTTGGCACGTTTTTTAAGTTTACAACATAACCATGCTATAATAATGTTTGTGTTTGTGTATTCTATATTACCTGCAAAAATTTGTATACCTTCAATGACGAAATTTATAAGAATGTAAAAATATTGGACTGTATGTAGGTACATCATCATCATTATCAGGTATCAAGTGATAGGACGAACAAGAAATGCGCCTGGTAGTAAACATCACGTCTATCTATAACAGTGGCACTGCCACTCAGAGATTTAAATTGCGAAAGATCTGGAAGCCACGGACACTACGCCCGTCATCCAGAGATATAAAATTGACACGTTCCATGTGCCACCTATAACCTCGAACGCAGTAATTACAAACCTCCTTAATTAGCCCACACCCTCGCTTCCACGGAGTGTAATTTCAGAAGCTTATAAAACTGCCACTACTGCCATTAAGTAATAATTAAGGCTGTACAAATCTCCAGGTATCCACTTTATCCATATCACACAAGCGAATGCGCGAAAATCCAATGTGATAATGTGTTAATTGATTGTATAGCTCTCACTGCCATTTTCATATACACGGCGTTATAAATTTTCTGTAATTTCACCAGCACCCTTAACGTTCCAAACATTACTGTTTGGCAGCAGAAATACGTATGGTGGCAGTACATAGATATCGTTAATTGTGGAGCTATATTTATTTATCCTGCATATATCTTTATATTTATTTTCTCGCAAATGTGAGGAAAAACATTGTATGTATGTAACACGGGCGGTACGGGAATTACGAACCTCGACTCCGAAAGCAATAGAATTCTAATAGTCTCATAATACACAATGTACTATTACAGCACTGTTGGAATACTCGGTAACAAATTATCAAAAAACACAAACACTTGATGCTCGCAAAGGTTTCTGGTGAAGAAGATCCCAATGCTTAACTCCTGACTACATCATATTGGACACACAAAATACGTGAAACTACAATTTTTCTGAGAGTAGACATGCGAATTACTGACATCATACATAGTTAATGACGAAACCTAATTGATGACATGAAGTTTTATGCCCACGTCAATTAATTCTAAACATACATTATTCTCAACTCATATAGAAGACAACGTAGTGAGGTCACAGCAACCTAGTAAGAAATTACTTGCACGTAATATGTGCAATGCCTCATCAAGACACGCGTGAAGTCAGAGCGTACATGAGTTGCATTTAGTTCGTGTTTATCAACTCCGGGAGCGCTTCGAAGTTTCGTTGCTAACCTTGTTGGTTATAAACAGAGAGCTCGTAATCTTCCACCACTTTTAGGTTGCCTTCAAATTAGAGGCTTATAGAAACGCGGTAGTGATATAGCTGAAGAAATATTATTTGCACTGATGAATGTTATCTATTGGAACGGCTTATCCTTTCTATTACAATAGGGTAATAAAACCATTAACACTTCTTTTACTTTAAACTTTAACGATCTTGGTCCATCGTACCACTTACGGGTGCGCTAAATGCTTTTTCTAAATTCTAATTTTCAATTAATTTCTTAGTCAACAGGTCGTTTTTTGTTTTGAATAGTAGGTACTTCGTAAAATACCGACTGCCGACTCTTTTCTTACAAATTCATTACAAGTTCTTTATGCGTAAAGATTATTAAGTTTAGAAATAAGTGCAAATGTGTAAAAGTATTAAAACTAGTTGTTTGCACTATACAGTGGCATGGTACCATAAAGTAGTACCTCGTTGCCATAACGTAATTTATAAGAATAACTGCTTCAATACTTGTATAATTATTTACAATAAACACCAAACGAAATTAAATTGTTATAAGGACATACTTTTCTTTGGCTTTTGACGCATTGCTTCTATAGTAATAAAGAATACTTAGAATTTACAAATTCATTACATTAATCAGAAACTGTAGAGACCAAACATTAAATCCCATTAATATTTGTACATCTGCTTGTAGGTTGAATTGAATTGTACCTACTTTTACTTAAGACCTACATATGTAATTACTGTATTCTGGCAAATAAACGTATTCTTTTCCATTCTATTCTAGTATTTGGCAAAGCGTAAAAATCCACGCCAGTGTTCACTCGAGAATTTCACTAACAGCTCCAAAACAGCTCGACGACTCGTAAATTACATAAAACACAACAACGTAACGCACCTAATCTGACGAGCGCAGCGTACATTGCTTGCTAACGGTGTTTGCGGCCAACAACGGGAGGGGTATAATCGGCAAAATGGATGTATCCACAAGCTTGCTAGTGAAAGCACTTGTATTTTCACAAGTTATCGCTTTTCTATATTTTTTTCATGACTGTACCCATAATGATTAAGTATAACCAAATTTGGAAACGTATTTGAGTTTATGTTGTGTAGATTTTAAAATCGTTCTTACAGATACAATGATATGAAAATGGAATCCCGTAGTATCTATTTAAATTAAGGACATCGTGACCTCTAAAATTACAGAACTATACTACCGTGTCAAAACTATAACACTGTAATATCAAAAACAGCACTTTGAGAAAAAGCTGCATAATGGATTTAAGTAGTAACACAAAAAGACACATTTAAGTTACATTATACATTAGATATTAAAGAAATCTTTCTAGCCATATTAATGTTACTTTGGAAAGTAAGTTATTTCTACTGAAAACAAATAAATTTATTTTCCCTCGTTAACAGCCGAAAGATTCCTATTGTTATGAAATTACAAAACACTGTATTGAACCTTGCAGTGTTATGGTTCGACACGATAGAATGTCGTTTTTTTATTGTTAAATTTGAGCGGCGACAAATGTTAGTAAATCCCCTCTCCTGAGACATTTGGGCGATCTGAGAGTTTTCGCCGAGTTAAGTCAAAATAATTGCTAAATTTTAAAACTTACAGCTTATTTTAGTTTTCAATATCTCATTCAAAAACTCGGAAACCTCCAAAGTTGAAATATCATGGTATAGATTAGGCCTACATAAATCATATTGTGAGAGCGCTGCTGATGCTGTTGGTGGATAGGCACGCCCTGTCCATTATAATGTAGCCACTTGGGATGTTCTGTCAACCGCAGATCTCGTTTAGTGTGTTTAACGTTCAGGAGTTCAAAAGGGTAAAGAACTAGTGGTAATAAATCCAGTTTTATAAATATTTATTCTAGTTTTAACAATATTTATGATCTTTAAAATGTTTATAGTGCAATAGATTTTAGTAACTGGCAAACGGCTCAAAAAAAATAAGAGAAGAGAAGATGTGTTTGCTGCCGCGATCGGGCAGGGAGTGACGATGGAAATAAACAAAATCGGATTGCGAGGCAAAAGAACTACGGAAATTCAAAATTTAAATTTAAATACAAGTGGCAAGGAACCGGAGAAAGGCGATAAAAAGGTGGGATGACGATGTAAGGAGGTCACACCGTCACAATATGAGTGCTGTCAAATCAAAACACTGTGACTTTACAGTGTTTTGGTTTGAAACGGCCATATTGATATCAGCATATTTTAATATTAAGTTTATTGAATATCACGATGTTTTACTAGCATGATATTCAATAATTTATGTGAAATAAATATATATTAATACAAAGGTCGAACACTAAGAAAAATCCCATCGATCCGGCTGGATTTGAACCAGTCGCTTTCAATAAACCGTGTCTGTGCGTTAGCCGCTCACGCGATGCGCTCCTCCTACCGCAAAATGGCGGCTATTTGGTTTCGCAAATTAGATAAGCATTCAGTTTAAATACAAGTCTTTATAAATAAAAATTATTATTCTGCATTGCTAAACACATAAATACCTACCCTCAGTACTACCAACAAAAACATCTCAAATAAAATGCAGTAATATACCGCAAATCTTGCACATATGCACTAATGAAATTTCTGGTGTACTTGGATACATATGATAATATTCCGTTTGAGTGGTTCTAACGTTTACCATGAAATTACTCCTTAAAGTATAGTTTATAAACATTTATATTCAGGGTAAACTTAAAAAACGCTACTTACGGTATGTTTTCAATAAATAAACACCGAAATCACCAGCCCAAACAATAACACACACGATTGTCGTGACGTATTTTGAAGTTGTTTATTTTTTTTAAATGACAGACCCAGGTATTAAAAACTTCATGGTTTGCTAGAGTAGTTACCGAAATAGCAATTAATATTAGTTATTTTACCTGTTATAACTTCGATATCCGATAAATCGGTATAAAATCATCACCGGCACCTCTAGGTGTGGTATGCGTCTACGCCTGCATGTGTCGCGTGAGCGGTTAGTGTTCGGTTTTTGTGTTAATAATTATAACAAACTAGTGGAGTAATGTATTGAATAAACCTAAAAGCGAAATATCTATTTAGCCGCTGGTAACTGTAATGGTAACCTGGCTGAGTGAAGAAAAAAGATAAAAATCAAAAACAAAAATATGCAACAAGCACATAGAAAAAGTTGTAAGGTTTGCTTGTTCGTTCCATAGTTGAGTTGGGTGAGCGTCCGGCACGTTATGCTGAAGGCGATGTTATTCAGCCGGATCGGATCGAATTTTTCTTCGTGTTTGATCTTTGTATTAATAATTATCAGCATATTTCAACACTGAAAATGCCAATCCTTCTGATACAGGTAATGACAACGGATATGGACAAAATGGAATAAAAGTGTAACAATTCACAATGTCTCGAGCGACAACGAAGGCATAAGAGTGTATGTATACATACTATCTAGGCAACCACTGGGACAGTAAACATTTAAATTGTATAATGAAGGAAGTGACTGTTAAAAAAAACTTTATAGATTCAGGTGTTACTTTGCGGAAAAAAAATAGAAGTAAATTACTTAACCGCTCCATGAATCCAACCTAAGCTAGATTGCGGAAAATAGCTGTGTCTGCGTTGCAACGCATTTACGTCCTTTTTAATCTAAAAAGTCCTCAAGGAGTATAATATCATATAAGTAATAATAATAATAATGTGCCATACTAGGTCTAGTCTCGGTATGGTTATACCGATTGCCTAGACTTAAATTAAGAAACTTCCTGTACTATGAGTACCAGAGCAAAGGAATTCACTCTGTGGTACTTTTCAGAACACCCAGATCAGAACCAATTTAGAACAGTTCATTTTCCAAATCGGTCCTACCGAGAATTGAACTCAGGACCTCCGCATCCTGCGTCCATAATGTAAACTTTTAGCCACCAAGGTCGTCAAAGAGCGACAATGACAGAGACCTGGGGAAAAATTTAAAGACCGCTACAAACCACAGGAGTACCTCTCGGATAACAACGAAGGCCTAAATGTAACTACTCTCTCTGGAAAAAGACATAACTATAATTTTTATTAAAAACAGGAACCGACTTCTAACTTGCTTATATGTACGTACAAATTAAAACTAAAAAGTTAACAATCTATTACCAGAAAGTGCGCGAAACTGGATTCATCCCCTAGTTTGCCACCCTTAAAAGTGGAATTTTTCCAACAAAAAAGAATCACCAAAATTGGTTTACAAATACTGGAGTAATGTTTGTTACGAGATACACACAAAAAATACAGTTGTCAACCTCCTCCTTTATTTGAAGTCAGTTAGAAAGGACCACTGGGATAAATAGGAAGAGCATACTTCTCCCACAAAATGGTTGATAGGATTGTTTTGTCATACCTAGTGACGGGACGAACAAGCCATACGTCTGATGGTAAGTGACACGCCTGTGCATAATAGTGCTGCTTAGAGCTTTAAATCGCAAAGATCTGAGGGGCCCTGCTACTGTGTAGCTTCGGTGTAATAATTAGTTTAACTGTTTTTAATGAAATATCTACTTATTGCTTTAGCTTAATTATTAGTGTAGCTTAATTTTTTAGAATGTAGAAATTTTGTATCTGTTTAGAGATGAACTCACGAGCTTTGAGTCAAACCAGTTATGGTTTTTACAAATACTGTGTGTACCTGATATTGCTATTGAAATGTATGGTTAATTTCACCAGCATCTTCAAAATCGAAATGCACTAATGCACACATTACTGCTTGACGTCACAAATAGATAAGGTGATAGACAGATAGATACTTCCTCTTTTACGAGAAGCTTTACTGCTAATAATTCTAGTATTCTAGTCATGGTAAGGTGGAAGATTTGTGAAGCAGTAATCAATTAACTTATTAAATTGATATTTACCTTGTTTACGTGATCTCTAAGTATGTTTGAGTAAACCATGGCCATTGCCTCGAGCGCCATGAACGTCATACACCCCACCACCCACGGTACTAAGAAGGCAACGTTTTCCTGTAAACAAAAAGCTATTATTAGACTTCGAGTTGACAATGTATCTATTGTCGATGGGTTAGTACATTTCACACCCTATTATATACAGGTTGTATGTTTGAAAGTGAGACATACTTATAGAGTGCGTTATATTCCTGATTCTGAAAGAAATAATAAACTAATGAACTTAAACTTTATAAAAAATATATATGTATATTTTTATCGACTACTACTTGTGAACAACATTAGTTATCGAAATCTATGCACATCACTATTATTGCTCAGACGCAGCGGCGGACGGGCGGCGGCATGGCTTTGTTCTCTGGCACGGCGGCGAAAAACAAAGCACAGGTCGGGGGTGGGGGCGTGGGCGCATACGCGAAAGTGCTGTTTGCAGAGGACAGTGCACGCGCGACCTTGGTCTAACGAAGACACGTAAATTATTTGTACTTCCGCTCGGCCGATCACCGCAAAATGGATATTTATTCTAACGTCGAATTGACTGAAATAGTGCAACTTTACGCAATAAGTGGTGATGGTTTGAAGCAAGCTATTGAAATGTTCCCAAATCGGAGTTCACACGGAAGAGGTGAACAGTGTCGAAATGTTGCGTGAGAGGATTATCTCAGCATTTTATACTGTCAGACAAAAGGTGTTTGTGTTGAACAATTTAAAACAAAATTTGCTATGCCGTGCTAGACTATGCATTGTAGAAAACGGTGAACATTTTAAACACTTGCTCCGTACCACGTAAGTGTAAATAAACTAAATAACTAAAATATCAATCAGTGTAAATAACTTGATTTCACATTTTTAACTACGCCAAAAACCTCAATTCTTATTAAATGTCAACTAGTTACTAAATCATAAACTTATCTTTTTTAGTACTTAAAACATTTCGATGATAGTTCAAGTAAAAAATAATTAACATAAGTTAAAACGTAATCATTTTCATAACAGCTTTTTCCATCATATCATAAATGAATAGGTGAGTAACTTCGTTTTTATTTTCCAGAGAAATGAGGTGCTTTGTCGGTCCTAAGCCCGCGAAAAGTAGAAAGGAAGATGTGAAATTATCGTTATTGTTGCTGTCTCACTCGGCGCTCGCTTGGTAGTATTCCCATTGCACTCGAAATCAAGCGTAAAGGGAATCGGTTTATACACTCCAAAACACATTTGTTGATTTATTTTTTGTTCTATTCGATATCCTAATTTTATTTTAGTCTATGTTAAGTTGTAACATGATTTACCATGACATGTATGAATATGTCTCACTTTCAAATATACAGCCTGTATTTATAGCTACAAATGACTCACTTAGAAAAATAGAACGCATACTTCCCGATATGGTGGAAACAAAGATATTTATACCGTTGTACGCGGATAGGCTCTAAGTCAAAGAATCAAATCTAAGAAATGTAAACGAGTGATCAACATCCTGCAAGAACTATAATATATATGGGCGGGATTTTTGTGCACTTTTATGAGATACGCCTTGGTCAATTTCCGCAGAAAGTAAAAAATGTTCGAAACTCAAATAAGCAAGAAGGCCGCCATACTAATTTCGAAGCCTTCTGTCACGGAAACTATTCGAGATAGATAGGAGGTGCACGAAGGAAGGTAATAGAGGGTAACACAACTGCCTGGGTTAAGAAAATTCAAGATGGCGATTTCAAAATGGCGGCCGAAAAAAACTTGCTTCGATGCGGCTGAAAATTGGCATGCGGGGGTTTTTAGGAGTCCTTGATCATAATTTGGGATCAAAAGTTTTTTTCGCCTTTTTTTAATATTGCGGCCATATAAGTGTTTTTTTCGTTAAAAGTAGCTTTTGAAAGAGATTCGCTCTGTTTCAGCTAAAAATTGACATGTGGAGGCCTCTAGAAGTGCCAGATAATAATTTGCGCCGAAATTGATTTTTCGCCATTTTCAAATATGGCCGCCATACAAGCATTTGTTGGCAGTAGAAAAAAAAATGTTCTGATCCCTTTGAAAGTTGTCATGTGTCTCTAGGAGTGCTTGATAATAATTTGTGATCAACATTAGTTTATCGCCATTTTTCATGGCTGATATAGAAGTATTTTTTAGAATGAAAATTTGCTCTAATTGGATTGAAAATCGTCATGTGGGGTCTCTATAGGTGTTTAATAATGTCACCTACGGTGGGGTACAGGGCTCGTATATAATAAGACCACAACCGTCCATCCGTCGAGACTCCATTGAGTTTATATTGCAATTATGATAAGATTTAAATTTGTATTGAATTGATAATTAATTCTTTTTTGCAAAATTACTAGTTTATTATAATTATTAAAACAAAGATCAAACACGTAGAAAAAATTCCTTCGATCCGGCCGGATTTGAATCGACGTCCTCTAGCAAACTGTGCCAGACGCTATACCAACTAAGCCACGGAACGAACCAGCGGACCTTACGAATTTTTCCATGTGCTTGTTTATCTGAACTTTGTATTTGGTTTTAAACGACTTTTTAGCCGTAGCGCCATCTATGAGATATAGGAAAGTATTTAGTCACCCAGTTAGGTCAACTCACACTGGCGCGGAGCCGAAGCGTCGCAACGCGTCATGTTTTTCGCTTATAGCATATTCATCTATATTTTCCAATGATTAAGGTACAAATTTGTGTTTTGCAAATATGGAAGCGAGCGGCGACGCGCGTTTACGCGCGTCACTTGGGCGCCGTCAGGCGTCAGACGCCGACAAAACTGTGATCCCAGCGCATTAATGCGAGCGTAGTCGCGTGGCTAGAGATGTCGCTATCAGCTTTTAATTAAATTAGTATTGAATTGACATTCAATTATTTTTTGGAAAATTACTCCACTAATTTGTTATAATTATTAATACAAAGATCGAACACTTAGAAAAAGTTCCTTCGGTCCGGCCGGATTCGAACCGACGTATTCTGGCTAACCGTGCTAGACGCTATGCCAACTAAGCCACGGAACAAACCAGCGGACCTCACGAATCTTTTCATGTGCGTGTTAGTCGGATCTTTGGATTTGATTTTCAACTACTTTTTAGCCGTGGCGCCATCTATGAGAAATCTATGAAAATATTTCGTCTCCCAGTTAAGTGCCTTTATAGCTACCAGTCCTAAAAATTTAGATCACAATACATTCATCTTTTTATACAAAACTCGTTACTACAAAGCAAAATATGAAAAAGACGCAAAGAAGGTATAATAAAAAATCTGGCTAAATGGAAAAATTCTTGAACACTGTCAATGTCCCTCTTAGAAAAACTGACTTCGACTCTGAATATAAAATACTTGAGCAGTTATACACGGCGATTTCAGCAGCGATACAATCGCGCGTCCGTGAAATGCGCGATTGCATCGCGACTCTTGCGTTTCACAGGCACAATTAAATCGATCCAACGCGCTACTGCAACGATGCAATCGATTTTGTCTTCAAAATTCAGATTTTGTCTGTACCACGTACTGTCAGGTCTACGTACACACGCCAGCACATCAAGCTACACATTGACGTATCTTGTTCCGTTGCACTGGAGGCGATTTTCGAACAAAAATGTGCAGTCTGGTGTGCCGTTGTCCGTACATTGTTTTGTTTTATTGAATGTGTATTTATAAGTGAAATAAAAAATAAAAAAAATGAATAGGAAATGAAACTATTTTTCCGGAATTAAATCGCGTATATTTGTTTTTTCAAACAAACCAACGTTTCGTTACGATTGACTTTCAACCATGACCATGGAACCTGTAAAGGACCCGAAACAATGGTTTGTTTGAAAAAACAAACATACGCGATTTAAATACGGAAAAATAATTTCATTTCCTATGTGTAACAATCGCGAAAACCTAAGAACTCGATTAATAAATTTAATTAATTAATTAAATAAAATCGCATAGTGTTTGTATAGCGATTGTATCGCTTCTTAAGTAGCGCGTGTGTGCAAAGATAGACGCTGCATCGCGAATCGCAGCAGACGCGCTGCTAAAATGCGCCCCGTGTGTAACAGCACTTAAGCTTATAGAGTTATGTAGGGACCGTCAGAAATATGCGTGTTCAAGATTCCATACTGTACTCAAAATATTTGCTTAGGCCATAAGGTGACGGAGGCAAATTATCCCAACCCACATTATCGGAAGGTCAATTTATACTTTCACAAAGTCGGCATGTCTACTGAAGAATTTATTGTATCCTTCTGGGTAGATCTAAAACAATCTCTTGGGAAAAAAATTATCTTTAATATAAAAATCAAACAAAACAAAATGTATCGCGCATTCTAATTAATGTGCAACTGTGTAAGAGAGAAATCTAATATTAGGTCGCCTAGATGACCTGTCATTTATCTCGTGCTTGTTTATTGGTGTATTTTGTTCTGGTATGTGTGTCTTCAATCAAGAGTATTTGTGTTGTATTGTTACGTGATATAATTTTTTCCTTATACTTATGAACTATACTTACTTTATATATCCCGTAGAATAGAAATAGACTGAGGACGATCATAAACATTTGTGTTCCTATTATTGCAAAATATGCTATCTGTACACCTGAAACAAAAGACAATGTGTTATATTATAAGGAAGAAAAAACAAATAATAATAATAAAAAAAAAGATGGTTCATAAATTTCAGGTTTTTTTTATTATTGAACCAGAATTACACGTCGTTTAAAAGGTAAATGAACAGCTGGACTTCGCATTCTATACTATCTCAGTCATAGAGTTGAATTTCGATTTCAAAAATGGTAAGAAACTTGTAATGACGGCAAAAACGACGTTAATAAAGAATTTATTATTATAATAAACGAGACGTTTAAATGCAGAACAAAACTTTAGAACATAAAATTTATTTTTATTTTTTTTATAATATCAAGTGACGGGTTGAACAAGTCGTGCGCCTGGTGGTAAACAATATGCCTATCCAAAACAGTTGCAGTGGCACACATAGCTTTAAATCGCAAAGATCTTAGGGGTACTGCGACTATGCCCGTCACCCTGAGACATAAGTTGACAACTCTCATATGCCTGTACTTTCACCAGCATTCTTGCCCTTCTAAACCGGAATGCACTAATGCTCACATTATTGCTTACGGGAGAAATAGATAAGGTGGCGTGGTGTACGTCCCTGGACCAACTCTTTCACAAGCTCTACTGTTACTAAAATTAGAGTAAAAAGTACAAGAAATAAATTTAAATACCGAAAAACTATCACGAAGTGTTGAAATGATTTGCCTCGTTCAATAAAGAACTTAAAATCGTCTTGTACTTTCAAAAACAAATGCAGATTTTGGTTACTTTCAAAGCAACAATCGGAAAATAATTGGATGTACCTTCATCATTCAGTTTTTATTTATTAATTTAATCATAGTTTTTATTCAATTTATTTTATTTACAATATTTTACTATTCTTTATTTTTATTTATGTGTGTGGGTTCATCGCTATCTAAACTTTAAATTAAGAGTATTTAGAATATACTCGAATATTTCATATGACTCGTGTACCATTATGATGATCATAGTTAAATGTTTAAGTTGTGGATATTTTAGTGACAATTTTATTGGAGCTACTCTGAATGCGTCATACTATTACTAATATAAAACGTAGCGAGTAACATCAAAGAGGTACATTCTGAAAAACAGCTCTAGCCGAGTCTCTTACCTTTTTATCTACATGCGTAACTTTAGATTACAATATTTAAGGCTAAATTGTTGTTATTTCAATGTAGATCAATAAAGCTCTTTATTATTTAAATTTGTATTGAATTGCTATTCAATATTTTTTTGTGAAATTGCTCCACTAGTTTGTTATAATTATTAATACAAAGATCGAACACTCAGAAAAAATTCCTTCGATCCGGCCGGATTCGAGCCGACGTCTTCTAGCAAACCGTGCTAGAAGCTATACCAACTAAGCCACGGAACAAACCAGCGGACCTCACGAATCTTTTCATGTGCTTGTTAGTCGGATCTTTGTATTTGATTTTAAACGACTTTTAGCCGTAGCGCCATCTACGAGAAATCTATGAAAGTATTTCGTCACCCAGTTAGGTTATGGGTTATAGGTGTCTCTATTATTATTATAATTATTATTACTAAGCTAATTCGCAAACTCACGTGAAGGACCATTGCTGTAAAGTAAACAGATTACCAGGCTTAATGCCGTGTAACTGTTGCCGTACATAATTATGATGAACAATAGAGGCGCGAAAATAATGGTACATTAAATTGCTCTTGTAAAGACTTTCGAAAGTGCCGCTCCCCATCAACCCGCCAAAGCCTTGTCTTTAAAGAGTGACAAGGTCGTTATTGAAAAAGTTCCATGGTCGAAGGATCGGGACACACTCAACGAAAGTGCCCTAAAACCATCAATACATCGTTTTTTCTCGTTTATCTGACGAATTATATATGTTGGAAAAAACGGTTTTAATCAATAAACTTTTCAAAGTTACAGGCAGTTTACACCCTTTTTTTGGGGGGAAAATCCGTCATTGATACCACCGCGTCATGAGGAGGCGGGTATTCCCACTCTGCATGGGATAGAGCTATGGCCACGTGATTTACGATCCACGGCTCCGTCTGCGGTTGTCCGCCACTGTGGACCGTCTCTGGGGGAGACTTCATCACCCCTTCCTCCGTTATCGGCATGCCGGGAATTTGCCTTCCAAACACTATCTCAACCGTATCTAACAAAAACTTGAGAGTGAACGGCCTAGCGGTGGCAATCGCTATTTGTGCAATGCAAAGGGACTGAGCGAGCTAACAACTCAGATATTTAAATAGACAATAAGGAGGGTGCTGTACATGCACCCGAGGGCGCTTACACAAAGCTTTTGAGAACCGGAAGAAGTTTGTGACAACAGGCTGATCTGGAGTCAGGGCCAGACCTATAATATCCCTGTGCAGGCTTACTTGCACGGGTAATAGTACCCCGCCCGTTTGACCAAAAGGTTGGGTAAGGAGGTCACTATAATAAAAAACGAATAGAAGGTATGAGACTGTTTCCAACAGAAAGGAAAATGAGTCTAATGACCCGCGTCTTTAAGAGTATAATTTCGCTACTTCATCACGTATAGAGAGTTGTACTATGGCTCTTAAATAAAATATAGCTCAATTCCCCTACAAGCTTTAAGAAATGAAAAAAAGTATAGCGATGAATGTTCCATCGCCGAAACGGAGACGTAACACCGTATCAGCCCGTGACCACAGCCAGTGCAACCTGGCTGAAACGTCGGGCTAACAGTTAGGTGTGAAAATATCTATTAAATTTGTTATATCGCGTTTATTCCCGTTTTCAAATGTCAGTTTCAATGCTTTAAGAAGCGCCAAAAATTGAGATTGTTAAAACGTCACGTTTCTTCTATTGCTACGTAACCAATTCAGCGCGAACAAACAAATCGAATGGAATAGATCACGATTGCCCCAAGAGTGTTTACTTTCTCTGCTTCGACTGTTGACACCGCTCAAATGTGTCCCGAAATTAAATTCCTGACGTATCCGCGATTTCGTTCAATGGTTGGAAACTTCGACAGCCACGTGCTAGTTTTTTTTTTAAATTAAGCTACTCTGAAGCTAACATTCTGTTAATGTCGTAACTGGAATACAAAGATTAATAGTAACTACACTGGTAATTAGCCCTCAGGAAGTTTAGCAATTCGCAGACTTGGCCATATCTACAACCAACTTTTCAGGAGAAAGATTCAAAGAACGAAATCAATCGATAATTTTTTTTATGCTTAAATAGGAAGGTTATGAAATTTCACATAATACCATTGACTTACAAATAAATAGACGACGGGTCTAATTCAAAAACCACGAAAAAAATGTCCCAAGTCAACCTATTTAAACGTAGTGACATGTAAAGGAATATGAAAAAGCTAAAACGTTGAATTTAAATTGTAATGTCATCGCAGTACTGTCTAATTTTGGTTGCTTCGTTGTCAGTCGAACAAACGAAGACTAAAGCGTGAATGACGCTCTGTATACGATTTTAACGCCCTATAAGTGCGGACACTTTTTAGCGCGGACCCGACGTCCATATAATTGTAATTCAATGCGATGAAAGCAGTTTTGACGTATAATCTTGATTATACCAAAAGTTCCAAATTCTATACAGATGACCCCTCCAATGTGAATTGCTTTGATCTGATACTCATAATACAGGGAATTCCCTATTTTGAGACCAGATAATTAATGTGAATTGTACTCAAAACACTTAACATAATATTTTCTTGGAAGTGTCCAGCAATAGCGTGTTAAGGAACGTGTCTTATCTGTCCCTTGGTATCCGCAAGTTGTACCATCGAGTATACTTTTGCTGTGCGTTTTGCATAATGTCTTCCAGCGTTTTATATTTGCCTTAGTTATATGCGAAACAACAATCAGATTGACGCATTCATTATGAAAATCCCGCAAAACTCCTTCAGCGTAAAGACTCGCGAGATCATCGACATTTAATTCAATTTAGAGCTCCTCAAAACGAAATTGAAGAGGTTTCTTTCATTAAACAATGGTTGAAATTCCTTCCGCAGCCGAGCTCTGGTAATGGGAATTCTTTCTACGCCAGACGTCTCAGTATGCGAGCATTTCATTGTCTCTCGCAGATAAATCTAATGCAGAGCGAATTAACATATTAATCTACAAAGGATTGACTTTGTAAGGAATCAAATGTTTTTGGTTTTTATTTTATACGTATAAATATTATTGTTGTCACAGATCACTCCACGAGAACCAGAAGCAAGATTTCATAAATAAAACAACGCAAACGTACTGGTACACCACGACATAAAGAAACATTATGTATATGTACATAAATACGTCCTAAAATTGGATTACACTGTGTTGGTATTGACTTACATTTTTATCGATTGCAGATTTTGGACTTAAAACTGGTTTCCTCGAATTTAAATCACGTATATTTGTTTTGTTTTTTCAACAAACAGTAATAGCACTACACATAGATAGTTACTTTACCATCTCAGTCAGCTTTGACCATTAGACCTGTAAAGAGTCCGAAAATTGTTTTTTTTTGAAAGAACTATATACGTTTTACGAAAAAAATTTATACGTGTTTAGCAATCGCGAAAACCTAAGAACTCTGTACATTTTTTTTACACAAAAGAAATATCGATAGCCACTTGCTCGCAAACACTATGACTGCATGGTGGCTAACTTGACTATAATACCCCTAATAAATCCCTCGGGCGTTTTTTCTTCCCATTACAGCCATGGTCGGTAAGGAGTTTTTTTTATTTCTAGGGTGACATACTTCCTTACATAGGTCAGGTTCCAGTTCAGGCAAGAAGGTTACATACATTCAAAATTAAAACTTTCTTATAATACTATTATTTAAACAAAAAATTAATTGCCATTCAGCCACATACTACTCATATGCTTATTAAGAATTTCTTATAGTTGATTTAATTATTTCCTGTATAAAAATTTTGCTAATTTTTTTTACAATCCATCATGACTTTAATCGTCTTTACTTTTTACAACATTTTAGTTCGAGTTGTAATATCTATAGAAGAATCTGTTGGCCATCTGTTGATAAAAAAAAACAAAAACCCTTTGCAAAAACATAATTGTTGCATTATGAACCATAGTTATTAATAAACATTGTATTTATTTTAATTATTAATACAAAAATTGAACACTCAGAAAAAAATCCTTCAATCCGGTCGTATTCGGACCGACGTCTTATACCAACTTAGCCACGGAACGAACAAGCGGACCTCACGAATTTTTAATTTATTTCCTCGCAAATGTGATGAAAAACATTATATGTAATACGAACAATAAAAAAAATACAAAACTCGAGTTACTAAGTCCCTCAGCATCCGGCTTCGGGTTTCTAATATACACTCGTTGGTAATTTCTTATTTAGCATCGTTAATAGACAATGTACTATTAGATAATACACGATTATTCGGTGGGACCATCTACATTTAACTGCCTCCGTGGCCGAACGGTTACCATGCCAGACTGCCACGCAGAGGTCCCAGATTCGATTCCCGGGCCGGGAGAAATATTTGTATGGCCTACATTTATTTCTCTCGTGAGTTTGGGTGTAATTTGTGGTTGTCTATGTGTGTGTCCATGGCACCCGCGACACAGGGTTTCCCTAGTGCGGGGCTATGTTGAGTGTGAGCGTTATTATTATTATTATTATTATTATTATTATACATTATAAAATTATGAATCAAGATTTGTGATCAAAACAGACATCATCATGAACCCAAATGGATATAACAATAACAGCCTCGTGTTGAGACCGACAGCCCGGGCTCAAAAGGACTATTAACTTAACTCTGAGGGCTCCATTCAAGTCATTGATTTTGTGTTCGAGAATAACCACAGACTTTCTGATAACAAGCTATAGTCTGTTCCAAACCATTTTGAACAAAAAGTAAACAAACCTGTTTGGTTAAAATTCTATAGCAATCACTCAATAAATCGAACAACTTTTATACTTTCAGGTATATTTCGAAGATTTCGACTTGAATATAATCACTTTTTCCAACAATATTCATTTGAATAGCATCGTAAAATCGTATTTGAAAAATGGTAGTCCAAAAGTGAGGTTAATATTTTTCTATACTTCTATGACTTGCCTATGGTTGCATAGAGCCGTTCGAAAAAAACATTCGGTTCAATCAATTAAAGTTAAGTAATCGAATATTAAATCGAACATTTCAATCGCAATCGAACGAGTGTTTAAGTGTAAGGATTTGAAGGAGGATTTAAATTGAAATTTTAAATATGCTTATATAGGTTAGGTAAGGAAAACCGCTAGTATAAATCAATTGAACAAATCGATGCATTCAATTAATTAATCGATTTGTAGTTGGCGTTACAATTGGCCATCACTAAACCGTCTATGGTGAGGTCTGTGAGGTGGTATACAGATTTTAGATATCGAAACGTAACTGATATAGCCGCAATCTTTGAAATTCGAGTTAAATTGATGATCTAATGATATAAAATATTAATTAAGATTTATTCTTTGAAACATAAAATAATTAATAAATATTTTAATTATTACGTTTTTAAGTAATTATGACAATGATGTGTTCGGCTGTAATTGGCTCACACACTCGACTTGTATTATAATAATAATGTATGTTAATGTTAAGTGAGTTAAACAGTTGTTGACCCAATAAAAAAAAGAAACAAACAAGAAATCGATACTAGGTTTATTATTCGTACACTCATAGCCCCGCAATAGCGAAACCCTGTGTCGCGGGTGCCATGGACACACACATAGACAACCACAAATTACACCCAAACTAATGTAAGTCATGTGAGCGTTAGTTCCGGTTTTTAATGGTACGGGTGATGGTGAAATTACAGGTACATGAGACTTATCAACTTATGTCTCAGGGTGACGGGCGCAGTGGAAGTGCCCCTCAGATCTTTGTGTTTTAAAGCTCTGAGTGGCACTGCAACTGTCATGGACAGGTGTGTCGCTTACCATCAGGTGCATCCACGTTCGTCCCGTCACATGGAATCATAAAAAAGGTCCCGGGTTCGATTGTATTAGTATCTTTTGTTTAGTACATTTATATGAACATAAAACAAACATTAAACCGCCGTTAAAACTTAAGCTTTGTTTAACTCAAAGTCGATAAAAACGAAAAATACGCCCAGTGTACACACAGGTTAGTAATTTACCAAGCATCACAGATGTTTATCACCGTGTAATCGTTCAAAAATTTTACGGAACCATTTTTCATTTCGGTAGCTTTGACATGTCGCTAAGGCATCGTATACACTAATGCGACAAGAGATAAACAACCTTTTCTTTGTCCATCACTGTCCGATGACGCCATTTTTAATTTTAACCGACTTCAAAAAAGGAGGAGATTCTCAATTCGACAGTATGTTTATATACATATGATGTATATATGTTACGCGATAATTCCGGTATTTGTGAACCGATTTTCATGATTATTTTTTTGTTGAAAAGAGGTTACTTCCATAGTGGAAAAATTTTCCACCTCTAAGAGTGGCTGTTCACGCTGAAGATTCATTTTTATAAATAGAGGCTAAATTTTATTATTCGGAGCCAGTGACTTACAATTATATGGACGTCGGGTCCGCGCTAAAAAGTGTCCGAACTTATAGGGCGTTAAAATCGTACACAGAGCGTCATTCACGCTTTAGTCTTCGTTTGTTCGACTGACAGCGAAGCAAGCAAAATTAGACAGTACTGCGATAATATTACAATTTAAATTCAACGTTTTAGCTTTTTCATATTCCTTTACATGTCACTACGTTTAAATAGGTTGACTTGGGACATTTTTTTCGTGGTTTGTGTATTAGACCCGTCGTCCATTTATTTGTAAGTCAATGTTCGGAGCAATTATTTTAATGGTTGATTTTGCTATTCTCCAATTCAAGGCGTTTTTCACTCTCAATATACTTTGAGCAGTGAACCGATTTTTATTATCTCCTGTGTCAAGTCCCGTACAGTGGCGAACTAGGGGATATTTCAATAAAACTTGGCAAATAGACGTAATTCCACGTACTTTTGAGGTCGGTTTTTTTAGTACTCTGTACTGAGATTATGAGAATTCTTCTTGATGGCAAGCAACACACCTGTCCATAACAGTTATAGTGCCAGTCAGAGCTTTAAATTACAAAGATCTGGCTGGAATGCCACTGTTTCCCGTCACCTCGAGACATGCGTGGACAAATTCCATGTGCCTATAATTTCACCAGCACTCTTACCCTTCAGAACCAAAATGCAGCAATACATAGAAGAGAAAAAAATAGAGTAGTACAAAGACGAGAAAAACATAGTAATTTAACATTAGCACTTGTATCTTTGTTGGAAACCATCCCTGTTTCAAAGATAGTATCAATCGAGAGTGAAATTCATACCGTAATGAAACAGTCTGTTTTATTATTGTCATATTTTCTTATTTTTTTACAGTGCACATTTGACCTCAATTATATCAGGTTAAAGACCGAAATCCAAACTCTTCGACATGACCTGTAGAATTGTAATTATATAGCTATTTTCAAATGTCATGCATGCAGGTATACCTGTAAGTTGAGGAACAGCCGAGTTTCTTTTTATTATTCTTTCGTTCCTTTCATAAATTGTGCAACTTGAGTGGATGCCAAGAAAGCTTCGGTCACTGCGTTTTGAAAAATGAAAGAATTTCAATAAATAATAATATTTTGTAAACTTTAAGTTATTTGAGATCTGTGACAACATAAGCTTTGAAATCACATAAATGTAATCCTGCGTTTTTATACGTTCATGTATAAAATGAAATGAAACAATTTTTTTTTCCGTAATTTTAATTGTGGTAATGCTTTTTATATAAATCTGCAACGTCTTTTCTCCAAAAATGGCGTTGCTTTATCATATTTTTTATTGTAAAATACTGCTATCGAAAAAAGGAAGGTGCAAGCAGCAAATTGTCCTGGATATTTCTGATAAAAATAATGGTTAAAATATATTTTGATATTAAGTAGTTGATACATATTAAATACAGAAATTTTGCACTACTGTTTACACTACACTACTGTAGCGCTTGAAAACCAAAGGACAGTAACTGCGGATTGGAATGTAAACCCCTGCTTGCCCAGAGTGTTCGAAAAAATTCGCGAAAAGCGTCCTGGAAGCGAAAAGCGTCTTTCTTCACAACAACGCCTTTGCACATTCCGCTAAGGTAACGAATGTGTATTTAAAGGCCTCTAATGTTGAGCTGATGACCCATCTGCCATATAGCCCAGATCTTGCACCATGCGACTTCTTTTTAGTTCCAAAAATCAAAGATAAACTTAGAGGTTTCCGATTTACAGGCCAGGTGCGCTCCCCGAACCTATTGAAGAGGTCCCTACGGATGGCTGGTCCCACAGTTTTTCACAATGGTTCCAACGAATGCAAAAGTGTGTGAATAGTGAGCGCATATACTTTGAAAAACAATAAATCTATTATAAACATAATACCTGGTCTTACTTATCAGAATCCAGATACTTTCAGTACGGCCTAAGTATTTGTTAGTTTATTAAAAGCACATCACGAGCCTCTCCATCGCTCTTTTAGCGGAAGAACAACGACAAAGCAAGAAAGAAAGTTAAGAAAGTTAAATAATAGAAATCGATTTATTCAATTCCTTTTCTGGCACCAAAGGGTGATTTCATAAAGTCGGGTTGATCCTTTGCCCTAAGGCGTAAAACGCCTTCACACAAATGTTCTAAGTTTGGAGCCATTTGGTTGAGCTGTGACAATTCAGTGAACCAGCCAACAATTATAATATTAAGTTTTGTACGACGATATCCGTATGTAGAAAATTGCAGAAAACGACGATCTCTTTAGTCGAGTGACTGACACACTGGTTTCGATCACCAACCGCGTCAGTATAAAACAATAAAGAAGGACGGCGAAATCCCGTGTATTTTGTGACCTAGTGTTTTTGACGACTTGCATTAAACAGACCTATCAATACTTGTGATTCATTATCATAGCATCAAAAAAGCTGATTGAGTACAGCCTGTAGAAGCTAGGGTTACAAAGTTGATATAGGTTATGTTTATAACATTGTCTTATATTACTTCCTTCCTTTGCTATCTTTCTTACCTCTTTAAATATTGTCTAAACATTTTTGTCACATTGTATTTTATTTTTTACTCTATGTCACTACTGTTAACGTTAGTTAGTCTATGGTCGAGCTGATTCAATTGCGTTATGTTCTTGCATTTATTCTAAAATACATTGTTTTACAAAGTCTGTATTCGGAACTTCTAAAAATATACAAAAATATATTGATAACTAAGCATAAGCTAAAACGTAAAATTATACTAGTAAAGTCCATGAATAATAATAAATAATAATAATAATAACGCACACACTCAACATAGCCCCGCACTAGGGAAACCCTGTGTCGCGGGTGCCATGGACACACACATAGACAACCACAAATTACACCCAAACTCACGAGAGAAATAATTGTAGGCCATACAACTATTTCTCTCGGCCCGGGAATTGAACCTGGGACCTCTGCGTGGCAGTCCGGCATGGTAACCGTTCGGCCACGGAGGCAGTTGGCAGAGGCAATGACTCTTCGTCGATTTTATAATTATTGGGTTAGCTTTCGCTATCCTTTTCTAAATAATCTCGGGTCTGGGTGTTTGTGATACCGTCATTTTTTTATTTCCATAACACAAGTGGTTTAGTTACTTACTTTGGGATAAGAGCAATGTACGTGTTGGTGTCTAATATTTATTTATAAAAAAAATAATAGAAAACTACATTCGTTAACAACTTTGTAACTGCTCACTTTGATCTTATTGTTTATTTGTTCACTACACGCCATTCTTGGCTTCCTTCTTCTTTTCCCTCCTGAAGGCAAAAACATTCGTAACAGTATGCGAAATTTTTCAACTTGAAAACGAGTCGTCTGAATTATTTGATGACTCAACCTTCTCGGATATATGCTAAAATTTCTCTTCATTTCTACAAAGAAAAATTTATGAAATTCCGGCAGGAAAATAGCTTTTATAAAGCAATTCAATTTCATGGAAGTGCAGTCGCTGCAGTGCAAACTCGAGAGAATATTACTCCAGTTCATACGTTCCTACCTCTTTGATTCGCTGCAATATTACAAACAATTCCGAGTAAAATTGTCTAGCGAGCTTACGCTCCAAATCCCAAATAGCGCTTACACTACGACGAATGGGAAAAATAGTTCTCGAAGGATTTACAAATGGACAAACAATACAGTACGATAAAGAAATAACTCGCAACCTTGGTGTAATAAGGTCACATCTACAAATTGTCAGTTTGTGAGGATCTCTCCTCCCGTTTAAAGATTTTATAAACGAAATTCGTATATACATAATTTGTTTCAAACAACAACATCAACCCATTGATACGCCCTGCTACTGGGCACAAGTTTCCTCTCAGGCAAGTTTTCCGACAGTTGTGAACCTTGTTCGGCGTGCAGGTTTAGTCACGATCACAAATTTCACACTTAAATTTCGAAAACCTCAGAAGGGCGTGCCCGTATTCGAACCCACGGCCTCTGCTTGAGAGACGGTAGAACGAACTATTAGGATACTACGGCTTTTAATTTGTTTCATTTAGGTCGTATTATTTTTATGACATTCACATCGCACTGTTAATACAATAGTGTATTAACTCAAAAAGTGCATTTTTTTAGAATCGACGAAAAACGAATTACTCACTTCTCGTGGAAAGTTATTAAAATGTATGTATAAGTTAAAGTTTATTACAGACATCTAAATAAATTCCTACTTGCCAAATATATTTCCAAATAAAAAGGACTGTTTTGTCCAGATAGTTCTGGTAACTACTACACTAACTAGCTCACGGAAAGTTTACCTCATTTTGAATTAAGTAGATATTATATTTTAATTGTTTCTTACAATATTCTAACGGTTTCATTGCCGGGTAGAGAATCAAATTTTACAGTCAGCAATAGTATAATTTTGAATTTCACGTATTTTGAGTTACAACAATATTGTAATAGCAGTGCGATATTATTAAAGCACTTACGACGTATGTACACATGTGGCTTTTTACATCAAAGATACGAAATGTTCGTGTATATTTCAAAACATAGCAATTGTTCGTACCGATTGTACCGATCATGTCACTCACTCGCATCCGCACAAAATAGGAAGAGGCTCGGTCGAGGTAATCAGACGCGTCTGTGCGACACAGGGATCAATGTATTGGGAAAAATGGAAGGAATATCTGTAAAATCATAGACCGGGGGCAGTTGCCTAGTGATCTGCGAACAAGTTTATTCTGTCAAAGCCTCTAACGGTATCATGTCTATGGGTACTGTAATGTCATGTATCATTATAGCGCTGTAGTTTAAATGCAATATACGTACATATATACATTTTAGCAGCAGTAGAACTCCTAGCGAAAGAGTACGTCAGTCGTAATACTGCCACCTTACCTATTTCTGCCTTCAAGCAGTAATATCGGCATTACTGTGTTCCGGTTTTGAAGGGTAAGGGTGCTGGTGAAATTAGGCACATGACACTTATTAACTTATGCCTCAAAGTGACGGGCGCATTGGCAGTGCCCCTCAGATCTTTTGCTATTTAGAGCTCTGAGAGGCACTGCAACGTTTAACGTTTAATGTTATTAAAATATAATAATTATTATTGACCACATTACAGAACCTAGCGTTCAAAAGTGAGCTTCGAACGTTCTGCTACTGTATAATATATTACACAATACAAAATAATGAAAACCAGGGCACCTATTCTTCGCAGAATTTGAATATCTTGTTAAGCCTCAAGAACCATATGTTCTAAATATGGTTCTAATTTTTGCTAGTTGCAATTACTCGTAATAATTAAACATGGCATTATTAAACATGGAGTAATTGCGGCTAGCAAAAATTAGGCGTCGGGTCAAAGAATATTAAATTAACGAGCCCTTTGGGCGAGTCCGTGAATCGTGATGATTGTAAAATATTGAAATTTAAGAGGCATTATAATAATCGTGGTGAGCTAAACTTTTTCATTAGAATTCTACTTTTTCATAACAAACGCTTAATAATTTTCATTTCGGTTGGATATTGCTATCTAAAGTTTTAACACAATTATTAATACATCGAACACTTAGAAAAAAATCCTTCGATCCGGTCGAATTCGACTCGACGCACAGAGGAGTATGAATTACACCTCAACAGTTACTCAAAATTATTTTTCTTTTTATCGATTTGATTTGTAATAAAAAGCAGTTTAGAGTCATTTTATTGTATTTAAAACACATATTTTTCATTGTATTGAAAAAAAAATAAAATTAATTGCCTAAAATATATTGTTCAGTATAACAATGCGTTCAGGATGCTGTTCCGAGTGCCACGTTTCTGTAGCGTATCAACCATGTTCGCTGATAAACATGTAGACGATTTTTACGCTATCATACGGAAGCGAAGTGTGTCGCTACTCAGTCGCATGCGTGGCAGCACAAACAGCATCCTGAACACATTGACAGATAGGTGGGAGTCCCCAATGTTGTGGCGGTGGATACGTTTGCACACCGCTAGCGATTCACTGCTCTAACATTGGCTGGGCAGTTATCCTCCCGCCTATTAAACAAATTATTATTAGTATTGTCTTTATTTTTATGTTTAAACTAACACTAGCTTAAGTACTTTTTATTAACAAATATTATGGATCACGTTGTCTGAGAATAAAATTATTATTATTATTATTATATTCATCGGACTCGTTGTCATAAAACCCATGCTCATCTCCATTATTTGGGTTCAACTTCAGTTGACGTTGCGTCCGATATTTCCGGCAGCGGAAGTTCCTGTTTCTAACTGGAGAAAGATTTACTTTTTTCTGAGGTATTTGTTTCGTACTGCTCAAAAAAGTATCAGAAGTTAGCAAAATTGTTTAAAATGTCTATTACAATTTTTTCATGAAAACTCTCTTGCATAATTCCGCCTATACAAGAGGAAGTATTTATTTCGGACCTCAGCCGCTTCTTCCGGAAGCTGATCAATAGGTAGAATAGCGTAATCAATTTCTGCATTGCCAGAGTCATTAGCTTACCATCCATACAACATAAAGACATAAAGTTTCACTGTATTTTCAGCAAAAGTTTCAATATTTTTTACATCAATTTTGTATTCACTTGATTAAGTCTCTAAAATAATAATGCATTTCTTTATAAGGTTCTCACTCGATTCGTTGAACTCTTATGATGGTCGGCCGGGTCTTTTTATTATCCGGGTAATTAGAGTTATACTTAATAGTAATGAGCCATTGCAAATAAAACCATTTTTCCGGAAATCAATACCGGAGATAAATTGAAAAAACAAATATACGTGGTTCCGTAATCCGGAAAAATAGTTTTCATTTCCTATGCGTAACAATCGCGAAAACCTAAGAACTTGATAATGCATCATTGTTTATTTTTCTCCAAAAAGCATTATTCGTTATTACTAGCGGCTATTTTTGTTTCAAATGAAATTTAAAAGTCTTTAAAGCATTTAGTGAATCTCGTTCATTTTCAGGGCATTTGATAATATTTTGGAAATGGTCTTCCAAAAATACGAATTTGGCGTCCATTTTTTTCTTCGAACATAGTTTCAAGACTTAATACAGTGATTTCCCAGTTATTTTCATCGCCAGCACTGAAAATCCTGAAAAAATAATACGAAACAAGTTTCTGTTACAAAAAAATATTATGCCTCATGTTTACATAAGTGAACTAGGCTGAACTCATATATACATATAATCATGTGTGATTATATAAGAGATTACAAAAAAACGTAATTTTTTTATTCTGGGATGTGTACGATAAGAAATGTCACTTTATCAAGTGCAATGCAGAAAATATATATTTTAATTAAAGTACATACCTTCCTCTTCAATATTCATTAAAGGTATTATAAAACTTTCACCACACATAAACACAGAATAGGGTTGAAAGATCACGTTTAAACGGGAGCACGAGAACAAAGACAAGCGATATACGCAGTGACAGGGTTGCGACTGCTGTCTCGGGCGCAGAAAGGATAGGGCATTGTCAAAATTCCTGTAAAAAGGTGTAGCGGTTATTAAGCTTTAACGATGCATACTTTGTAGCAAAAATTTTTTTTGGTTTTTGATCGGATTTTGCTTAGAATTACTCCTCTTTGCGACGTCTTCTAGCACACCATACCAAATGCTATGCCAACTGAACCACGGAACGAACCAGCGAATCTCACAAATTTTTCTAGGCGCTTGTTGTCGGATCTTTGCATTTTTACCGACTTTTTAGCCGTAGCGCCATTTATGACAAATCTATGAAAGTATTTCGGCACCCAGTTAGGCACCTTTACTGCTACCGGCCCTGGCTAGAGATGTCGCTATTCACTGTAATTAAGT
>NW_020653513.1:583058-624826 GCF_003589595.1 Hyposmocoma kahamanoa | reverse complement strand
AATTTAGTTTCAATAAATTATTAAATATTGATATTTAGCCAAATTATATTATTCAAAAACATCTTAGAAAATAAGTAAAATACTTATTTTCTAAGATGTTTATTTATAAACTCTTCGCGTTATTGGAAGATGAACATCTTAGAAAATAAGTATTTTACTCATTTTCTAAGATGTTCATCTTCCATTAACGCGAAGAGTTTATAAATAAACACGTGAAGACGTTGAACATAATAATATGGACGTATAGAGTAACCACGTTTTGTGCGTAATTATAAATCCGCGTAACAATTACACGCATAATAATTTTCAATGAATTTATAGTGCGAATACATAATCATGCGTAAAATTGTTATGTTGTTTTTAAAGACAATAATAAAGACACCGCTTTTATAGGTACACTTAACCTGATACATCTTTTGCTCAAAGTTTTTACCACGGAAAAAAAAAACAATGGAAGTGTCAGGTACTTCCATTGTTTTTTTTTTCTTCCGTCTTTTCTTTTTCTTCAGCCTCGATTACTATTAGAACCGATGTCGCCAAAACTCACACATTCTTAATTTGAAAGACTACAAAATCTTAATATTGATTGGTCGTAGTTTCAAATTTAAAAAGAAATAACAAATTCTGGATTGTTAATATAATTTAAACTTTACCTTGTTCGCATATCGTTGAAAATTCAATACCATCAATACCTATTATTACAAGTTACGACGTTTCGATATTATATACGAATTTCATTCAGTGTGCTACCATGTAGCTGTTAATTGCTGAACGACGACGAATTTGAGTTACTAATTTAGTTCGCTAAACAAGAAGCGACCATATTAAAATGGGTATAAGCTTTACTTTCGTTTCTTGTAACAAAAAAAATATGTCGATAAAAGAAAATTGAAAATTCATTACAATAACACTCCGATGATATGAAATGACACCACGGGTAATATTTTTGGTGCGGATATCTTTTTTGCTCTACAAAACAGCACAATAATGCATTTTTCTAGAATTTTAGAGAATTTGCACGAAATAAAGACGCAACCATACCATACAAAGCGAAAATGGCGGACCGAGCTTAGATAGGTCTTTCGAGACCTATAGTTGGCACGTATCAGACGCTAACTAACCACTTCAACTGTATTTATTGTTCTGTGGTTTTCACTATCCGTTTGTGAGCGTTACGTAACGACGAAAACATCTTCCTTTCCGATAAAAAAAAGAACACAAAACACTTCCTGCATACGGCCAATTTGAAATACGTGACATGTATTTCATGTGGAGAAATACTTCATACTTTGTAGCAATAATATTAGCCGAGGTAGGTAGTAAGTACTAAATTATTCACAGCTTCCACAATGGGATTTCCTGAATCGAGCGAGTTCAAGACGTTAACTTGTGATTGGACGCATTCGCTTTTGTTGACAAGCCGGATTACCGAGCGAGTAAGGAGTATTTTTTCAGAAATGTTCAGCGAATATTTTCCAGAATCTCCATTTATATGATGACTTTCAGAGCAGGAAAAGTCAAATAAGCAATAGCACTGTAAAGTTACGATAATGATACAATATACAAATAAAGGAAACTTAAGTTAGCGGTGTCTGTATTATTATCTTTAAAAACAATAACGACTTTACTCATAATTTTGAGTTCGCACAGGAAATTCATAGGAAATTATGCGAAAAAATTATTATGCGCGTAATTGTTACGCGGATTTACATAATAACGCGTAAAGCAACATAATAGACTAGAATCATTCATGTGAGCTCTTCGCGTTAATGGAGGAGGTACATCTAAGAAAATACATATTTTAGTTTGAATCATATCATTCAACTAAGTAATAGTATTTTGTGCAATCGTTGCATAATGAGGGATCTCAAAGCTTGAAGATAATAGCAGCAGTACTCGTTTTGAAAGACTTCCACCAGGGAAGTTAAGCCACCGTAACTATTTCTGCCGCCAGGCAGTAATGAGACCATTACTACATTCCGGTTTTGAAAGTTAAGGGTGCTGGTGAAATTACAGGCACATGGGACTTGTCAATTGTCTGTAATGCCTCAGAGTGACGGGCACGGTGGCGGTCTTTGCGATTTAAAGCTCAGCTTTCGGTATGAAAAAAGACACTTTTTTCCTGTTTCTGTACTAAATAAAAAGAAAAGAAACAACAATCCAAAGGTATCTAAATTTGATGGATAAAAAGCTGACGTAAAAGATCCTTTTTTTTAATAAAGAATTCATCATATCGTAATTGCCTCTTTTCGTAGCCTACTCATTAAAACGAAAAAGAAATTGTTTGTGTTCATAAGGCGTTTTATTATCACAGCATTTTAAAGCTTATTTTGTATCTAAAGGCATTTTAATGGATTTTAATGATTGAAATTCTCCGACGTTTCTCATTTTGTTATTAAAGCGGAGTCAGGATAAATTGCTGTAACAATGCTTAAGACGTTCAGATTTAAAACATCTTTATTTCGTAGGTATTTTTTTATGACACGATGGGATCAGGGTTCCGCCACTCGTTCAAGGTTACGCGGTAGCCTACCGCTGAGTACATCGCCGAAAGTGCAGCACTCAGACGAGTCTTTCATTTACATTACAATCGTTGTACAACCCCAACATTCGATTCCGCACGACTGCATACAAAAATAGGTTAGCGATGCGCGTCTTTGAATGGTACTAATCATTCGAATGGACAAATCATTGGCCTTTAGGCGAATACAAGCACAATCATGCGACTCGAGTTGAATGATAATCGATACTGAATGCCCCTGCCATTTGGTCGGGTGCACGAGTCGGTTACTAGTCGGAACTCCACCAAATCATTCACCATGTCCATATCAATTCTGGTGTATTTAAGTGAATACTAGTGTGAGTGTTAGTAATTACTAATAAGTCTAATATGAAAGTATTTGCAATCGCGCATAGCTACAATAAGTAACTACGTAAAGTTGAGAGAAAGACAAAGTAACAGAACTGGGCCGGAAGCATGCCGCTGCGATAAAGCTATTATATCTATATTTACCTGTCAAATTGGAGTGATAAAATGTCATTTGAAAGTTAAATATAGTAATAGTTCACATGGAGTGTACCGTGAAGTCACATTTTTGTTGTAACGCGAGTGCCGCGAAGATTGGCTGGAAAAGAATATCGCAGTGCCAAACATGGTTGCAAGGTCACAGTTGATTTTAAAACAGTCGGTTCTGTATAATAATTTCATCAACATAAAAATTGAGCGCGACAAACGAGATAAAAAGAAATAGTAAAAATCATACAAATTGGTAAGTATATAAATTATTAGAAAAAGGTATACGTCAATAATAATTAATATAATGGAAAATATGGTAAAAATTTAAACTACAAGAACCCGGCGTTTTTTTGTTTCGTCGTTTTCGCGGCGATGATTAAACGACAAAGTTACGCAGTTTCATATCGTTATCCTTGTTCTTCAAAATGTATAACATAGTTAATTACCAAAAAAATAAAAGAACGAACGACTCTAGTGCGGTATCTTAACGATTCAGTAGTCGCAATAAAAATAAAATTTAACAATTGCAACATAGCTTTATCAACTGAAATAAACATGTCACGGGGAGGTTTATCACATATTGCATATGATATACCGCCATGCTACGGCCACTCTAAACCTTTCGGTATTGCAATTCGAATAATATTGAATAAAAGCTAGTTGCTTTGTTATGTAAAAGTTTCCCGACTAAGCATTTAATCTCGCTAAGTGGTTAAGTAACGTAACAGAGTTAGGTAATATAGCGAATGCTATTGATTGTGCCGGTTCACCTTCACACCTGACTGAAGTTGGTAATGAGCATTATATTTTGTTCGATTAACGTTAGTCATAGGTTTTAGTATTTGCAAAATTATATTATTATAATATTTCGTTTTACGAATAGTTGAAGCGCCCTACATTATGTCGATAAGAAGTTTTTCTTTCATTAAATGTGCAATCGCAATATAAATTTGTTTTTGTATAGCTTTATATTTATTAAAACTTTAAGCAGAATATTTAATTGCATATACTAACCTAACCTAAACCCACAGGAGGAGATCGACCCAACTAGGAAATGCAAACAAATTCGGTTCATTCTCTATTTCACCTAAACACCATTGGAATTATGTTAATAATACATTAGACTCAGTGAATGTTATATCGGAAGTGTTTATATAAAATAAACATTATGCCATCTGTATATTAGATTGAAAATTTATTGCATTTTTCATGCAAGATTATGTCAAATGTAATACCATAAATTAATTATATCTGTTGAGCGTTATATCGACTAAAAATATGCCATTTGTTGTTATATATTACGAACCACACCCTCGTGACGACATTTTTTGTATTTTAACCGATTGTCTCTGACGTTCTAGACATTCGGCAACTTCAGAGTCCAACGTGAGACTGAGCTCAGGTTGTCTAATTAGTCACTTTTTGGCTTACCTTATACTTTATCTACCTTTTTTTACTTATAAAACGTTAGATAACACGTGTTATATTTACTTAGTAATGGATTTATTTCAATAATATTGTTTATTATAGTCTACTTAGTTACACGAATAAGGACTTTAAGCATATTTAAAATACTCGCATTTCGCAGTTTGGAGCGAATGCAGAGGCGTTTATGTGGTACCTCGCTTTCTCGATCGGCAAAGCCAAAAAAAATTTACATATAGTGAAAGGTTAAATTGTTTCTGTAACTTCTTGATTTTTTATTTCTTCTTAAAGTATTGCTTAACCACATAAATTGCCCTCAATTGCTAGCTCTGTTCAATAACCGTGTCCCGTCGAGATTACCCTGTCACCCAGTCGCACCTCTGTCCTCCGTCAAGACGCAGTGTGTTAGGTGCAAACTCTCCTACACCCATCCTGTCCAATCTGCTTAACCAAATCAGTCATTATTGTAATATACACCATATTTCACTTACTAAGTTCGGCGCACTTGTTCTCAGCAATTGTTGAATAAGTAGATATCTTTTCGTTTCTGTTTTTATTTTTCGTATTGTTATATAATCAAACATAGTTACTATTTAATCTTAAGATATTTCATTACGTGTTTGCAATTATAACATGCGGTGTTTGCCTGTAATTAACTGTTGCACTTAGCATTAAGGCAATATTGTACTTTTTTTTTTATAACATCAAGTGACGGAACGAACAAGTAGTTCATAGTTGTAATTTTAGTGTAAGCAGTAGTTGGTGAACCAAAGATAAAAAAATATATAAAAAAGTACTTAAAATACTAAAAATGTAGCTGTTACTTATTGGTTGTTAGTATAGTTTGAAGCTTTAATCTATAATTTTATAGATAGAATAAAATTTTCATATTTTAATTTCGTTTTTGTCTTAACATAAGTTTAGAATGTATAAGTTAGGTTAAGTTAGAACTAGTATGAACTAGTATATCAGCATCCGCATCCGCATTGACCGATGTGCGCATTTGACTCCATCTCAACTGATGAACAGTGACGATGAAGTTAACGATGGATGCACACTTAAATAACGTCCATATCCACTGTCTTTTATTTTATTTTTAATTACTAGGTGCCACTGAAAATATTAGATTTTTTGCGTTAACGAGGAAGGTTGTACTTACCAACAAAAAAAATATCAAGCACTTTTAAAATATTCATCCATTCGCGATTGATGTGGCTGTTTTCGTCAAAGGTATAGTAAAATATCACAATAAAAACGGATCGGGTCCGCTACCCATTTGGGTAGCATTTGAGATAAGAGCATTTGCGGTTATCTCAAATTGTAACTCTATACGAAGCTACAACGAAAGAGCCACTCCAATGAGACATTGTATACTTTTTCCAGTATTCTGTTAATCAATGTTATAGAAAGCAACGCGTATCGAAATCCGCCGCTGAGCTCACAAAGCCTAGAGGATTTATTTATTCAGTGCACAGTAAGCCGATTGTCATTCTAAAGCCAGTGCAGAAAGGCTTACTTTGTAGCCTTCAACGGTTTTCCCATTTTACTCCCCACTGTATCCACACGTTTATTTGCCTGAGATGATACTTGTGTCATTCGTAAGAAACATCACTCGATCGCAAAAGAAATTGTATTTATAACTTGTTTTCTTTAACGAAATGGTATATTACTCTCACTATTTCGTGACAGAACGAACGAGCCGTGTGTCGATGATAACCGCACCAATCTGTGACAGACAGACAGAAGGGCACTGCCACTGCGCCCATCACCATAAAACGTAAAGTTGACAATTCCCATATGCCAGTCATTTCTCTCACTGCTTGGCGGTAGAAATTGGTATGGTATATGCTTTCCTGGAGGAACTCTTTTACAAAGACCTCTACCACTGTTAGTTTTCGTTATCATTGGTGTTTTAAGTGGTAGGAATTTAGATCCGAATCAGAGAATAAAAGAGTAACGAGAAAGGTCACTCTCCGTCCCTCCTAGCTTTAGATAACCCACCGCGCTCTCATATTAACGGTCACATGGACGGAACGGCAACAAGGCCGTCAACGAACCGTTCCATAAGTATAACTTTGATGTGATTTTTGTTTAATTAAAATAAAATATTTATGGTAGTGTTATTCACTTATTATGTGAAGGCTTTTGTTTAGGCTAAGTATTTTACTCCATTTAACTGAAGCGGTGTAATTTACTGTTGTTTTAACATTTAATAAATAAAATCATTAGTATACGTAATGATCATACTGTTTACAATACATTCGTTTGCTTGCTTGTTATTTTTGATCATATTATTTACATATATGTATATACAACACATTCATTTGCTCTTACAAAGTCACTGTGGATATTAAACCAGAAAATAAATAGTTTAAGGAAGTGATGAATAACCCTACTACTTCACGCACACATTTGTGTGTGTGTAGACAGCGCCATGTTATACGTAGTAAGTAAATAAGTTTTTACCATTGTAAGGAGTGAGTGGAATAGCCCAATATCCGGTTCCTAAGAAAATACAAAGATAGATGAAGTTGCTGGCCCTAACCTGTATATACAAGACATATTAATTTTTCTATCCGCATTTGAACAGTTCACGCATCTGTGTTTGAATTATTTAACAAAAAATCCTATGTTATCGCTTAGTATAAACGAATGGTCTAAAAATCGTCCTTCTGGAAAGATGCAAACCCGCCGGCGTCGATACGATATTGGATACCTCGATTTCAGCCGAAAACACTAAAGATATGTACAATATAACTTTTCCCAGTGCCTAAACAGCGTGTTATCATAATCCAATAGAATATTCAGACCTTATTTGAATTCAAAATGGAAATTTGAAACGGGGACTTAAGTCGACAACCGCAATCATCATTTAATACCACTGTCAATTGATGGAGAAGTGATGTAATCGAAAGGTAACCATAAACTTGGAGAGAGTAACAGACATACAGAAGAACAATAAAATCGTCCCGAACTTTTAGTCAACGAAACATTTTCATGACAACGTGCATATATGTAGACTACGCTTTAGTATGTCATACACACAGAGATGAGCAGTGGATTAAAACCCAATGAACCCACCCGGTTTTTAATTAAGATTTTACCCATTTCTGCCCAAAATAGTAGGCAGAAATGGATAGTAATGGTAAGAATAATGCTAACATTACCGATTGGCTAGAGAAGTAAGTAATTTAGCAATACTTCCCTGGACGAACTCTTTCACAAGGACCTTACTACTACTTTTTACATATCTGGAAAATAGGAAGGGTACTGTACGTGCACCCGGGGCAGCTCATCCAAGGCATTGGCCTTTTGAGAACCGGACGAGTAAACGGGTTGATCTGAAGTCAGGACCTTGACTGATAAGGTCCCTGTGAAGGCTTGCTTGCACAGGTTATAGTACTCTTCTTGTATACTCTAAGAGTCGGTAGGTATAAAATGAAACTTGTGTAGAAATATTTGAGAATGTTACTTTCTTGTGGTTTGTTTCTATTCCCACTTTTAATTGTAATTTCTGTGTGTTTCTTTTTTAACCCATTTATTTTATTCTATTTTTGTTTCAAGGGTCTAAGACGACGAATGTTTTATCTTTTCTAAGACAATGTTTTTTTCTTTACGTTCGCAAGGGGAAACATCTTTATCACTGATTTAGTCTGGAATTAAATAACAAACGTTAATCGTTATCAATTAGTTCAGCCGGCTGTGAAATGTAACAATAACGTCAGTTGATTGTAATGAATTCGTTTGTCCACTTCGCATAGTAATTAGTTCGAAAGTAGGTACTAAAGATGGATCGGGTTAAAACGGATTTTAAATGTCACGTGGCAACTTCAAAGGGATTGACCGTACTCGGATGTTCACTTTCCAAGTAACTAACACAAAAGCCCCTCTTGACAATGAGCGTTCGCTTATAAAGCATTAATAATCAACTTCACTCCTTATTTTCCACCTTTACTTCAGTTAACGGATTTTAATCTCAGTACCTTAGAATAATAACGCATAGAAACCTAGGGCAAATTGAAGCGCGCCCAAGGGGCCTACACGAGCGGGCGGGCCTTCAGTGCTCAAGGTCAACTTGCACCGCGAACAGATCAAGAATTTTAGCTAAAAATGACGAAATGTGCGGTAAATGAGTGTAAAAATACGTCAGACAAACATAAAATAGATACTAACATCACATTCCACAAGGAAGTAAGGCGTTTCAACTTGTATTTTTATATAAATATTCACTAAAACCGAAAATTAACCTACTACTAAAACTAGCCTACATGAATTTGATTTTTGCCTCACTTGTGACAGTTCGTTTGATATGAAACTATCATTCTATGCGTTATTATTCTAAGCTCAGTACATAGTACTAAAAAAACCGGCCTCAAAGTTCGTGAAATTACGTCTATTTGCCAAGTTTTATTGAAATCGGTTACCGGAAAGTGCGCGAAACTGGATTCATCCCGTAGCCACCTAGAGGTGGAACATTATCATCAATTTTAAATGCGACCACTACCGAGGTACTCTTTCCAACAAAAACGAAACATCAAAATCGGTCAACGAATGCCAGGGCAGTCTCTTAGTTAACTGTAGTCATCAACAGATGTCTCTGATTGACAGCTGTGACATTGCTCTTGTCATGTTCTGTTTGCGGTCTTGAGAATAGAACATGTTGGCAATTATAATTGACATTCAATGGATGGAACTTAAATCCGGTTTCCCCTTGATTCTGAGACAACTTACTAGAGTTATCACTTCAAACACAATGTAACGGAATTAGGTTCATTGTTTACGCAACGTGCTTTACGAAAGCAAATATTCTTAGTTTTGATCATGGTTTCTTTCAAATTCAAGTTTAAATTCAAATTATTTATTGCATTCCTGTTGTTACATAGGTCTTAAGTTAGATAGTACAAACATGAACCCTGTATGGCAATGTCAATCCTAAATTCTAAACAAATCTAAATTTGTATTACAATTTTTACATTATTTCTTAATTTGATATTCGACAAAATAAACAAAATACAAATTATTGCTAATCGTCAACAGTAGCAAGCTCATGTTAGTTCTATTTTTAAAGTAGTTCAAGTTATTTAGAAATTTTATAATTTCATTTAATTTCTCACCAATTTCAAAACTTCAAAATTTATTATTATATATTTTATTATACATATATACACGTTAATAATTGTACATTTATGTGTTACAACAATTTTAATTAGATGAGAATAACAATTTCTTATCCAATTCATTTTATTAATTTATTCATTTATTAACTGCGCAGGTGCAAATGCTACACCAAGCATAGGTACATAGAGAAACATATGAACCCTGCAGGGCTCAGCAATATTGGAATGAGGCAGACGACGCTACAGAGATTTATCGTCTAGATATTGTTGCAATGTATAGTAGTTTTTATTAGTAAGAAGGTTTTTTAACTTATTAATGAATATATTTGTTTTATTTTCTTGTTTTATGTGCTCAGGCAGTTTGTTGTATATTTATATTGACATTGTAAATGGCCTCGATTTATGCAATTCCAATTTTGATACCGGTACTACGAGATTATTTCCGTATCTTGTTGTGTGGCGTCGGGGTGCATCTTTCAATTTAGTGTATAATTGTGGGTACTTTTTTATAAATTTGCAAATTTCCAGAATGTAAATTGATGTTAGAAATAAGATTTTGTATTTTCTGAAGAATGGTTTACAGCTCTCTGTTCTTGGAGTATTTGCTAGTATTCTAACGCAGTTTTTTTTGTTTAATAAAGAGGTCGTTTACAGTTGTACTATTTCCCTACAATATAATGCCCTATGATAGCCATGCGTAGTAAGCATTCAGAGAAGTTTGTAAATTAGTTGACTTCTTTATTTCTTTTAAGGCGTAAATAAAGCTAGATACATTTTTTGTAATTTTTGTTACATGTTGTTTCCAAGTTCTTTCGTTCTGTTCTTTTTAACCGACTTTAAAAAGGAGCAAGTTCTCAATTCGACTGTATAAGTTCGGTGTAAGTTCGAGTGTAAAATAGCCTGCCACTGGACGACATTGTTAATTAGTTAAATTTAGTGACAAATGTACTTGATAATATTTAATACTAACATAGACTAAGTTGAAAGCGTACTAACATATTATGGAAATTATTTTCTGAAATAAAAATATTGAATTGAATTGAATTGAATTTTTGTACGTATGTATGTTACGCGATAACGGCATTCGTGATCCGATTTTGATGATTCTTTTTTTGAATTTAAAGAAAATATTCCACCTCTAAGGCGATGAATCTGGTTTCGCGCACTTTTCGGTAACCGATTTCAAAAAAGCTTGGCAAATAGATGTAATTCAACGAACTTTTGAGGTTGGTTTCTTTAGTACTCCGTACTAAGATTATAAAATTTTCAAATTGTTTTTCACAATTCCGTAAATTTTGAGTTGTAACAGTATTTAGATCATGTACGACATTTTGTCGACTACAGTTTTAGAGCCCGTGTAATACCCCTTAAGACTGTACAATAACTTGTTAATGAAACAAGTGTTGATAAGAAACGAAACTATTTTTCCGGATTTAAATCGCGTATATTTGTTTTTTCAAACAAAAATTGTGTTTGAAAAAACAAATATACGCGATTTAAATCCGGAAAAATAGTTTCATTTCCTATGTGTAACAATCGCGAAAACCTAAGAACTCGAAGTGTTGATAAATTATCAATAACTAAAACAAATTGAACAACGGAGGCAAATAAATAACGGAACTAATCGTTCAATTGATGAGCGCTAGGGGGAGACAAATGATTTTTCATCAAGTCGAACTGAATTGCCTGCTTTCTCACTCGCGCAGATACTCTTTTGTTTTGCCATCAATCAACTCAAGCTAATTAATCGTTTCTCGGAAAGAACCGGTTCTATAAAGCGCTGAATAGTTGAAACCTTTTCCTATTTATAATATACTTATTGTCAATTCCGACGTTTCAACAGCCCCATATCTTTCTACATTAGTTTCGATTATAGTGTCCCCTCCCTTCCGATCCTTAGGGTATACGAGAAAGGTACTATAACCCATGCGCGCACAGGAACCTCACAAGTTCAGGTTCTGACCCCAGATCAGCCAGTGTTGTCACAGACTTTTATCACTTGACTTCATCCGGTTCTTCCTGAGGCTATTTTCCAGATAGGTACCGGAGCTGTAGGCACGCTCGTTTCCCGTTGCGCATTGCACAAATAGCGGTTGCCACCGCTAAGCCGTCGACTCTAAAGACTCCTCATTGGTGGCAGATCTGTAAGGCACGCTCACTTCCCGATGCCGAAAAATAACGTCTCTCCAGTTCCCAATAACCTAAGCGACTGGACGGATCGGAGGATATCTAGCTTATCCAACGTTTTAACAGTAAAAATGTATGTCTGTTGAAAATTTTCATCCAGGAAAGTACCTTAACTATTTCTACCGCCAAGAATAATATGAGGGCAAGGGTGCTGGTAAAATTATAGGCACATGGACTTGCTAACTCATGTCTCAAGGTGACGGGCACAGTGGCTGTACCCCTCAGGTCTTTGCGAGTTAAAGATCTATTTATTTTAGTAGCAGTAGAGCTCCTTGTGAAAGAGCTGATCCAAGGAAGTACTGCCACCTTACCTATTTCTGCCGCCAAGCAGTAATGTCACCATTACTGTGTTCCGGTTTTGAAGGGTAAGGGTGCTGGTGAAATTACAGGCACATGGGACTTGTCAACTTATGTCTCAGGGTGACGGGCGCAGTGGCAATGCCCCTCAGATCTTTGCGACTTAAAGCTTTGAGTGGCACTGCAACTGTTATGGATAGGCGTGTAGCTTACTGTCAGGCGCACGACTTCCTCGTCCCGTCGCTTGATATTATAAAAAAAGTCTGAGCGGCACTATAACTGTTATGGACAGGCGTGTCCTCTTACCATCACGACTTGTTTTCCCGTCACTTGGCATTACAGAAACAAGGTAATGGTCGACGAAAGAAATTCTGGGAGGCCTATACGCGGTGGGTCGTGCTCATTTTATCATCATTTACTTGATAGTGATGATGCATATAGAGGTGATCGCACGGTCTTCACATAATACAAAAATCGTTATAGTTATGTTGAAACTATAAGCTGATAAAGGCTGCATAGAGACCGTTTTGTATCTCGGTCGCGGTCACGGCTGATGGCCAATGAATAGCCCGAGCATTGGTTTGTTTGAAAAAAGAAAAAACAAACATACGCAATTTAGGTCATAAAAATTGTTTCATTTGCAATGTATGTAACTCAATTTTAATATAAATGTTTGCTGTCCCACTCAATCTCATACAAAGAAATGTCGCACACCGTAACGTAACTCCGCTTGTTCGGACGCTTAAGAGGGAGCAGAGGAAAAATTCCTAATCTTCGATTTGATTTTAGAGGGGTATATCCACTCTAAAGTTAAAAATAAAATATTGTATGAGTAACTACACGATATATTCAAGCATAGACACTAATCAAAAATATAAAACAATAAAGTTTCGTCGATAGATAAAAATCACGAAATGACCTCTAATTTTCACATTTTTTCGAGTCATCCTCGAAATGCTACAAGTCATTAGGACAAAAATTAGATAATTAATTACATTTATGCATGATTGAGAAATGTCACTACGGATTTTTTTTAATCCCTTTAGTTTTAGAGTTATTCCGCTAAAACGAATTTGGTACTTTTAATGCGCAAAATTCAACATCTCCTGTCGCATGTCACGCGAACTTCAGGCATATATTTGTCTCACAAATGTGGGCGGAGCGAACGTCAAAACTTTTTTGGCATGCTCCCTCTTAATAAAAATGGAAGTAAATTAATTTGCTACTCCGCGAACCCAATGAAGGTTAAATCGTGCAAAATAGCTGCGCTTGTGTTGCATATGTTTTCATGCAGTCAATTTTCCCACTCTGCATAAAATTAATAACACAAGCGCAACTACAGTCACAAACCACCACCAAAAATATACCCGACACGTGTTTCGCCTCTCCACGTGGCATCCTCAGGGACTATTGACTGCTCGACCCTCGACCGAAGAGATAGCCGTGCCGGATTAACATGGACTTCCGCAAAGTAACGCCTGAATCCATTGACTTACAAATAAATGGACGACGGGTCTAATACAAAAACCACGAAAAAATGCCCCAAGTCAACCTATTTAAACGTAGTGACATGTAAAAGTATATGAAAAAGCTAAAACGTTGAATTTAAATTGTAATGTCATCGCAGTACTGTCTAATTTTGCTTGCTTCGCTGTCAGTCGAACAAATGAAGACTAAAGCGTGAATGACGCTCTGTATACGATTTTAACGCCCTATAAGTTCGGACACTTTTATTTTAGGACCCGACGTCCATATAATTGTAAGTCAATGCCTGAATCTATTAATTACTTTCGGAAATTAGTTTGATTCTTAACGCGGATCAATAGATAGTGCCAAGCAAATCCTGGATGCGATTGTAACAATATTCGAACAGGTCAACAGATGGCCGCTATTACACTTTAGTCAGGGAAAATACGATCTGAAAGCTCAAATTACAATTTTATTAGCGACAAAAAAAATAAAAACATGCATAATTTCAAGAAAGAAGATATCCGTAATATTAACCTTAGAGCTAAGTCCAAACTCATGGTACCACGATTTCGTTTAACCAAGGTAAACAACTCTTTTCTGGGGAACTGTATACGTTTTTACAATAAGATTCCGGAGCATATATTAAGTTTATTATTTCCTAAGTTTAAAAACTACATTAAAAATATTTTGATCGAAAAATCATATTACAAAATTGAATACTACGTGTATTCAATACATGTTATAATATAGACAAAGATGTATGGAAAGTCGACACGGCTCCAGAATTCACACAAATTTGATTCAAAGTGTATTCCATAGCATTTATATTTATTTCAAAAGAGCAATCCCTAGACTTTCTTGCTCGTTCTTCTCAAGGAGGTCAGTGTAGTGAACGAGCAGTAGCTTAAATGTGATGTTTTCAAGTGTAAATTTATTTTACCTATGGAATAAATAATCTTTGACTTTGACTTTGACATATCTAGCCAGTTGCTGGTAGCTGGAAAGGTACCTGGCTGAGTCAAGAAGTAGATTTCTCACCGATGGCACTATGGCTAAAGTCTGCAACAAGCACATAGAAATATTCGTAAGGTCCGTGGTACGTTCCGTGGCTTAGTTGGTATAGCATCTGGCACGGTTTGCTAGTAGACGTTGGTTCGAATTCAGCCGGATAGTAGGATTTTTTCTAAGTGTTCTCTCTTTGATAATGCTCTTGTTCGTGTGTTGATTTCATATACAATAATAAATACCTAATAAAATAGTAAAAATGTTTGCGGATTTTTTAATGCTGAGTCTGTAGATACTTTTGATATTTCAAAGGTCAGTTTATTACAAACCAACAAATTAAAAAGTACTGTTTGCACCAATTATCATAAATTGTAAATTAATTTTAATTGAACATTTCCAAAATGTTGTTAAACGGTTTTATGATTCGGTTTTTTTTATATTTTATGCATTATATAAAATATTATACAATATTTTTTTATATTTAATAACAGTCATAATTATTCTTTATTTGAATTAAAAAGTTCTTCCGATCTAGTTTCAATGGCCCGTGTTACGGAAATCAGTATCTTTTTAAATAGGAAACCACCGTGAAACTCAGACATATTAACTAAAAAAAAAAATCATCAAAAATCAGTGTCGTCTCTCAATGATTAGTTACATTTATTTATTTCCGGCAGTTTATGTATCTGCAAATGATCTGCAATAAATAAAATATTTACTAAATATGTGTGTCTGGCTCTGTGTGTGTTTGTGTGTGTGTACTATTTGATACGCTTATCTGCGAGAGGAGTTATTGAGTAACAAGTAGTTTTAATTTTCGAGTATACTCTATATTATATTATTTTATCCAAATATCGACATATACAGTTTTTAATACGCATTAAAGCAAATTTGTTGTGGCTCTATCTTTTTAATACCGAAGGCAGCATTGGGACTTCCGTTAGGAAATTTTCTAGTATTTCAGCGTGTGTAATTTGAAAAATATACAATTTAACAGACAAACCCCGACTGCATTCTATTCTAGGTTGTGTCTCCTATCATTGAGTTTGATTAGGATCGAACTTCGGCCGATTAGCGCGCGCTGGATGTGCCCGTCCTAGAACACTTTACGAGTATCTTTCGTAAATTTCTCAACCAACACACGTACTTCAGAAAGGTTATAGGAAAATAGTTAATAAAGACTGTTGTCCACGAAAACTTAATTTTTTTAATATTTATTTCATTGAGGATCGTGATGTTTTTTACCACCATCATATTCATATATGTTTTGTAATAATACTCTTTTTTTTAACGCACACCACAGACCAAATAAATACTACGCACACACTGTTAGCCCCGCACTAGGGAAAACCTTGTGTCGCGGGTGCCATTGACAACCACAAATTACACCCAAACTCACGAGATAAAGTAATTGTTGAATTAAGACAATATACAGGTAAGGTAAAAAAGACAACAAATGCTTAACTACTAGAAAGTAAAACTAGGGTTATTTAATTATATGAATAAAATTGGGTCCCCGTGGCAAAGTGCCCAAGATGCTGGCAACGTTCCCCCTTTGTATTGCTATGCTAATGCGTTGGGCAAGGTAGCTGCCGGCCCTTGGGTTTCACAGACAGTGTATTAATTTTTTCGATAAAATTTTGTATAGATGAAGGCCATGGGGCCTCACGAGCCAAGGATTTCGACTCCAAAGGCTGTAAATAGGTAGTCGGAGCCGAGATCCTGGTACTTATTGCTTTTATTCTTTCCGCCAGCTCAGCTGCGGAGCCAGCCATCTTGCTGGTGTGCTGGAGATGGGATGGGGCAAGTGTGTCGGCACATGTGGCGTCCCACACCAGTGCCCGGCCCATACTCCAAAGGATGAGAGTAATTCCGTCCGGGCGTTTGCTATCTGATCGCGACATGCCGCTTGGCTCGCAAATGGCGGTCACGTTAACAGTGGCTAAGGCCCGGCGGATGATGTCGTTGAGGGATAAATAAATGTAGGCCATACAAATATATCACCCGGCCCGGGAATCGAACCCGAAACCTCTGCGTGGCAAACCAGCATGGTAACCGTTCGGCCACAGACGCAAACTCTACTAGTTTGTTATTATTATTCATACAAACATCGAATGAATAGAAAGTGACGACGACGACGAGTGAGTTTTTTTACTAAATGGCACAAAATTTGGTGTGTGACAAATTAGTTTATCATATTAATTACATCTTAAGTTACTATCAGACTGCCTCTGTGGCCGAACGCTCACCATGCTGCCACGCAGAGGTCCCAGGTTCGATTCCCGGACCGGGAGAAATATTTGTACGGCCTACATTTATTTCTCTCGTGAGTTTGGGTGTAATTTGTAGTTGTCTATTTGTGTGTCCATGGTACAGGGTTTCCCTAGTGCAGGGCTATATTGAGTGTGTGCGTTATTGTTATTAGTATAGAAACAGTGCGGGGTAAAAAATTCTATATTTAGTAGTTCCTCATTAGAGTAAAGATAATTTTTTAGTTCTACTGAAACTGGTTTGTTCCCAATAGTGCAATGGAATCATTTCCACACGAAACAATTGAAACTCATAAGTTCCATGCATGGAACTAGTGGGAATAAACTTTAATGTTGTATATTTATTCCCGTTAGTTCCATACATAGGAAAAGCGCTCAGTACAAAACCTTTTCCTTGTTTGTCCAAAACATGAAAATAAATAATGAAATAAATATGTCACGTACACAATTATTTTGGGTATTTCATTAAATGTAAAGGATGGATGAGACATTTAATGCCACAACTGCTGATACTGATGTTGTTGACCCAGCTCAGTGAGTATTAACTCCGTTCCACATTTTAGTCCAGCCCAGTTTCAGTTTTAGCGCAGTAGTGCCCCTCAGAACTTTGCGATTTAAAGCTCTAAGTGACTACTGACGCCTGTGCGTGCCGATTACCACTAGGTTGACGACTTGTTCGTCCAGTCACACCAGTCAACTGCAGTGCCACTCAGAGCCTTCAATTGCAAAGATTCCGCCACCCTGGGACATAAAGTGAAGATGTCCCATGAGCATATAATTTCACCGTTACCCTTCAAAACCGGAACGCAGTAATGCTCACATAACTACTCGGCGGCAGAATAAGTAAAGTGGTTTTGCGAAGTCCCAGGACGGACTCTTTCATAACTTTGTCCTATTCTATACTTATGATAAGAACGCTCCAAAATGTATGCTGAGTGCGCTGTCCAAATGGTTGTTTTCCTTTGCTACCTGGAATTCAAGTCCCAGGGGAGTGCTTATTTCAAAGGAACACTGAATATAACGCTCGGTTAAAATATTTCAGACTGTGTTCTCTTGAAACCAGACGTCGTGTCGCTGATATTGGAACTCTGCACAGGATGGTGCATGGAGGTACATCGTCGCTAAAGGCACTGGCCTTCATCAACTTAAACCTTCCTCGTAGAGTGCGTAGGGTCGCCATTGCCAAACCATTTATTAATCTCGGAAGGTATGCCCCCTTGAACAGACTCATACAGTTATAAAATGACTGGACTGTGACCGGAGACGGCGACAGACATCTTTTATGTAGGGAACACTAAACAGCTTATTGGCATGTGCAAGCAATTGTTTCATCTTTAAATCCTTTGTAATCAATTATTGCTAAAATTTTACATTTTTAATTGTTTTTTTTATTTTAGACTATTTTCCTTATCACATTGGGTAACTAAATTTTTAGTGCTGTATACACCTGTAGCGACTTGGCACCTTAGAATAATAATGCATAGAATGATAGTTTCATATCAAACGAACTGTCACAAGTCAGGCAAAAATCAAATTCATGTAGGCTAGTTTTTAGTAGTAGGTTAATTTTCGGTTTTAGTGAATATTTATATAAAAATACAAGTTGAAACGCGTTACTTCCTTGTGGAATGTGATTTTAGTATCTATTTTATGTTTGTCTGACGCATTTTTACACTCATTTACCGCACATTTTGAGCTGTTCGCGGTTCAAGTTGACCTTGAGCATTGAAAGCCCGCCCGCTCGTGTAGGCCCATTGGGCGCGCTTCAATTTGCCTCACTTAGCGTGAGCGGACTAGGTTTCTATGCGTTATTATTCTAAGCTTGGCACCTTGTATGGTGAACGTATGTATATTTATTTCTAAGATTGTTTCGAGTTAAGTTGATGGTGTATCTTTCAATAAATAAATACGGACTCACCATAATAAACATCGTCGAGCTCTTTGTACCTCTTCGCATTGACGCTGATCCTCCAACTATATAACAGTACCACCAGTATTGATATATTCTGAAACAAAAAAAAACTCATAATAATAACATGCTACACGCCTAATTATGTACAGTTACATACACTGCTTTATCTACACACATATCATATTCTCTGTGATGTATTCAGGAACCGCATGTTACGGCTGGCGAAATGGCGGCAAATATTTTTTTTTTATTTTTTTTTTATTAAGGCTTTGGCAAAGCCAAAGAGGATAGGCAATTTGAGGCGGCATGTTTGGATTGACTCGGGATTCCTTAGAACTGGCTGATACGGGTACTTTAAGTTCGAGATTCGTATAATTTCGCGTTTTAATCTTCGATTAAGGTATAATAGCACTATCCTATTCCACTTTAAACTAGTTTCAAAAAATAATTGAAAGACAAAATAAAAACGACACTTTTCCGTCCAAAATGCCCAGAGCGAATCCGCGGCAAATAAACTTTTCTCACGCATGTTACAAAACTGTACTTTTTATTTTTAATTCATAGACAAACTAGAATCGGCCCCAACTATTATGATAGTCGTTCGATATCAAGTAACGTGTGAAATTGTCAATATTGTTTGCAATTGACATTTCATTTCGAATAAAACTTCATCTCGACTGATATTAGAATTGAGGTCCAATCAAATTGTTTTGTTTTTCAGAGATGTTCCAAATTTGAATGTAATAATAACATCGAATTCGATATTATTATGAAGCAATAATAGAATTTCCCAGATAAGAAATTTGTTCTAACGAAACAGTTTACCGTTATGCTGGTCGTAATTTGAGGTCTTCGAACACATTATAGAGAGTTCATGATATGTATGTAAGATAAATATTCTTTATTGCATACTGGGACAAATATACAATAATACAAAAAATTACAGGTACAACAGGTGACCTTATTTCCTAAATGGCAATTAAATCAAATCAAATCAGGCAACCTGGGTAGAAGGAAAAAGTATCTAAGATAAAGTTAATTGAGGGCGCAACAGAATACGTATTTAATACACATACTGCATATACACAAATGACAAAAAAAAAACGAAATATATATATATATATATATATATATATATATATATATAGACTGAAGTAGGATTGTATAAATAATAATACTCAAAATTTTAATCAGGTAAGAATAGGAGAAAAGAATAATTAGAGTATAATAAGTTAGCTTATATAGTCCTACAGCTGGACATAGGCGTGCTCTGGCAATGGGAGGGCTTGGCCTGTAGTTCCCACGCGGGCCCGATGCGGATTGAGAACTTTATACATATAATTCTTAATAATTTCTACGGTAAAAATAAATTAAATGTTAAAGTACAATCACTGATTAATAATTTGCCTAAACAAATTAAGCAGGCAATTAATGTCAAGAACATAAAATAAAATATAAGGGAACATTTTGTGAAAACTTTAAATGTTTAAAATTAAATGTGTACATATTTAATAAATTACGTAATAAATGCTTACCGTCTGCGTACTTATATGTATACATATATCTGTAAAATACTGTTTGATGTATATGTCATTGTATCAGTATTAGGTATATATTAAATAAGTAATTAAATTGCTTTGCAGATATGTGCGGGTTTCCACACAATGTATTCCTTCACCGAAAAGCTCATACTAAATTTCGCGCATAAATTCCGAAAAACACAGAGGTCAAACAAACAAGCCCTGGGTGGAACCCACGCCCATTGCTTGATAGGCGATAGGTTACACTACTAGGCTACCACAGCTTTAGCATTAATGGTAGACGTAATTGGTTAATGACTTGACCTTAACAGTCAGCTGTGACCATGGGACATGTAAAGAGTCCGAAACCGTTTTTATAAAAAATAACACAAACATACGCGTTTCGGAATAATAGTTTCATTTCGAGTTCTCAGGTTTTCGCGAAACTATTTTTTTCGGATCTAAAAGCGGTGACATTAAGTAGTGATGTAAACGCGCGATTGCATCGCTATACTTGCGATTTATAGGCGATTGCAACGATGCAAACGTGGGACTGCATCGATGCAAACGCGCCAACGTGCAAACTTTGCCATACACGAAGTTTGAAAACTATAGTTTCACTATTGTGTATAAGTGTGTTACACTTCTTTGTTTAAGAACTTTATCCTAAGAGTCTTATCATACTAGCGAAATGCGAGTGAATTCAAAGCCATGCGACAGCGTGGCGTGCCCGCCACGAGCACGCAGCGTCATCGCTGCGGTCGTTTGGCGATTTGAGAGCGTGCACGTCATGCTGTCGCATCGCTTTCAAATTGCCAGTGTGATAACACGCTAAAAGGTTATTTACAGCTTTTGCGTACCTACTTTGATGGCTAAACTCCATGATATTAACCCGTTTAGCTCTTGCAGAAGTAATACTACTTACTTCTTATACGATCTTATAATATTCGAAATATGTTTCAGTTTCAGTTATAAGTTACTTACCTATGAAATAAAGACTATTTAACTTGACTTTTACTTTGCAGTTATTGGTTTGTGTTATATATGTAATTGTTGTTATGAATATGTTTATCGTTTACTCTGATTTAGTGCTATTGTATAAACTCATGAATATTTTTAGTATTCTAATATTAGATTCTTCATGACGAGATTGACTCTTCTTACTTTTTAAGTAAAATAAATATTTGCGCAAGGCGTTATCTCCAATACCTAGCAAGACATTTTACTTGCGAACAAAAAAGAATAACACTTACTTTTATAATCCCCTCATAAGAATCTGTCGGCTTTAAAACAAGATATCTATGAAAAACTCTGGTTTATATATTTTTGATTCAAGATCTCGCCTAGTACTTACAAGGGTATTCACCTAAACCTATGTCTCTTTTTTATTTAGTAAATAAGTATATTAGTTAAGTACTAAATTATTATCAAATTGTGAACAGTAGATGTTTCTTGTTACTTTTTTTTGATAATATCAAGTGACGGGACGAACGAGTCGTGTGTCTGATGTTAAGCTAAACGCCTGTCCATAACATTACAATAATGTGTCAACATAACTAAGGGTCGTATTCTAGAACTCTACTCAATGCGCAAGTCAGGATTTGAGTATGGTTTAAAGCACTCGAAATCATACTCAAGTCATGCCATTAGGGTCGTATTTCCAATGCTTGTGTTTCCAGTGCAATCCTGACTTAAGCATTGAGTAGAGTTCTGGAATACGACTCTATGATTACAATCTGGTACAGGACTTTGTAATATCATATTTAACTTTTAAGGTAATATGATTGTTATCTGGTCTTGTTTTGCATACAATAATAAACAAATAAATAAATAAAAGTACATTTTTGATTTTATGTCGTAACTTTTCATTTAGGAGAGAAACAAAAGGGATTGACGGAGTTATGAGGCGAGTGTGAGCAGGGAAGTTGATAAGAGCCGACTAAGGCGCACTTACTATGACCAAATTAAGGACGTCCTTAAGAAAGACCAGGTCAAGAATGCCCTTGTTAAGCGAAAGATGTGTATCGGTAACATACCTAATAAGAAGCTAAGGTTTTTGCCTTCCCCGATGTCAAAAAGGCGTGAAGTATACGAGTGTGTGCGTATTTATTGTTATTTGGTTTTATTATGGGATAACATTATTTGATAATTATTTATCTATTGTAAATGTGCAGTTTTTTTTTAATAAACGATATTTTTTATGATTAATGTTAATTGTTCCATCTATATTAATTGATCTACGGATAAATTATTCATTAACTGCATTTATGGTAACATTATCATTATGTTTAAACATACTAAATTAATGTTAGATGTCAAAAATAATATTTGATCCTCTTTTTAAACGACTTCAAAAAAAAGGGGGTTGTTATTTCGACTGTATGTTCTTTTTTCTTTTTTTTGTATGTATGTTACGCGATAACTCCGGTATTTGTGAACCGATTTTCATGATTCTTTTTTTGTTGGAAAGGACCCCCTTTCCAACAAAAAAAGAATCATGTACCCACTTCCATAGTGGTCCCATTTCATTTTGAAGAAAATCATCCACCTCGAAGGGTGGCTGTTCACGCATGAAGATTCATTTTTATAAATAGCGCCTAATTTTAATTTAGGAACAATTTCTTTAATGGTTGATTTTGCTATTTCTCCAAGTCAAGGCGTTTTTCTCTCAATATACTTTGAGTAGTGTCGTAGTGAGCACGTATTTTTATTATCTCCAGTGTCAAGTCCTGTATAGTGGCGAACTAACTTAGCAAATAGACGTAATTCCACGTACTTTTGAGGTCGGTTTTTTTAGTACTCTGTACTGAGATTATTTTATTATAAGTCTTCTCTATTAACAATTGATGACATTTATAACAAGTATATCTTTTTATTTGTTCTCTTTATAAATCTTGGTTGCTTGGTTGCTCTCTATTAGTAGGTTAGGTTAGTGTGACCGGGCACGGCTGCTTCGGTCACTACCTACGCAAGGTGGCGCGGAGGGAACCGTCCCCATCGTGCCACGAGTGCGGCGCTGCGGATGACACCGCACAGCACACCCTAGAGGTGTGCAGCCGGTGGGATGAGCAGCGCCGCACTCTGACGGGGACTGTAGGGCAGGACCTCTCGCTGCCGAGTGTGGCTGAAGAGTGAAGGCTCAGTTCACATAAAATTTATTAAAGGAAGGAGTAAAAGGGGAACAGAAAATTTGTAACAAATATACAATGACATAAAAAACAGGTAGAATAGCATAAAACACTCCCTTACAACGGATTAACATAAAGTTGACACTTACCCCAAAAGGGCCTGTATTTGTATATATATCTAATGCTTTTAAGCAGTTAAAATAAGTGACGTTAACAAATTGAGGATTGAGGTTTTCGACGCACACGTCCTTTCTCTTAAATAAATATAACGCACACACACTCAATATAGCCCCGCACTAGGGAAACCCTGTGTCGCGGGTGCCATGGACACACACATAGACAACCTCAAATTACACCCAAACTCACGCGAGAAATAAATGTAAGCAATACAAATATACAAATATTTCTCCCGGTCCGGTAATCGAACCCGGGACCTCTTCATGGCAGTCCGGTATGGTAACCATTCGGCCACGGAGGAATTAATCTTGGAGAGTTTTGACAGGAATGAGAATAACGAAGAAAAGGAATTAAAAAACGATTCAAAATTTAAAATGTAAGTGGCCAGTAACCAGAAAAGAGAGTGATAAAAAGGTGGGATGACGTCACAGTATAAATTACGGCACTGAGTGAAGGCGTGCCAAGGATGATGCTGAAGAATTTACTCTCAAAAACAACCTCTCGAAAGATACATTAATTATTTGAAGTAGATCTCTTTTCTAAGTAACTATTAATAAAGGAAGGTAAAATCGTAACAAATTAACACCTGTGCCTTATATTCTCATTAGTCAACACTGGAATCCTTTATGAACTCGAGATCCTCAGAGGCAAATGTTGTCGAATTGCTAAGGGCGCACGTTAAACTGTAGCACCCGTAAACATATATTACACATGTGTATAATTTTAGAAATCATCATTATGTTTTAAGCACCTACCTGCATAAATAAATAAAAAACGTGTGAAGCAATATCGAACAAGTTATGCACCTAGGAAATGAAACTATTTTTCCGGATTTAAATCGCGTATATTTGTTTTATCAAACAAACCAACGTTACGGACCCTTTACAGGTCCCATAGTCCCGGTTGACTGAGGTGGCACAGGTATCAACCAGTTATGTCTAATATTGGAACAGTTACGTCTGTATGGACCTGTAAAGGGCCCAAAACGTTGGTTTGTCGCGATTTAAATCCGGAAAAATAGTTTCATTTCCTATATGTAACAATCGCGAAAACCTAAGAACTCGATAAGTTATGCACCTGGTGGTGAGCGACGCGTCCACTCATAACAGTTGCAGTGACAATCAAAGTTTTAAAACGCAAAGATCTGTGGGACACTGCCACTGCGCCCGTCACCTTGACACATAAAGATAACAAGTCCCACGTGCCTGTAGTTTCACCAGCGGCCGTACCTGTTATTATTTTTATAATACCAAGTGACGAGACGAACAAGTCGTGCGCCTGGTGGTAAGCGACACACCTATCCATAACAGTTGCAGTGCCACTCAGAGCAAAAATCTTAGGGGCATTGCCACTGTGCCCGTCATCCTGAGACTTAGGTTGACAAGTCCCATATGTGCCTGTAATTTTTACAAATCGCTTATTCTTCCGGAGCGCAGTAATGCTCACAATACTGCCTGGGGGCAGAAAGAGGTATAATGGCACTGTTTCTCTAGGAAATATATTTCACAAGAAGGTATTTTTTCAAGTTTTCGCCTTAAATTAAATAAAAAACATACATTCCAATTTTAAAAAAACACATTACAATACGAAAATATTTTTATTTTAGGTCTCAAGTATAAACCTGAAACCGCTCCATACTGAATGAAATTCAAAAAGACGCCATTGTTATTTTTGCATTGTACCCTTTATTTGCAACAATTCATCAACGTTGACTACTTGTGCAAATGACAGCTATTGAAGGTAAAATAAAGTCGACTGTTGTACCCTCCTTTTGTCTTTTGTTTGTCTCTGTATTTTGTATTCGGGTGCAATAAAGAGTACTTTGTATTGTACAGACATTTTAAAGTTAGTGAACACCTAACTCCATTCTTAAACCCTGTTAAATGGTTTTCTGGCATTTATAAATCTATACAACTTCTATAGACACCTTTCTTTGGTTATTAGAGTAACAAACAGTCATTTTGGTGTTGTTTTATTTTGCCGTTATACGTTTAAATCGTTATACAGTGAAAAGCTAATCAAGCTTGATATTGTAGATAAAAAATTCAAGTCTATGCCCCTTGAGATAAGAACGGTGTAGAATCCAAAGAGTAAATTTTGACATGCTCATGACTATACGTCCAATCATGCACACATGTAGCTTAATAACAATGATGATACCCTTGATAAAAAAGCAATATGTGATCGTACGTAAAAAGTGCTTTTGTCATATGAAAGTATTGACCTATCAACAAATGGACGACGATCCGTGCTTAAAAAGTAATAAATTCAGCTTTTTAAAGCGTACTGCCAAGTTTTCTACACGTGCAACCTGTGGACCAACCTATAGAAGAAGAAGAAGCTTAAGAGCATCAGCGCCTCTAGTACAACAATGTTGTTGGGACTGCTACGTTTATGCAATGCGTCAGACTCAGATTACAAAATATAGGCAGATGAAGCGCGCCGAACACGAAAGTGAAGCCACGAAAGCAAATACGTATTCAAAACAATACAAACTCGCGTCAGTTCTAAGCACAGCGTCGCATTGTTTGCACGTTACGAGTGATTAGTTATTTCTCTTTAAACATTGTAAAAGTTGTTCCCAAAAAAAAATAAGATGGAATATCTTTTCACATAGAACTATTATTTAACTGTTTTGTAATTTATTTACCCAATATTTTTTGAGATTTACTCGGAACACAAAATCTGAACATAAATAATAAATAAATAAATAAATAAATAACGCACACACTCGACATAGCCCCGCACTAGGGAAACCCTGTGTCGCGGGTGCCATGGACACACACATAGACAACCACAAATTACACCCAAACTCACGAGAGAAATACATGTAGGCCATACAAATACTTCTCCCGGCCCGGGAATCGAACCTGGGACCTCTGCGTGGCAGTCCGGCATGGTAACCGTTCGGCCACGGAGGCAGTTAGAATCCGTATGTGTTGCCAGTTTATTTCGACATAGGTTTCCTTAAAATTAGACAAATATACATGTGTGGTAAGATCATTGATTAATTTGTATTTTTATATAGAAATTAAATAATGCATGCATTATATGTACATTAGGATGTTTCATTTTGTTAGGCAAAAAATAAAATTTTTGGAGACTTTGCTTACGCCCCAAGTCTGAGTGATGTAAAAAACATATATGCCAAATTTCTAGAAAATTGGATAACATTCAGAGGTTGCACACTTTGATCACTTTTGTAAAAGTGGGCAAAAAATACGTTTTTATTAATGTTAATTATTTTTATTGAGAAAACTACAAATTACGAACTTAAAATTATATTAAAACTAGACGCTAAGATTAATAGGTAGTGTGGTACCCAAAAGATGTGTTATATAATATATTAATCAACTTTTTTTTATGTGATACCAAGAGACGGGATTAACAAGTCGTGCGCCTGCTGGTAAGCGACACGCCTGTGCGTAACAATTGCAACGCCACTCAGAGCTTTAAATCGCAAAGATCTGCGGGGCACTAACACTGCGCCCGTCACCCTGATACATGAGTTGACAAGTCCCACGTATCCGTAATTTCACTTTGAACAATACAACCCATTGTAATGTTCACTTTGTGTTTTTATCAGAGCAATTCCTCTTTCTGTGATACCATTGACCACCTTAATAGCGTTCACATGGCTTCATAGATATTCACTTCGAGTATTTTGTCACGTCGATGAGCCCAAACAATTCAAACAAAGTCTTTGTTTTCTTATTGGGTCAGGTTTTATCATTTAAAATCGAATTTTTTACCCTCTATTCGTTTAATTTCCTTTTCATTTGCACGTTTGGTTTCTAAATTTTTAACTATATTTTCCTTAACAATCTTAATAATACGCTCGACCAAACTAACCAATCTTACGTTCGTTTCTGTCAGAAGATAGTGTCTCTTAGCAATTGTTGTTTGAAGTGTTCAGAAGTTGTAGAATATACAAAACATTCTTTGGAGCCCATCGACTTACAATCGCCTCGTGCCAAAAATGAACGTATATGAGGCTGACAAAATATGTAACTCATATCATTGTCTTCTTCTTATCTTGTCTTCGGTTCTCGTAGAGGTATATTGAACTGTTTCGTAAAGAGGACAATTTTAAGTGCATATATTGCCTTTGCCGTCCATATTACTTGATGCAGACTCCCTGAAACTCTGAAAGTGAATCGTTTCTAGACCAACCTCCTGGATACACGAGTAAGAGTTGTAATAATCTTAAACCTTTAGGATTGACCACCGTGGTCGAGTGGCTAGCACACCGGTTTTCATGGTGTCGCCATATTGGAGGTACCGGGTATGATCCGGGTATGATAGGGCCGGATCTACGAAAAAAAACTAACTTTTCTATATTTACTCAGATCTGGGTATTTGTGGCAGTGTCATAGTTTCCAATTTCCATAACCTAAGTACTTTAGTTACAGACTTTGGGGTCAGAGCGACGTTTGTGATGTTGTCTGTTGTTGTCTAATCTTGAGGAATTCGAGATCCTAAAAACTTACTACAAGGTACCTTTTTTTCGTAGCCAAATTCCTACTATGGTTCCCACTTTATTAACCACATTTAACTACAAATTAAAGAAATACATGAAAAGCCCATTAGTGCAAGGCACTTCAATATTCGAAATTTCACTAGTATGAAATAAAAGTGAACAAAGTGTGCAACCCCTTAATATTATCCAATCATCTTGAAATTCTGCATATATATTTTATACAGCACTGAGACTCAGGGCGTAAGCAAAGTCATATGAAAATCTAATTTTTTTTAAATGAAACACCCCAATATACATACAGGCTAGTCCATTTACAACGGTCTAAAATTGTTTTTAGGTAACTCAGATTTACCTATATTATTCTCAAACCAATGTCTAATAGCCCTTTCGGGACGGTCTAATACGATTGTGCGGATAGCAAAATCGAATTTATCTCATCAATTTTACGTCTGTATTGGACGGGCCCCGTGGCACACGATTATGCGAGAGCCAAGCCTTAAACTCCCGCGTAAATATCGCGTCTACGTCAGTTAGCCAACAGTTTCGGATACGTTCCGTTTGGTGGAAAATTGTGAGTCCAGATTTGGCGATTGTAAGTATCATTTTCTATATATTTTTATGAGTATAACTTATTAGTATTTGTTGATTCATTAGATATATAAACAATCAATGTTTTGAATACACGTACACCGATGAATAAATAAAAAATTGTAGTGTGGTGACGTTTCAAACTTTTCCACACAATTGTATCAATCTGGGCCGTACGTTACTTTTCGCGTCTATTAAAACTAATTTCATCTCTATATTTTTCATAGTTATTCAACAACGGTAGACATTTTAAGCGTTGCTGCTAACGCAGACGTAGTATGTTTTTCAGGAGACGTCAGTGATGATGACGAAGAAGAGGATGTGCAACTGCATCCTAATGAAGTCATGGACGATGCTACCTTCTCTTCTTCAGCCTCCGAAGAAGACAGCGAAGATGACAACATTCTTCTGAGCGAACTAAAATGGAAGAAGCAGGCCTATAATAGCAACCCGTAAGTACTACAAGAGTCGTTCGTCCTTCAGGCGATGCTCTAACGCATACAAAATATCAATTGATGATTTATTTTGTAAGAAGAAATGTTTGAGTTTTTTTCAATAAATTATTTTATTTTTATGAACAAAATGCCTATTTTAAATAGACTACCTTGAATATAAATTAGGAAAATTAAAGGTTAGGCCCGCACTAAAATGTTTATGGATAATGACTGGCCCAACCATCGTGACGCTCACAATTGTACTTAGGAAATGAAGGGCCCAGAATAATACAATTGTTGGTATCTAGTTTTTTCAAGATGGCGCCGGAAAATTGGAAAAGCGATTTAGCGCCAAATTTAAAATCTGCGACCCCGAATTACCTATAGTACATATTCAGATGTAATAAATTCGTTGTAGTTTTGGAGCCGGTCCGAAAGGGCAATCCATTATGCACACAAAAAAAAATGTAGCCCGATAGATACATACAACTTTTGTTGTTGTGTGCACATGTCAGAAACAGAATGATTTTGAAATCAAAACGTGTCAATAAATTTAAAAAAATGTATTGTAATGTATTACATAACTTCACAGGTTGTAAAGAGTTTCATTGGGAACCAAACAATTTTTGTCTAATTAGAAGATGATTATCAATGCTATGGAATTGATTACAAAGTCAATTTAATAAAAAAAAAAAAGAATAGTATTTGATGGCGCGATTGCACTACATTTCAAAATCAGAAACGAATGCTCGATGTATAGACGCGAAACAGTATTAACAAACAAAAACAGTAGTAAAAAATAAAGGTTATTAAGATATTGTGTATGTAACTGTGATTGTAATAAATATTTTGCATTATCAAAGCCTTTCAATTTTAAAATATCTTAAAAAATATGTTTTCCTTTATGTGATGTAAATAAAATAACAACAATTACATATTAACTTATATTGTATATAATTTGTTTGATATCCTAATACCACTTAAGTACCAGTTGCAAAATAACATTTCCAGTTTGTAAAATTAGTATTACAGAAAGCAACACAAAAAAATACGAGAGTTTTTCGCTGCATCTGGCAATCTTACCCGCACACAAATGCGCATGTCCTTATAGCGCCCCTCCTAGTTGTCACGCACACAATAAATGAAAAGCGGCTTCATTTTGTTTGTTGCGTATCTGCCTATGTTTTGTAATCTGCCGCGTCAGGCATGTTTGCGTTGACACAAACGGATGACTTCCAAGCCATTATGCGTAAAAAGTCAGCCTTATTGTTCTGCAAGTTGCATGCCAACTCCAACTCTATACTGGAAACCATTGTCAGTAGATGCAATTCACCTTCTAAGCGGCAGTTTCTTTAGCCTCGCGTATTAAACATAATTTGTATTGCAACAATACTTAATTATTATTTTTAGTACTACTAAACATAGGGCATTAAATCACAGAAACAGCATCAATCGCGCACAGTCTTCGACTTCGACTGACAGCGCGCTTGTCAATCATGCCGTACGGTATAATAAAAACTTGCAAAAAAGTAAAATGAAAAAACACGGTGGTGTATAATATTTTCATTATGTTGGATAATCATGGTTATCATTTAAATGCGGTATTTTTTAAAGTAGTAGTATGTTATTTATATTTAAATTAATCGTAAACAGAAATTACAGAAAGAATTTAAATAATCAAATAGTAGCTAACTGTCCTGCACGTTGCATGCACAAAAGACAGAAAGAGACGTGATTGTTTACATAGGTTAATTCCGAACACTTTTCGTGGTTTTTGTATTAGACCCATCGTCCATTTATTGGTATGTCAATGTATGAAAATCACAAAAATAATACGAATTACATGAAACAAATTATGTATACGTGAAATTATATACGTATATGTGAAATTTTTAATTGTCGTAACCCGCGATTTATGTGATATGAAACTTTGTGTTTTCACAAAAACAAATGCATTTTACGCGTGGCAGTACGTTAAAGTTCACCACCCTTCGAAATTGATTGTACTTCCGTCTGAATAGAGCACAATAAAATATTCAGTACTATTAGAGTTATGCATTAAGGTATTGTTTTAGGCCTTGAGGCAACTTTCACAGGGTTACTTTTTTCCCAAATATTGGGTAACTTCTAATGGATTTAAGCTAGCAAAAGCTAACTCAACATCATGCGAGGATTTTCTAACATTTTAATTTAAGTAAATAAATCGAATATGATTAATTTTACTCGACTTACACGATGTGATCACTGATTATACAAGAATGGAATTATGTATATATATGACATTTTATAAGCATACAAAGGTTACCGACCGATAAACCTCTCTTTTGAAAAGTTTGCTTTTTGCAAATGTGACGGTATTATCAAGGATGCAAAATAACGCTGAAGAAAAAGCAATGAAAGTGCCGTAAGCATTGACTTACAATTATATGGACGTCGGGTCCGCGCTAAAAAGTGTCCGCACTTGTAAGGCGCTAAAATCGTATACAGAGCGCGACACTCCGCTTTAGTCTTCATTTGTTCTACTAACAGCGCGATACTGCGATGACATTACAATTTAAATTTCGAATAGGTTGACTTGGGACATTTTTTTCGTGGTTTTTGTATTAGACCCGTCGTCCATTTATTTGTAAGTCAATGGCCGTAAGCCTCATTTACTGTGAGAACAAATGAGAATCAAAACTCACTTATTCCTAATTTGAAACACTGCAAGATCTTGATATTGATTGGTTGTAGTTTCAAATTTAAAAAGAAATAACAAATTCTGGATTGTCAAAGTCAAAGTCAAAGATTATTTATTCCATAGGTAAAATAAATTTACACTTGAAATCGTCACATTTAAGCTACTGCTCGTTCACTACGCTGACCTCCCTGAGAAGAACGAGCAAGAAACTCTAGGGATTGCTCTTTTCAAATAAACTTAAATGCTATGCTATAATACACTTTGAATCAAATTTGTGTGGATTCTGGAGCCATGTCGTCTTTCCATACATCTTTATCTAACACGTAGTCTTCAATTTGGTAATATGATTTTTCGATGAAAATATTTTTAATGTAGTTTTTAAACTTAGGAAATGATAAACTTAATATATGCTCCGAAATCTTATTGTAAAAACGTATACAGTTCCCCACAAAAGAGTTGTTTACCTTGGTTAAACGAAATCGTGGTACCATGAGTTTGGACATAGCTCTAAGGTTAATATTATGGATATCTTCTTTCTTATTGAAATTATGTATATTTTTACGAGCATATAATATATATATTGTTAATATAATTTTTAACACCCTTGCTCGTAAAGCTAATGTAATTCCACCGGTTTTAAATATGTAAAGCGGGTCGTAAAAAACGCGTGTGTTACCAAAGCAAATAGTTAAGTTATAGTCCATACAAATTCCATAACAGTATTATTTGCCATTTCAAATATGGAACTGATCGCCGCCGCACGACTCCAGCTAGAGAGCAGCGCGCTGTTGCTATTCAAATTTCAAACAAATCGCCGCGCGGCGCCAGTCAGTAGGCAGCGCTAGCGCGCTGTTAAAATGGCGGGAAAGCAACAGTGTGCATTCACAGATTGAGTTTATTTAACAAAACGAAGAAGTTTTGCCCTGAGCCGCGCCCCTCTACTTCTACTGATGATACTTTTTTATTTACAACTAATGACGAATTACAATGCTCTTCTGCCGCCTTTCAAGAAGTTTCGTCGTCTCCAACATTTACCCTAATACAAAACAATGACATTATGAATAGTAATAATAATAATAACATAATTAAAAAACCAACTACAACTACGTATCATTTTAATAATTGTAATTTCACTAACTGTTTCAATAATTAAAAATGAACAAAATATAAAATGTTTTTTTTCTGTTTCCTCGCAAATGTGTTAAAAAACGTCGTACGATATACGTGCGTATTGGTTATAACATGCTCGGCTCAATTAAGCCTCAGACTCCGCCTCGCATGTTATAACCATCTTTACGCACTAATATCGTAATGTACTATTAAACTTTACCCTGTTGGTACATCGTTGAAAGTTCAATACCATCACTAGCTATCATTGCAAGTTACGACGTTTTGATATTATATTACCTGTACCGCCATCTAGCGGTTAATTGCTGAACGACGAAGAGTTGGAGTTATTAATTCAGTTCTCCAAAAAAGAAGCTTACTTACATTTTTTGTAACAAAAAATATTTCGATAAACAGAAAATTGAGACGTCGGTTTTTATTTAAATCCGGAAAAATAGTTTCATTTCTTATAGAAAATTGAAAATTTATTGAAATAAGACTTTCCGATGATATGAAATACCACCACGGGTAATATTTTTGGTGCGGATATCGTTCTTGCACTATAAAACAACACAATCAGGCATTTTTCTAGGATTTTACAAAAATTTGCACGAAAGAATGACACAACCATACCATACCAAGCGAAAATGGCGGACTGAGCTCAGATTGGTCTTTCGAGACCTATAGTTAGTTAGTTCAGACGCTAACTAACCATTTCTACTGTATTTATTGTTTTGTGGTCGCGGGTGCCTTGGACACCCACATAGACAACCACTATGTACACCCAAACTCACGAGAGAAATAAATGTAGGCTATACACTGCGTGGTAGTCCAGTATGGTAACCGTTAGGTCACGGTGGCAGACTAAACATACTCCATTATGTTGCTATTATTTAGCTACAATTAATACTGAACCAATATTCCCTAAAAATCTTAGATTATGCAATGAACCCATAAGGAAATTGCGTGAACTAATTACAGTAGACCCTAAAAGTGGTAAAAGGTTAGTGACGTAATTCAATTTCGCCAGCCCATCGTTGTATTTTTCACCATCTCATTGTTCTAATAGCAGTATCATTGTTCAAGTACAAGCTCGCTGTGGCCCTGTAAACTTCAAAGACCGTAATAAACCCCGGACGCGTAGTTTTAACGTTAGCGCTGAGCTGTGCTAGATTTTGTTGAACGAGATTGAATTTCAATTAATAAAATATTTACTTTAAACTACTTCAAGATCAGTCTCAGGAACTTAACAATAACTACGAGAACCAATCTCATAACACGAAAAACCATCAATTTTTTATTAAAACATGTAACTTCCCAACCAAAACGTCAGCATCTTCGTACCTATAAAAATGCATTTTTATGCCACATATCAACTCGCTTGCCAAACTTTAAGGCAAATACATAGGATAGGATTGGATTACTGACTATTGAAGGTTTAGACTATGGAAACCAAAGGACATGTTATATTGACATACATAAATCAGACGTTATATGTATGATGCATTTAGACGTTGAAAACAAACATTTTATTGTCTTTGTTTAACTACTGCGTGCCGTCATAAGCCAAAAGAGATAGCACTACATTGATTTATGTCAAACACTGGAATCGAAAATACGTAACGTCATCTTAAATGCCAACTGTCTTCATTTTACCATTTTTGTAGTACCCTTTGATAACCGTTTCCGGTTGTCAAAGGGAAGTACATCAAATGTCAAAACCAATGTTTGGCCAAATGTTTTAGTGAATTATTCGCATGAATTGTAATGAAGTGGACAAAAAATATTGACAGTGAGAACAATTAAGTATTGTTAAAAATGCGTCGCTGCAGCATTAAGGGGTGCGGCAGAAGAAAAAGCGGAAATCAACCGAATGTTACATTACACATTGGCATATGTTATTTTTCTGTCTATAAATGATTCATTAGCCTAAATATCTCATGTAATTAGACTCATTTAAGTAGTTTATTTGTAAATCTTGCCGAACTTTACTTTGGTTACTTTAGATTTCCTGTTTAGTATGTTTTGATGATTGTTGATAACGCTTACTTTGAGATAGTGTTGTCCTTGTAAGCAGACATATTATCGATATTCTGTTATTAAAACAATTCACTACGAGGTTTCTATTATTTCATTATTATTATTTTTAAAGTTTGCCTACAAACGAAAAAAGAAAGAAAGAATGGTTGAAAATTATAGGATGCCGAACAGAAATGAATTGAATTGCAGAATTGAATTGGATCAAATACCATCTTCGTTTGTTAGCTCCATTTTAAAGAGTAAAATTTTAATAGAACTTTCAATGTAACTAGATTACACGACAATGCTATTCCTCGTTACATTTATTGGTAAATAACCTTAATTTTAATTTTGATTAGAATTGCTCATTACTTACCTAGTAATAATAGCTTAGTATTAATCATACTTTGATTACAGTAAACTATACAAATTTGTAAACATAAAAACCAAAAAAACAGTTTCAACATTCAAGCCATACATTTGCATGTCGATATTGACTTATCTATGATTATGGTACAACACTAAATCCGCCATAAGTGTGGTAGTGGTAATTTTTGGTTTAGGTAAGTAGTTTATTCCGTAGATAGGGCAGCTCCTTTCCTTTATTCTTTTCCATCCTCTAAGATTGAAGGTAAGCGTGATGATGCAATCGTAATGATTCTCGCTCTCCTCCGTAATGGACGGTGTCAGACAGTTTTGTCATAGCTATGTAGGCAAAACTCAAAAGTCTTACAAAGATTTTAAAAACGAACATTCTCTACTCATGGTATACAAGGTATACAACCTTTTTAATTATTTAATCGACTTTAATTTTAAAAGGAGGTTCTCAATTCGACTGTATTTTATATTTTCTTTATTTGTGTATATTACGTGTATATTACGTATTTGTGAACTGATTTCGATGATTCTTTGTTGTTGGAAAGAAGGTACCTCAGAATTGGTTCCATTAAAATTTGAAGAAAATATTCCTCCTCTATAGGTGGCAAACTAGGAGATGAATCAGGTTTCGCGCTTTTCGGTAACCGGCTTCAACAAAACTTGGCAAATAGATGTAATAAATGAAACTATTTAAATTTATATTGAATTGATATTCAATTATTATTGTATGAAATTACTCCACTACTTTGTTATAATTATTAATACAAAGATCGAACACTCAGAAAAAATTCCTTCGATCCGGCTTCGAACCGACGTCTTCTAGCATACCGTGCCAGACGCTATACCAACTAAGCCACGGAACGAACCAGTGGACCTCACGAATTTTTCTATGTTATTTGTCGTATCTTTGTATTTGGTTTTTCAACGACTTTTTAACTGTAGCGCTATCTATGAGAAATCTTATGAAAGTATTTCGTCACCCAGTTTTTTTCGGATTTAAATCGCGTATATTTGTTTTTTAAAACCGGAAAAATAGTTTCATTTCCTATGTGTAACAATCGCGAAAAACTAAGATCTCAGAAAACTAAGAAGTAATTGCACGCACTTTTGAGGTCGATTTTTTTATTATAAAAATGTTACAAATTTGTTATGTCACTAAAACTTATTGACATAACAAATTTGGCATGACTTAAAACTCACGATTTAAATTGTTGAATGAACGAATTGGCCCAAAAATGTACCTAAAAATTTGCCTTCAAATTTTGCCAGTTACGACGTTTATTCATGAAAGTGTTCTTATCTCAAAACAAAGTCTAATCTGTTACAGCAAAGCAGAAATAGTATTTACGCAACCCAGACTTTAGTCCCAAAAGATGGGTCGTTGCACTTTATGATTGTCTGTCGGCGAGGCTATTTGTTTTAAATGAATTACCTTTTAATTGTCACGCTAAATAGTCTTTCCTTGTTTGAATTAATTTGCGTTAAAAAAGGGTATATCTAGAAAAAGAAGGGTAATGGGATACTAACTACATACAACACTTCATTTTACATGAAACTTTAAGGCTACGGGTCTTGAATACTACGTACAAAGAATCTTGATAATCTCAGTACAGAGTATAAAAAAAACCGACCTCAAAAGTACGAAGAATTTGCCAAGTTTTATTGAAATATCCCCTAGTTCGCCACTATACAGGACTTGACACAGGAGATAATAAAAATCGGTTCTCACTACTCAAAGTATATTGAGACAGAAAAACGCCTTGAATTGGAGATTAGCAAAACCAACCATTAAAATAATTGCTCCTTAAGTAAAATTTAGGCGCTATTTACAAAAATGAATCCTCAAAAATACGTGGAATTACGTCTGTTTGTTAAGTTTTGTTGAAATATCCTTAAATTCGCCACTATACAGGACTTGACACTGGAGATAATAAAAATCGGTTCTCACTACTCAAAGTATATTGAGAGAAAAACGCCTTGAATTGGAGAAATAGCAAAATCAAACATTAAAGTAGTTGCTCCTAAATTAAAATTAGGCGCTATTTATAAAAATGAATCTTCATGCGTGATCAGCCACCCTTAGAGGTGGATGGTTTTCTTCAAAATGAAATGGGACCACTATGGAGGTACCCTCTTTCTAACATAAAAAGAATCATGAAAATCGATTCACCAATACCGGAGTTATCGCGTAACATACATACAAAAAAAACCTATCATAGATAAATACCAGTCGAAAACGCGAAAAATGCGTAATTGCGCCATTATAAACTGCAAAAGCACCATAACTGTGGGTAAACGAGTAAACAGGAACGTTTCCTTCAACGAGCAAGTGATTTTGTAATCAGAAGATGCGTAATTAATTTTAAAAACAATTATTTTGGTTTTGTATGAATTTCGAGAAAACAAATACGCAACCGAGTGTGTGCCTCATTTTTGTAATACATTGCGGCTTTTACTTGGTGCGATATATTTGTGATCCTTTGTTAACACGCCTTGAATATCGAACGAACGCACTTTTGTATAACGCATTCAGTTTCGTGGTTCGGCCGCTTGTACATTTCTTTGGCCAAATTTAACATTTAGGGTCGTATTCCAGAACTCTGCTCAATACTCAAGTCAGGATTTGAGTATTGCAGTGAGCACTAAAATCATACTCAAGTCCTTGCTATGAGAGTCGTATTTCCAGTGCTTGAAATCATACTCAAGTCTGGTCAAATCCTGACTTGAGCATTGAGTAGATTTCTGGAATACGACCCTTACTGATGTATACGTTAGGCTACATTGTTCTGGATTCTGATCGATTTGGAAAACAAAGGGACGAACATTATTATGACCTTAGCAATATTATAAAAATATTCTATAACTATATATTTTGTTATAACGTTCAGTAACATTTCGTTTTTTCAGTTTTGTAGTATCTATTATCAGTAGTATCTGTAATTTCGATAATTTTTGCAGCACGTTGCCTCGAATGTCCGAATATAGTGAGCAATTAATTACATACATCACTGGACATGTAGTACGCGTAATACAAAAAAAAAAGAATTAACAGTGCGCTGTCTTTCGATCGATTCGTTGCTTTCGAGGACGAAGATGGTGTAGTTTATTCCACCTAAGATGCTATCTTGTAGTATCGTGTAGTACAGTACAAATATAATAATTATATTTGTACTTTCAATTTCTTCTAAGCCTTTCTTCTAAAAACACTACCGGATTAAATTAATTGATAATTGCACTTTAAAATATAGAACAAAATTCTTCTTGTATAATAAACTAGGCTTTTTGTAGCTGGAATAATCGCCAACCATCTTTGTTCCTAACACTAGACGACATTGAGTTTTTCCCTTATCTGATCTAAATAACTTTGTCTAGATCTTCCCTTTGATGTTCCCTACTAGAATGCTTCTAAACAAATGTCGCGTTGTATCAGATGCCTAACATCTTTACCCTGCGGTTCTCTATTGTCTTTAATTAGTTTGGTTCTCTATTGTGTTTAATTAGCTTCTCTTTTCCTGCACTATATTCACATCAAAATGCAATATTTTTGAATTAAGTAACAGTAGAGTTCCTTCTGAAAGAGTTCGTCTAGGGAAATGGCTTCGTTATCTACTTCACAAGTCAAGCAATAATGTGAGCATTACTGCGTTCCGGTTTTGAAGGGTAAGTGTGCTGGTGATGTTACAAGCACATGGGTTTGTCAACTTATGTCTCAGGGAAACGAGCACAGTGGCAGTGCCCCACTCTCTCAATGGCTCTGCAACTGTTAACGACGGGTGCACCTTACGCCTACTTCATCCCGTCTCTACATGTCAATAAAAAACATCAGGCAGAAAGGTATATTATCTTCTCTTCGAGCAGTCTCTCCTTAAATTAAGATAAATATACCTACTCTGCTAATAACAATAGATATTAAACTTTATTTAACTAGCTACTGTTAACGGAAGTCAATTAAAGATACCACAGAGTCTATTACAAGCAGAAAACTATTAGGGCAAGTTGATTTTGCAATTGGAGTGGCGCTTTGGAGAATGGAATATGCAATTAAAGTCACGAAGAAGTTTGCGGAGTCAATTATGCCACAAATGGAATTTATATGTCACTGAATTGGGTCGGCGACTCCCGTTTAGCACCGACTAAATGCCTTAAACAAACAAATCGACGTAATCGTCTACAAAGACAATGTACTACACTCATGGTAACATAATAGAAAAATAATAAAACAAAATATTTTTTCGTAATTGTAAGTAAAAATATAGCTGTTATAATTATTAATGCAAAAATCGAATACAACCTGACTGTTGCCAATTTACGGCAACCTATAAAGATTGATAGACCTGGCTGTGTGAAGAAAAACTTTCATTGATTTCTTCAAAGATTCTTCTCTCGGGAAAAAAGCCGGTAAAACCAGAAATTAAAGAACACACAAACAAATTCGTACAGTCCGCTCGATCAGTTGCCCTAGATTGGCATACCTACAGACGCAAGTTCGAGTCTTGTCAGATCGAAGAAATTTTTCTTCGTGCTCGATTTTTCTTTTTTAATACAAATACTATGAGACGGGACGAATAAGTCGTGTGCCTGATGGTAAGCGACACGCCTGTCTCTAACAGTTGCAGTGCCACTCAGAGCTTTAAATCACAAAGATCCGAGGGGCACTGCCACTGCGCCCGACACCCTCAGACATAAGTTGACAAGTCCCATGTGCTTATAATTTCACCAGCACCCTTCGAAACCGGAATACGGGAATGTTTTCATTACTGCTTGGCGGCAGAAATAGGTAAGATGGCAATATTTCCCTGGACAAACTCTTCCACAAGGACCTCTACTGCTACTAAATCTTTATATTAATAATTGTACAGTTTGCCAACTAATCCGTGTCTGTATGTCTGTGATGAACCTGTGGTTTTCAACAATCTGTACAGAAATAACTTAATAAAGAAGGGCAAGAAGAACCCTAGCGCCCTTGGGTGTGTGCCTATAACTCTAAGTACCCTAGAAGACCCTAGCCCTAACCATATAAGTGTGCTAAATAAATATACAAATAAGTTCAGGATATCTGCGCCGTGAGACCTAAGGCAACAGACGGACGAGGGGGAAGAAAATAAATGTAATGGGGTGGTTTTTCTCACTGCCAGTCTCACAAACTCACAAGACTGATAGGCTGACGGCTAAAGGGGACTTGGTCGCTGTGTGAGGATGCTATAGTCAGAAGATAAATTAGACTCGACTGCTGTTGGACCAAATGTATAGTGTGCCGACTAATGCATGTATGTATATCTGTGGTGTGGCTGTGGTCGTCAGCACACTGTAGAATAAATATAAGAAACTACTAGTTTCATAAAATAGTTGTTTGTTATGCAAGGCAAAGCTGCTGTTTGACACGTGTGTTTGTATTGAAACCTAAGAAAGCGAAAGTGACTAAGATTGAATCCTTAGCGTAGCGAGGGTTTCATGGCACAAGACGCAAAACAACTTTGCTGCCGAGCGAAACACACAACTTTTCACCTGACTATAATGAGGGAAATGGTAGATGAAAGAAAAACAGTTGAACCATGTTGAAGTATAACTAAATAATTTTATAAACAAAATTAGTTATCGTTGTTAATTTAATGTCAACAATAATAAGAATAAAATATACCAAAGGATCTACGACAAATCGCGTAGTTGAACGTGTCATTATGTTTCTTTTTTCATCGAAGGGAAAAGTTAGGTGCACCACAGTCCTTTGTAAAGTTCGAATTTCAAATACCTTTTCCACGCTATCGTGGAAAAAACAATGTTGCGCGCAGATTTCTAATGGGAAAGAAAGCCTTTACGAGCTAGTGAGGTGAAATAGTTATTTGTTATGCAAGGCTGCAAAGTTGTTGTTTGACTCGAGTACTTGTATTGAAACCTGGGCAAGCGATGGAAGCGAAGATTGAGCGTAGCGAAGGTTTCAAGGTACAAGACGCAAAACAACTTTGCTGTCGAGCGAGACACACAACTTTTCTCCTCACTATAGCGAGGAAAATGGTAGATGAAAGAAAAACAATTGACCCATAAAACATTACTTTTTTAAATTTAAAAGAAAAAGTTTATTTTTGGGTGCGTTCTGAATTTACACCTCATCAATTTTTATTCTTGCTTGTACTTATTTTGTGTGATTAAGTGATTATTGAAATTATTTTAGTTCTTGAACGAATTAAAATAATTTAATAAACACAATTAGTTGTCATTGTCAATTTAATGTCAACAATAATAAGAATGAAATATACCAACGGACTAAGCCACGGAACGGTCGGACTAAGCCACGGAACGGTTCGTTCCGTGGCTTAGTTGGTATAGCATCTGGCACGGTATGCAAGAAGACGTCGGTTCGAATCCGACCGGATCGAAGGAATTTTTTCTGAGTGTTCGATCTTTGTTATAATAATTATAACAAACTAGTGGAGTAATTTCACAAAAAAAAATTGAATATCAATTCAATAAAAATTTAATTAATACAGTGAATAGCGACATCTCTCGCCAGGACTGGTAGCTGTAAAGGTACTAACTGGGTGATAAATCTTTCATAGATTT
>NW_020653513.1:554736-578058 GCF_003589595.1 Hyposmocoma kahamanoa | reverse complement strand
CTGTCACCGACATCAATTGCGCATTACTCCATTACTCCTCCAAGAACAAATGTAACTACTGTGACAAAGGAACTGTGGGGTTACATACAGGTAACCTTTTGACTGTTTTTTTTTTCTTTTAAATAAGTGTGCATTAGACCTCCATCTCACCTGATGGAAAGTGGCGATGAGGTCAACAACGGAGCATGCACACGTAAACGTAGCCTATTTACTATCGCATTGAAAAGGCAGTTTTCTTTTTTTTTTTAAAAAAAAGAAAGAAGGCTCAAGTTATAGCGTTCAGGGAATAAGTCCGCGAGCAGCATAGCCGTTTGCCTCCTCCAAATTCTCTTTTCCTTCACTATTCTTACATTTGTTCAATCCGTCGTTATACCCAACAAAATTCTAGAAACGAGAAGACGTTGCAAAATTTCAAATCGATTTCTATTAAAATTATATAGTTTATGTATTGGTAGGTCAATGGCCTTAACGCATAATAACAGTCAATGTGTGCATAAGCAAACATACCAGTAGTAGCCGTAGCATGGCAGTGATAAACCTCCCCGTGATATATTTATTTCAGTTGATAAAGCTATATTGCCATTTTTTTATTGCCGTAAGATACCGCACTAGAGTCAGTCGTTCCTTTGTTTATTAGGTAATGAACTATGGTTAGACCACTACTGAGGTACCTTCTTTCTATCAAGAAAAGAATCATCAAAATGGGTTAACAAATGCCGAAGTTATCGCGTAATATAATTATAAAAAAACATACAGTAGAATTGACAACTTCCTCCTTTCCTTTAAAGTCGGTTAATAAAAAACAAATTGCGGCTCAAAGCGTCGTTTGCAATATCCCACATATATCCGCCCTCAATATTACTTCCCAAGCAGCACACCCATATCTAAATATGTACTATAAGATATCTAATCGAATGTAATTCGAGTGTATATTTTAAGAGTTCAAATTCCTTCAAGATATCTCGAAGAAGGTTTCTAGATAATTTAAAGTAAAAGTGGGCACAACTTTATTAGTAGTTCACAAGAGTGCTTTGAGAAACTATCTGTAGGTAGTGTTAAGAGTTATTCTTATCTTTTTTCTCAAGAACTCTCCTAGAATGCTACAAGACCATTTGTAGAATGTAGACAGTTTTTATTTACTTTTGTAGATAGTTTTTAGATAGTTTATAGTCTATGATAGTTTCCTTAGTAATGCTATTTTAAAATCAAAATACTAAAGCGTTACAAACATAAGACGCCATTCTCTTAATACTAATAGATTTCAAGTTTAATGGCTTACAAAATATAAACTACCAAAATTGCAACATGGCGAAATTAGATATAATATTTCTGACTTTTTCGCGCAATTTTTGATCGGTTAGAAAGCGCGAATTGACGTGCGACTTTAAATACATTGTGACAAGTGATGTAAAACACAATATACATACACAACATTGAACTACGTTTACGCGCTCATTTAAATTGTTTTTATCACTTCTTATTTAACAACTCAATTCATCAACAAACATGATCGGCCATGACCAGCTCGCGCGCGAATTACTAACACTAGAAGAACACTAGTTTTTAGAGTATTAATAGACTTCACTGGATGTGTATAGAACAATTTTACTAAAAATAATCAATTGTTCTACAGATGAACTTAAAATAAGGACTATAAGAGTAAATCTTAAGAGAAATTACACTTAATTAAGTTGTTTGGTATTAAGCGGGTTTTAAAATTTGGATTTAAGTGAAATAATTCTATAGGAACAATTTATTTTTTCTAAAACCATTTATAGAGAACTATTATCTAAATCTATACCATATTAAGACTGTTTATAGATATAACAGTTTTAAGGCGTATAAAGTGTGCTCCTTGGGTTCCTTCAATTATCAACGTTTTCGTAAGGTAGGAACGAATGAGATCTGGATTAGTGACAGGGTGAGGCGAACGTGTTGATGGATGAGTCACCGCGACCGTTTAATTGCGCAGCACAATGAAATATGACTATTAATTGAAAAATCTTGTCAGCCCCGACGCCTTTGTCTAATTTAAGCTCGTTCACAACATATTTACGGTTACATTTAAAGCTGAAAACAAGAATATTCAACTAAAGGTACGGTCGCACTAAAACTAATGTCTAACGCCCATTATCGTAAAAATACAGCCTAAAATATCGCATCAAATAGAGTGGCTACACTAGGATTTAGCGTCTAAAGTTCACGTCGAAAATATAATTCCAAGATGGAGGTTAAAGCTTGCTGCGTTATGTTATTTCATTAATGTCAGTATGTAACAGCAGTAGAGCTCCTTTTGGAAAATTTCGCTTACGGAAGTACTGCAACCTTACCTATTTCTGCCGCTAAGCAGTAAGGTGAGCATTACTGCGTTCCGTTTTAGAGGGGGTGCTGGCGAAATTACAGGCACATGGGACTTTTCAGCTTATGTCTCAGGGTTCTGAGTGGCATTGCAACTGTTATGGACAGGCATGTTGCTTACCATCAGGCGCATGACTTGTTGGTCCCATCACTTCGTACCTTAAAAACATTAAAAATTTCTGCCGCGAAGCAATAATGTGTTCCGGTTTCGAAGGGTACGGGTGCTGGTGAAATTACAGGCACATAGGACATGTTAAGTTATGTCTCGTGGTGACAAGCGCAGTGGCAGTGCCCCTCAGATCTTTGTGATAGCTCTGAGCTAACTGTTACACTACACAAAATTGCAAAAAGAAATTCTCTACATCCTGTCTAGCCAAAGGTGGAATTACATTTTTCATATACTTAAAAAAACGAAATAAACTTCTTTTCATATACGTGATTAACTAATACGTAATACATGTCGACACTGTCACGTCGATAACTTTCCGTCTCTAGTATATTCATGAGAATCGATTTTTTTAATAGGCCTATTATATGTACGAACATGACATGAATGTATGTGTTATCTGTGTATTTGTAAAACTAAACTGGTGTTGTCGACTTTTGTTTGTGTGAGACTATAGTTACACAACTCAATATTGCATTTGAGTGCACCTGTTTGCTTGTAGTACTACCTTCCGCCTCTTTAAAAGTGGTAGAAAGTTTTCTTCGAGAAATAACGCTAATAGCGCCTCCCGTCCTATATACTCTAAGGTTTTATAAATGCACAATATTTTTAATGGATTCATTACATTATATGACACAAATAACCCGGATAGACGTGTCAAAGCAACTGAATAAAATACGTTTGTCTGGCGCCCTAACCAAATTTCAGTCTAATGTAAATTACCTACGTGACTCAAAAAACAAACTTATGAATGATATTGAGATCATTGATATTATTTGCATTCAAATCCTGGTGAAACGTATAACAGACGAAGTTAAAGCCATTCGAAAAATGTATATCGTATAATTTACGTTGTTATAAAAAAACATTGGTATAAGAAAAGAAAAGAAGTATTTATTAATAATAATAATATAATTATTTATTCAGACAACAACATAATATGGTCCATTAGTGTTAGTATCTTACCAAAATTAACTTAAAAACTATGTTAGTGACAAAGAAAAAATAATAAAATAAAATAAAAATACATGTCAATTCTTTCACTCGCATCCCAACCAAATATACTAACATGAGACTACTTGATCAGGATCCGAATGAAAGACTTCATTACAGGCAAGTCATGTCGGTCAGGTATGACCTTTAGAATGCTGTTGGCGCTTCCCCGTAGTCTGCTGAGCAGTGAGGCTGTTCTTTTACGGATGATGGCGTAGAAATCATCCACCCGCGCCTCTGCAAACATGGTAGATGCACTGCAGAAACGAGGCAGCCCCATCAACACTCTAAACCCATTATTGTACTGGACCCGTAGGGCACTGAGCGATCTTTTAGTATAATTGAACCACAGGCTGCTCGTATAAAAAGATTGGCAGTAGGCCTTGAAGAGTGTAATTTTTACTTGCCTACTGCAACGAGCAAACCTACATGCCAACATATTACTTCTGATCGCCAATGCCCTACGTTCCCTTTTAATGTCCTCTTATTGAATACAGCGCATTTCTTGTAAAATTTCCAGGTAAGTTTGTGTTTTTTTCTATCGTGAAAATTTTTAGGAATTGTGTTTTCACACCATATACTAATCAGTGTAAATCCTCAATTTTTCTATATATTGGGTAACCTATCACAAACTCGAAAATTTTTTATCCGAAAATCGAATTATAACGAAACATTTGTTCTTTCAGGGTATGTTGGATGTATAAAGACTGGATTAGATTCGGTTATGCTAGGTTAAGTTAGGTTTAAAAGAAAAAACATTTTCGTCTCAAAATTACCTTCGAAATTATGAAAATACTAACAAACGTTATTTCTGGAAAATATCATTTCGGACCACGGGTAGGTAACAATATATGATTGTTTCCTTTCATTGTTATGCAGAATCAAGTAAACCCATTTGAGGTCGCATTGACTCTTAATTTTGACTACATTTGCCATAATTACTACAAGCTAACAAATGTTCTCGTATTCTTTTATATGGCATTCAAGTAGTTCAGTGCGCAGTGACGTCATTACAACGTATTGTTGCTGCCACTTCACGGCACAGGAAGTACACGGTAATGGCGACGAGGTGACCTCCGCTACAATGCGACTTCAAATATGTGCATATCACAAAAGGCCAAGCTTAGTACAGTCGGGACGAAAAGTGACTTGAGAAGTATTTTTATCTAGCACTGCTATTCAAATACATATCGGATTTTTTTTGAAACAATTACAAACTTAAAAGTGAAAGGTTTAAATAGCAGTAGAGCTCTTTGTGAAATGTGAGCATTACAGCGTACCGGTATGGAAGGGTAAGGGTGTTAGTGAAATTACAGGCACATGGGACTTGTCAACTTATGTCTCAGGATAACGGGCGCAGCGGCAGTGCCCCCTTAGATCTTTGCGATATAAAGCTGTGAGTGGCACAGTGACAGGCGTGTAGCTTACCATCAAAAGCACGATTTGTTCGTCCCATCCATTGACTTACAATTATATGGACGTCGGGTCCGCGCTAAAAAGTGTCCGAACTTATAGGGCGTTAAAATCGTATACGGAGCGTCATTCACGCTTTAGTCTTCGTTTGTTCGACTGACAGCGAAGCAAGCAAAATCAGACAGTACTGCGATGACATTACAATTTAAATTCAACGTTTTAGCTTTTTCATATTCCTTTAAACGTTTAAATAGGTTGACTTGGGACATTTTTTTCGTGGTTTTTGTATTAGACCCGTCGTCCATTTATTTGTAAGTCAATGGTCCCATCATTGATATTATAAAAAAAGTCACACTGTTATAAGAACATTGGGGAAATTTTAAAACTATATAGATATGTAACTAATTACAAGCTTTCTGTAAATGTTCACAACATTTTACGAATATTGTCCTCTTTATTAACTTTTCGCATTAAAATTGTAAATTCCACTTTGAATTTGTTACGAGATATGCTGTTGCTTCTAGTAAAGTACACCAATGGAACCGATTTCGAAAAATGCTTAATACTACTTGTTTTACCTAAACAACCGTGTGCATAAAATGTATAAAACAATGTATTCCACCTAAATAGGTGCTCATCTCTTCTCATTCTGTAATTTAACATGATTGTGTGTACAAGGAACTTACTTACTAAAGGTGTTTTTTGTACCTTATATTTCTTTGTCTCTGTATTTTATTCTTCTGTGGAATAAAGAGTAAGAACTTATATTGCATATCGCGATGACAACGGAACACCTATATCTTATTAATTTTAAAGCTGTAACAATTTAATGTCGTTTCAATAACGTGCCAGTTTGGAAATTAAAAAAATAACATAAATTGGACGTAGTTAAGCAAAAAGGATTCAATCCACAAAATTATCAAAAAATGGGTTATATGTACCTAAAGTCTAACATCCTAGATAAGCAAACAAAATCCAACATATAAATAAATATTTCTGGAGTTAGATGACATTATAAATTTTGAAAATACAACAAGAGTGAGAAACATTTTTAAACTTCAAACTGGCATATTTCGAAAGTGACTAGATATACATTGGATCCTTTTTGTTTAAGTACGTCCAATATTATACATAGACATTAAACTTGTCAAAGCGATAGTACCCTCAAGAAATTCCCGTAGAAACATGTAACAAAAGTATTAAAAGCCACGGTTTTAAAGAACACGACTTTTCCATTAAAGAAATATGACTTATACGAGGGTTTGTAAGAATTATTATTGAGGATTTTTTCTCTTTTTAGTTTTTTTATGATATATGTGCTATACAAAATAAAAGGTAAAAGATCGAACGGTGCGGTATGAGCAGATACTGCTTTACGTGTTGCTCTTATGACGCCAATAGACGAACTAACAATTTTGACTCAAAAAAATTACAATTGTTGTTATATATACTTTGATTCAGAATTTTTTGAATTTTAAGTTTATATAATAGTGAGTCGTTACAATTCCACATTCAGATTTAGTAGTGGTAGAGCTCCTTATGAAAGAATACGACCAGGGTAGTAATGCCACCTTACCTATTTCTGCTGCCAAGCAATGATGTTAGCATTAATGTGTTCCGGTTTTGAAGGGTAAGGGTGCTGGTGAAATTACTGGCACTTAGGACTTGTCAACTTACGTCTCAGAGTGACGGGCGCAGTGGCAGTGCCCCTCAAATCTTTGCAATTTAAAGCTTGAGTGGCACTGTATCTGTTATGGACAGGCGTGTAGCTTACCATCATTCGCACGACTTGTTCGTCCCATCATTTGAAGTTATAAAAAAAACATTCATACGGCGAAATGATAGAATTCCTTGTCTACAGACATTATCTTTGAACGCTATAACCTGGGCCTTTTCAAGGCGAGAGAGAATAAGCATCATTTAGATGTAGAGATTGAGTTGTTAGTCATGATTAAAATAATAAAAAATATAATTTAAAAAATTAAAATAAAATAAAATAAATAAATTTAATTTAGTATTTTACAGTTTTGATTGCGTTTTTTGGAAGTTTATCCTATATTTAAGATTTTATTTAATTGCCATTGTTATTATATTGAATGTTGTTTAAATTTTGGAATATATTTCATTATTGTAATCTATTTAATTATTGTAATTTATTTTTCTCTTTTTTATTGACAATTAATCTTACCATTGACATATTTCAATTTTATTAATTATTCCCCTTGACCTTATATGTAAATTATTAAATTGAAAGTGGATATTATGTAATGATATTATGTAAATAATGTAAATATTGCGGTGCCCTGTAGGGTTACATGGCAGATTTCAACAAATTGTATACCTACTACTACTACCTACCCATGTAATGCAATGATTAAATGAATATGAGTATGAATATGAAAAGTATATGCTACATCGTTGATCTCATCATCACTTTCCATCAGGTGAGCCGGAGGTCAAATGCACACTTATGTAATCATTTAAAAAAAATAGTCACCATACTCATCAACACGGAATAGCATTACACCGGTCAGAAGAAGCTATGTATTTTTGAATCTTTTTGTATCCATAGACCAAAAAGACGTTACGCATTTCTTTTTGGCTGGGGCTATGCGAAGTCAAAGTCAAAGAGCCATTTATTCCACAGGTAAAATAAATTACACTTGAAAACGTCATTTTTTGAGCTACTGCTCGTTCGCTACGCTGACCTCCCCGAGAAGAACGAGCAAGAAACTCTAGGGATTGCTCTTTTCAAATAAACTTACATGCTATGAAATATACTTTGAATCAAATTAGTGAGGAATGTAGACCCATGTCGCCTTTCCATATATATACGTATTCTTCAATTTTGTAATATGACTTATAAATCAAAATACTTTTAATGTAAGTTAACTTAGGATATAATCATTTTTATATATCGTCTGTTTAAAGGTAAAACCACATAAGTGATATTTTCCGCACGAATTCTTAAATTTATATAGCTACAGTAATAAAATCACGATCTTTCTGCACGTGATACTCAATTACAAAAAAGTTATGAACTTAATAAGAGTTTTATCTGCAGAAAGATGGTGGATTTCTTACAACTGGTACATAATTTGGTGATTTTTTGTGGAAAATGTCACCTAAGTGGTTTTACCTTTAAGCAGACGATATGCTTCGGAATCTTATTGTAAAGTATAGAGTTCCCCATAAAGAATCGTTCACCTTTGCTAAACGAAATCATGGTACAATGCGATTCTACAAAAGTCGATAACGAATTTGCTTTCGAATTTCCGATGACATCTGTACGACGCGTGCGATGGTTGGAGACAGTCGAAGTCCTAATTTTTACCATCCTCACCTTGATGACTGATTTTCGACGTCCACTACAAAACGGTGGCTTAAAGGGCCACAATATTAGACAGCCGATCGGCTTAATATATAACAAGTGTGGTGATACGTATCCCGTTTAGACCCAATGTAACTAAATTTTGATAAATAAAAAGTTATTTATATAACACGATTTGGTAGGGAATGGTCTATGATGTGACGTAATAATTAATTTTCGTCTATATTATAATATGTAAATACAGTCTATTAATGTTGAAAGAAACGATATAAGATAATGAATATCACACCACCAAAACTGACTTTACAAAGATGAGGGCAATGAGTGGCTCCTGCTTATCGAAACATCTAGTGGAACCACAGTTAGTTAGACAAGACAGAAACGAAAAGACGGAAAATAGATTATCAAAAGACCTCCAAACTTGGATGCCCCCCATTAAAGATCTCAAGAAAACCCAGACAAATCACAAGTCGACTCTTAAAGAGGAAATCCTGACCCAAAATGAAATTGGTTAAGGTTCAGTAAAACGATACCGCAATAGCAAATTTTCCCTTAATCTGGCCTTCACCGCAATATCGCATTCAGATAAATTAAATAATGCCTTACTATAATCTCCGCTTCACTAAGAATAGAATATCATGAAAGAAACCGAGAAACGTCTATTTACATTTTTTCTCTCAAAGCTTTTACCAGTCGTTATTTTTTGTAATCGTTATTATAGCAGTTATTTATTAAGCAAGTACATTCCGTTGTTCTCTTTTTATGTGTATAACAGTGTGAATAAGTTAACATTAAGGCCGGTCACATACAGTCAGAATTCCGTACCGGAATTCCGTTTCGGTATTTCGAAGTCAGTGAAACCATACAAATCATGGACTTATCACTCAGGATTACGTTCAAATTTTTTTCCGATTCGAAATTCCGTACGGTGTCTTGCATTTTTGAGATTCAAGTCTTTCATAATTCCGAATGCAAGTCTCCATACATTTTGCAGGGTCGCAACACACAGTCATAAATTTCGTACGTAGTTTCGCTGCGAGATTATCAGGACTCAATACATCACGTCTTTCAACTGAGTCTTGTTATTCCGAACGGAAATAAACATATGTGTGTGATGTATATACGGAATCTGGAATCGATATTCCGAAACGGAATTCCGACTGTATGTGGCCGGCCTAACACACTTATAAACAGGTGAACAATCATCGTTCAAACACACCCGAAATGTTAGCTTACATTTTTCTTCTTTCTATATATATATGCATAAACTATATTTTTAACAATGCAGGTACACAAAAACAAAAAACACAACAAAAGGGAAACACTGTAATTCCAGAAACAAAACACTAACTTTTTGTAAATTTTTAGTTAACCACGATAGAATACAAATACAAATACTAAATTATTTATTTCTCCTCACAAAGCTAAGGGACGCATATTAACAGTAAGGTACTTAGATTGGTTAGTTACATTTGTGGGAGACTGGAGGCTAAACTAGGTCTAGCCAGTATGATAAGTCTCCAGTCACCCTAGGATAGAAGTGAAGATAACAAATAGAATTATACATTACAAGTGTAATTGAAAACCTAGCGAGTGTACGCATCTGAAATTCCACAAGAGGAATTTCCCTATTCAAATACCACCGCAGAATTCACCGTGTATTCGAGTCAGTCTGTTTAGCAAACGACAGACTAAATGATCATTTACACTACATTCAACTGCGTCTAAACTTGTTCAGGTAACTGCTGGAACTTGCCGCTTTGTTTACTGGACTTGGACAAATTTTAAACAAACTGCTAGTTACTTGAAGTGCCTACCCACAGTTAAGCTCCTAACGCGTTAGCTAATTACTTAAGTTGTTTTAAAAAAAGTAGTGGGTTAAACCTTAAACTTAATGTCGACGACTATTTTTCACTACATAACTTACTTTTATCTATCTACCTTTCTTTAAATCACTTTTTTGTCTTTGTAGGTCTCTTCGAGAATATCTGTTGTACGCTTTTTTCATGAACCTACACTGAATAAAAATTGTATTTTTATCAGCTAGTTGTAGTTTATGCTCCATGTTCTCATGGGAAGCTTGCTTCGTTTTCCTTTGATTTAAATGAACATTAAAAATAGCTATCGCGTTCTAAAATTAATCGCTTTTTTTGTTTTTTAACCTTCAAAATTAATTAATAATTGTTCTTAGGTTTCTGCAATTGCTTTATATTGAAAATGAAAAAAAACTTTCAGTTCTAAATTTTCGTTCTGAATTAATTACAAGAAAAAATAAAGAAAAAGAAGAGAAAGAAAGAATTAAGCGCAGCAGCCCTTCGCAAAGTGTTGGTGTCCAAGTTACTAAGCAGGTCTACAAAGGTTCGTGTCTACAAAACAGTAATAAGGCTAATCTTAATGTATGGGTATGAAACATGGACACTAACGCTGAAGAAAGTATATAAATTATTAGTGGCGGAACGGAAGATATTTCGAAAGATTCCGTGACCAATCAAAGGAGAATTTGGGAACTGGAGGACCAGATTCAAATAGAGAAATAAAACTAGTATCTGAGCCGAACCTAATCGGGGAAATAAAATCTGCTAGACTTCCCTGGCTAAGACATGTGGAAAGAATGAGAGAGGATTGAGCTGCTAAAAGAGCGTATTTCGGGCAACCTACGAGTGGTTCAGTGGGCCGTCCAAGATATCTCTGGATGGATGAAGTCACCAAAGACCTAAAGGAGCTGAATGTGTCCGAATTTTCGTCGGAATTGGCACAAGACCACTCTCCGACACCAAAGTATGTGAAACTGTTTTTGTAGATTGGATTAGAGACGTAATATCGACCCACCTTCAGCCAAGGCAGGTGGGTTTTGGTACGCCTCTGGGTTATCAGGCGACGATACATGCCACCCGCTTTTTTGCGATGGATTGCGAGGGTATGAATACGGTAGTATAAATAGATATCAGGAACGCTTTTAATAGTGTGGAAAGAGATATTATTCTGTCGGAAGTCTTGGAAAATGTGCCATACCTTAACCCCTTCGTCTACCAGTGCTATTCGGCCGCCAGTAAACTTTTCTTTGGTGAAAATTCCATTTTATCGCAGGTGGGCGCTTAGAAGAACGATCCTCTGGGACCTTTATTGTTTTGCTTGGCTATCCAGAAGATTATATCGTCATTAGACTCACCATTGAATGTCTGGTACTTGGATGATGGCACTATTGGCTGAAGTCCTGGGCTTGTTTTGGAGGATTTAGAAAAACGGAACAGTTTTGAAGGCAGTTGATCTAGAAATTAATTCAAACAAATGCGAGTTAGTCGCTTGTAGGGGTGTAAACACGGACTTACTGGAGAATTTGAAGGCTCTTTTGCCGGGCATCTGGAACTTGGACAAGTCGTCTGTCAGCTTTTTGGCTGTGCGGCAATATTTCCTGAGGGTGTCAGTTCTGCTCTTCAAACTAAAAGACTGGCACTTTGAGCAGCACGTGAATATTTGACGCATCTGTCGGCGCACGTTGCACTCGTCTTGTTGCGTAATTGTCTGAGTATGCCCCACATGACATACATCTTAAAGATATCTCCTACGTGGCTTTTTGAGCAGGCTGTAACCCTTGTGGATGATGCACTCAGGGTTACGCTGGAGGTCGTGCTAAATGTTAGTTTCAGTCATCCACAGTGGTGTCAAGCTGTACTTCCGGTTAGGCATGGCGGTCTTGGAGTGCGTCGAGCGCAGGATGTAGGCTTTGTGGTATTCTTGGCTTCCTCTTATGGCTCTGCGGATCTCGTTGCTCGCATTTTAGCTCATGATGGCAGCGGAATTCATATGCCATTCCAGTAGGAGGCTCTTGCAAGGTAGTCTAGCCTTTGCCCGAGTGAAGAACGCCCAGACAATACTTGTTTGCAGAGAAATTAGGACGATATTCTCTGCAAACAAATATACGGTTCTTTGATGGAAAGCGCTTCGGGTACTGATATGGCTCGCCTCAAAGCCGTCGCTAGATCGGAGTCGGGAGCGTGGTTACATGCTTTGCCATCTCCACAGTTGGGTACTCTGCTCGCTGATAATTCTTTGAGGATAGCGGTAGCATTGCTTTTGGGAAGCAAGGTGTGTGAGCCGCACCGCTGTGTGTGTGGTACAATGGTGACGGAGGACGGACACCGTGACTTAAGTTGCCAAAGATGTGCGGGTCGTTTTCCCAGACACCACGCCATAAATGATATTGTGCGACGGGCGATGGTGTCAGCTAATGTCCTTGCGTGCTCGAGCCCCCGGGTCTGAGTCGAATCGACGGTAAAAGGCCGGACGGTTTGACGTTGGTTCCTTGGCGGAAAGATTGTTGTCTTCTGTGGGTCGCAACATGTGTAAGTACTTTTACTGTGTAAAATGTCGCGAAACTAAAACATGCTAACTATTCTGCCTTGGAGCCGATGTACGATTTCGTACCGGTCGCTGTCGAGACGGCGGGGCCCTGGGGTTCGGAAGCTCCGGACTTGTTTAAAGAGTTGAGAGAGACAGGGGCTGCGATACCACTCTGAGTCGTGGTTGGTTCAGCAAGTGTCCAATGCCGTTCAGCGAGGCAATGCTGCCAGTATAATGGGAACTTTTGAGCCAGATACGATACGGGGCGGGATATTTTTTAGGTTAGATTAGTTTTTAAAGTTAAAATCTCTTTTTTTATTTTAGTACGTATTGACGAAACCCAGTGCTGATCTTGAGTTAGAAATATCAATGTAACATTTGTATTAAGATGAAATAAATGAAATATTTTCTTCAAACTTAAATGGGACCAATACTGAGGTACTCCTTTCCAACAAAACAAGAATCATCGAAATCGGTTTACAAATCGCGTAACATTCACACAAAAAAGTGTCGAATGAGAACCTTTTCCTTTTTTTGTAGTCGATGAAAAAATAGTTAAACTTCTTATGTTTGCGTCTTATGTTTAAGTTATTTGTAACTAAACTCTGAAGAGTGTGCATTTAAGTTTAGCACTCTAACTACGGACTAAGAGACACCGTTCGTTGTCTAGTAAAGCTAATTTACTGTCGGCTGAAACTTGAAGCGGCGGGCTGCCGAACTCGGTGAACACTTACGCAAAGTTACATGCGGCCTTTGCAGCGGTGGGATGCACTTAATGACACTTTCGCTAGTTTGAATAACTTTATGAGGATTTCTCAGGTCGTTTTGATAATATTACTGGTGTGTCTATTATATTTAAAAATAGATGTATCGAGTGCTTAAGTTTTCGCGATTGTCAGGTTAAGGGTGCTGGTGAAATTGCAGGCACATGGGACTTGTCAACTTATGTCTCAGGGTGACGGGCGCAGTAGTAGCGCTTCTCAGATCTTTGCGATTTAAAGCTCTGGGTGGCACTGTACCGGACAGCGGTGTAGCTTACTATTAGGCACACGACTAGTTCGTCCCGAAAAAAACTAAAAAAAACTTACGAACCAACGACATCTAAGTACTAGTGTATTAGTTTCTGTAAACGTTCCTGTCTTAGTAGACGAAAGTCTTTGCTCTGGACCTTCTCCTAGATTTTACTTAGAATTCTTGGCATCTGATGCTAAATAACAATAATGTACCAAACCACACCAAGCGCCTGGTGTTCGTAGTTTGAGATCCATGTACTATGAGTACCAGAGTAACGAAATTAACTTCAAGGCAGTACTCAAAACATGCTTCGGAAACAATGTTAGAAAGAAAACAAAAATAAAGAAAGTTTGCTTCCTAAATTAGTTTCATCGGGACTCAAAGTTTTTCATATATGGAATCAAACCAACCATGTATTGTGTCAACCGCTTGCCGCCGAGAACTTACGTCAATTCGTGCTTTTTTATACGGAGGTAGCTGGGTTTTTATACGGAGAATTAGATTACAAAATTATAAAATTCTCATGCCTATCGTCACGGACACGGAACATGGAAAACGAATTCATTCATCAACACATTTATTTATTCCACACATCACTCCCAAATGCCTTCATGCCTAGGAGTTATACACATATATTTTTCACTTAAAGTACGTCAATATAGCCTTACGTAAAGGTTAAAAGTAAAGCGCATCATTAAATCCCAAGGGATTAAAAAGTACCTAGTTTTCTAATTTACTTCGAGTGACCTAGACAAAATCAAACAGCCAGTACTTGCACTGGTTTGTACCAAAAAGTTTTTTTTTATAATATCAAGTGATGGGACGAACAAGTCGTGCGCCTGGCACTGTCACTGCGCCTGGCACTGTCACTGCTCCCGTCACCCTGAGACATAACTTGACAAGTCCCATGTGCATGTAATTTCACCAGCACCCTTAAAAATCGGAACACAGTAATGCTGACATTAGAGCTTGGCGGCAGAAATAGGTAAGTTGTCAGTACCTACTTCCCTGGACGATCTCTTTCGCAAGGAGTTCTAAAATAAGGTTCAGTAAGGTAAACAATATGATTACAACTAAAATAACACTTAAAAACAATCGCAAAAACAAAAAATAATAATTTAACATTGTAATAATTCATCAAAGTAAATAAACCTAGAGTTTAACAGAGATCGCTGCGCTGCGGAAATTCAATAAAAAAATGTTTATGTGTGGACCATTTTCATTACGAAAATGTTGTTCTAAGACTACGCTCGGTTTTAATTCCGAGTCATTTCCGCATTGACAGTGCGTTTGTGTATGGACCATTTTAATGACGCGACGATAAATCTTTCAAAAGGTAACGATTGCCAAAGACCGCTAGTCGTGACGTTATCTAGCGTTTGTTTTATCTGTGTCTGGTTTGATAAGCAATACCGCGAAAACTTCAGAATTTTATTTCTTGATTATCTTGTAGGGCGTAAACGAATGAAATAAATAATTCTTTTTTCTCGCAATCGAAGTGGAAAGTAAAGCTTTCACCTCTATACTAAAAGCCAGTATAAACCCCCGGAGTAATAGACACTCTCGCTAAAGCGCGGGTGGCTAACGACCTCGAGTATAGATTGGCTCGTTTTAGTCCCTGTATAAAAAATACGCCTGCTACACTAGTTTGTTATAATTATTACACAAAGATAGAACACTTAGAAAAAATTCCTTCGATCCGATTGGATTCGAACTAACGTCTTCTGGCAAACGGTACCAGACGCTATGCCAACGGAAAGAACCGGCGGACCTTACGAAATGTTGTATGTGCTTGTTGCAAGTCTTAGTTTTTAGTATTTAACGACTTTTTTGCCGCAGCGCGTATGTGAGAAATCTATTTCTTCACACTAAATTCTTACAATTCATGACTAGTGGAGTATTTTTATAAAACAAAATTGAATTTAATGATGACAAAACATCCTGACCTTCAATAACAGTCTTAATTACAAAAAAAAATAAACCGATAAGTACAAAAAAATACCGAAATAAACAGCAATTACTGCCGTTAATAAAAAACTTCATCCACCTATGTGCTCTGTTGTAGAGTAAAAAACGTTCTATAGACAACGTTGAAGAGCTCTTATCCCCGGAAAGGAGCCAAGACTTGAAAGCTTTTGCGTCTCAAACACGCCCACAGCTTTTAAGACGCTATAAAGAGCTAATTACGTAACTACACATCGCTAAATCTGTGTTTATAAGACTGTTATGGGTTGCCTGAATTTTATGACACCAAGTGACGAGATGCAAAGGTCGTGCGCCTGGTGGTAAGCGACACGCCTGTCCGTAACAGTTTACAATGCCAATCAGAGCTTTAAATCGCAAAGATTTGAGTCCCATGTGCATGTAATGTCACCAGCAATGTCTCTCAGAGTGTCTTTGAGTGATAAGTATTCTTTCTCTAACGTCACAGTACATTTATGAAAATGTTATTTATGTTGAGAATAATATTAATCAGACTGGTACTATGCTGGTAACCGTTTGGCCACAGAGGTAGTTATAATTTTCCAAGACACTTAGAGATCTTGGCACAGGCGTTGTCATTTTCAAAAAGTTGCTCATCAACAACAACATTAAAAAAAAATGTTAACTGTCTTTCTATTACTCCTATTTGTGAAGCGATTTTGATGATTATTTTTTTGTTGGAAAGAGAGTACCTTAGTATTAATCCCATTCAAATTTGAAGAAAATATGGACTGTGAACTGACAGTCGGTACTATCTCAATTTTGACAACTTAACAGGATGAAAATAAAATTGTTTGCGTCATTTATATAGCATCTGGTTTATTATATAAAAATACGTAGTTTTTAGATATGTTTATTACACATGTATGTATGTACACTACATATTTTTATTTAATAAACCAGATGCTGTATAAATTATTTTTTCTTAATCGTTGTTAAGTTGTCAAAATTGAGATAGTACCGATTGCCAGTTCACAGACGATATTCCACCTCTAAGGGTGGCATACTAGGGGATGAATCCGATTTCGCGTACTTTCCGGTAACCAATTTCAGTAAAACTTGGCAAATAGACGTAATTCCACGAACTTTTGAGGTCGGTTTCTTTTTTACAAAAAAGTTGTTTTCAAATGCGGTAGCACCCCCTGGATAGTATCAACTCCCCCCAATTGCACCCTAGGACTCTTCAGCGCCCACTGGGGTCGTGGGGACAACTTTTTCAAAAACACTCAACTTTACAAACTTTTTTAACAAGGGAGATCTTTTCTCGGTTCTGAGTTTTGTCACAAGCGCCCTTTTAACTGACGGCGGGGGCAGAGATATTGTATGAATATTAGTAGCTGCCGCTCCACTGACGCGCCACAACAACGCTTCCATGTCTTATTTGAACGTGCCCTATAAGAACTCACGGAGCGGCTTTCACCTGTGGTTGCGTGACCGCGACTTCCATAGAATGTAGATATGTATGTAAAATTTAGTAGCACATTTTACGACACATTTTACGCCCGTGGCGGGGATGGTAAATAACCGCGTAACTTGCGATTAATGTTACCTCCAATGAACACTACGCCATCTTTATTTTTTGATCATTTTTTGTTATTTTTATAAACAGTTAATTTACTAATTTTATGCTTCCTGAATTTAGTGAAAAAAATAAAGAAACAAAAATTAAAATTCGAATAAACAAAAAATAAAACTAATTTTGTGGAAAAAAAGCAAATACAAAATAAAAACAGAACAGGTCCAAAAATTAAGTTGACGTAGTGTTCATTGGAGGTATCGCGATCATCTTCGGCCAAGTTTGCGGTCCGTTCTGCAATCGCAGCGGACGGCTACATGAGAGCACAAACGTGATGGTATTGAAATAAAACGGCTGTCTCGCAACCGCAGCTGGCACGGGTGAAAACCGCTCCGGGAGTTCTTAGCCAAACGGTCTGAAGCTTAACAATATGGAGGAGAATTTACAGTGTCGCTGATGTTATGCCACATTGCGTCATATTTAAAACGAACTATCGTTCAGCCTCAAAAATTACCCATTGTTGTAACTCTGTTTATTAGACGGGCATCCCGTATATACCTTGATAATTAATTACATTACCCTATCTATTCGGGCCTTAAACACTTATTATACCATTCGATTTCAAGGGACCCTAACTGTAACATAGGGAGGAGTACTAAAGAGGTAGCGAGTTAAGGTCCCTATTCACGGCGGCTTATAAGTTAATAAGCCCACCCTTAACGCAGGGTCCTTGAAATTGGGTAATGTAATAAGCGTTTTGGTGTTGGCATTACTTGCAGGTAGTGCCACCACACCACACCAATTAAGAGTTTCCAGAAAATCCGAAAACTACTTAACACTAAAGGTGCCTCCATATTTTATTTGCTCGACATTTTTGTTTTAATAAAGTCAAGTGACGGGACGAACAAGTCGTACGCCTGATGGTAAGCTACATGTCTGTCCACAACAGTTACAATGCCACTAAGAGCTTTAAATCGCAAAGATCTGAGGGGCACTATCACTGCACCCGTCACCCTGAGACATAAGTTGACAAGTCCCATGTGGCTGTAATTTCACCACCACCCTTACCCTTAAAAACCGGAACACAGTAATGCTGACATTATTGTTTGGCGGCAGTAATAAGTTAAGTGGCAGTACCATAGACGAACTCTTTCCCAAGGAGCTCTACTGTTAAAGTACATTGTCGATAGAAAATATCGCTCGGGTGCCTACGGATTTGCTCGACATTATCGATCGATACGATGTGTTTAGAAACAGAAGTTTTGCCGCATGTTTACTTGTAAAGTTGCAAGTAAAATATATATATATATATATATATTACTTGCAGCTTTACAATTAAAGATGCGGCAAATTTCTGTCTCGAAACATCATATCGATCGACAGTAACGGTCGACAAAACCGAGCACGTCTTTAGTCACTAATCGCTATTAAGTATGCCTACATATTGTTAATGTCGAGCAAATATGTAGACATCTTAAGACACATAAGTCAAAAACCGACGTCATTCATTAAAATACTCGTAATACATCTACCGACTAAAGCACATAAGTCAAATTAATTTGCTACGTCATTAGTTTGCAAATTAAATTCTACTGGCGTCGTTTACAAATTTATCATTCTCTTCACAGCTTCCAAAATATGATTATGTATTTAAAAATAAAGCACCTTTTTTACTTATGTACTTTATTCCCTGACCCTAGTATTAACTCACTATTTACATACACACATACATATACTTCACGACTACTATGTGTTAGTTATAATTATATACTACCTGTAATATTAGGGGTTAAAGTATGAATTTTATTGCAATAGGTTCTTTGAATTTTCATAGGATCTTCATGGTTTGAGGTTTTCGAATGAAACTTTTTTCAAATGGTTTCTGTGATTTTTTTTTTTATATATCAATGCTGCGTTTGGAGAGGGGTCTACTAATGAACGCACCGTGCGATTTTGGTTTAAACGCTTTCGTGATGGAAATTTCGACTTAAAGAACGAGTCACGAGGAAGACCGCCCACACAGGTGAATAACGATGAATTAAGAGAGATAGTGGAAGCCGATCCTAGTCAAACTACCCAGGAATTAGCGGCATGGTTTAACGTTACCTTACCCACAATATTGACTCACTTGCGTCAAATAAATTTGTTAAAAATTTAAAAAATAAACAATTTACATTTTCAGTACAAATCGGCAATTTCATACTTTAACCCCTATTATTAACTTTATTGATTATCACGACGTTTTAATCACATGATATTCCATTATTTTTGATGAAATTACTCCACTAATTTTATACTTGTAATGTGCAATGTATATAAATAAATATAACACTTTTATTTAAAAAAACAGATCTGTAAACTTGTGGCATTACATCTACTTGCGTTAACGGAAAATGAGTAAAATTCAATGAACCGGAATATTTTCTTCAAATAGGACTATAGTCTGTTCCAATCCATTTTCAACAAAAAGGAAACAAACCTGTTTGGTTAAATTCTAAAGCAATAACTCAAGAAATCCAATAAGTAACACTTTCACGTATATTTCACAGTTTTCGATTTGATATTCATCACTTTTTCCAACAATATTCATGTGAATAGCATCGTAGAATCGTATTTGAAAAATGGTAGTTCAAAAGTGAGGTTATTTTTCATATATACTTCTATGACATGTTTATGGTTGCATAGTGCTGTACGACAAACAAGAAAACAATCCGTTCATTCAATTAAAGTTTTTGTAATCGAATGGTAAATCGAAAATTTAAATTGCAATGACGAGTATCTAAGTGTAAAAATTTAAAATTAAGATTTCGGAAATTGTAAATATTATGATTTTATAGGTCATATTACGTAATATTTTTCTATACTATTCATGTAATGAAAACTCAATTCGACGACTCTATTAAACAAATCGATTCATTAAATTAAATTAATTGATTTTCAGTTTGCATTGCAATTGGCTCACTAAACCGTCTGTGGTCAGGTCAGTAACTTGTTTGTTTACTTTTTGTTTAAAATGGATTGAAACGAAGTATACTGACCCCTTTCTAAAAAACAAGAATCATCGAATTTGGTTCACAAATGTCGGAGCAACCGCGCAACATACACACAAATAATCTCAGTACAGAGTACTAAAAAAACGACCTCAAAAGTACGTGGAATTACATCTATTTGCCAAGTTTTATTGGAATCGGTCACCGGAAATTGCGCAAACCCGGATTCATCCCCTAGTTCGCCACAATACGGGACTTGACACAGGAGATAATAAAAATCGGTTCTCACTACTCAAAGTATATCGAGAGAAAAACGCCTTGAATTGGAGAAATAGCAAAATCAACCATTAAAGTAATTGCTCCTAAATTAATGTTAGGCGCTATTTATGAAAATGCATCTTCATGCGTGAACAGCCGCCCTTCGAGGTGGATGATTTTCTTCAAAATGAAAAGGGACCACTATGGAAATACCCCCTTTCCAACAAAAAAAGAATCATGAAAATCGGTTCACAAATACCGGAGTTATCGTGTAACAACATACATACAACCGAATTGAGAATCTTCAATTTTTTTTCCAAATCGTCAAAAATAAAAAAGACTAGAGAAATTACTTCGACATCACATTGTTTTCCTTAACCATTAGAAAGAGGCATTGCTACTAAATATTCACAAATGTACGAAACTTAGATATTACTCTTGCCACAGGCATTCGAACCGTTCGTCGGCCTCTCAATTACGAAGGAACCGTTCTACCACAGCGTGGATTACCAACGCGCGTTTACGTACCCTGTTAATTAATGGAATACGTTTTTATTTCAATAAAATATCAGCGTATTGCAACGGTTTTGGAAGTACAATTTTATTCACACAGATAATTAATCTAAATCAATCTCTCGCTTCGCTCCAACTCAAAGAATAAAACGATATTTGATAAAATGTTATTTCAATGCAAAATGTTTAAATGACGTAAAGTAAAGTTTATTTAATGAAGGTTTTTTTACATTTACAAATATGTTTTAACGAGAGCATAATTCATAGATTTCTTACGGATGGCACTACGGCAAAAAGTCGTTAAAAACCAAAACAAGGATCAAACACATGGAAAAATTCGTGAGGTCCACTGAATCGTTCCGAGGCTTAGTTGGCGTGGCGTCTGACAAGGTTTCCTGGGAGATGTGTCTGACGTTTAATAAAATTTAATTAAGATCATAATTATTTATTAGATTACCTATTCAGCCACAAAAATATGCAATGAGAAGACTAACAGAGTCGCCATTTTGAATTGGTTTAACGGGCAAATAAAAATCAGGACATAAAAAAAATACTTTTATTTAATTCGGCTACATTTGTATCTCCTTATTACACATATTGGCTCTTATATGATAAGAGCCAATAACTCAGATAATTAATTAATCTCTTCCCAGCATACAATTGCAGCAGTAAGAAGGTTGAAGTATCACATTTATCACAAACAGAGATAAAGTAAGACTGGCATGCGACCGGAGATGGCTTTATGGATGACTGTTGCAAAATGCATCCAAGTATCTGAGATTTAATCTTGTGAGGTTTATTACACAAGTATTTCGCAGATATACAACGTCCCAAGAAACAAGAGTGCCAATAATGCCCATTGAGTACTGAAAATTGTCACTACTGGCTGTGCGATACGCAGGAATACCGGCCAGAAATAGTGATCATGCGTCATTAGTGCTTTTATCACACGAAATACATAAATATACTGCGCAGAGAGCGAAAGAACTCAAACAGAGTTCTTAAAATGATATGGGATAGGTTGGACTCCGATCAGTTTGCTACGTTCACCGAACTTCACGTTCTGGGAGCTTGGGGAACTTAGCAGGTATCATCTAGTCATTTCATTCAATCATCTTATTTTCTTTATTTTTATTCTGTAACTTTTATAGTAGTCTAGTAGAATAGATAGTTTGTAAGTGTCCTAATAAAATACTGTAAATTGTCTGCAATGATTTTTATATTATTTTATATATAAAAAATTATGTATACATATAATTAAGTTTATTCATCACCAACATGATATTCAATTATATTTTGTGAAATTACTCCACTCGTTTGTTATAATTATTAATACAAACATTGAACACTCAGAAAAAATTCCTTCGATCCGGCCGGATTCGAACCAACGTCCAGTTACCAACTGACGCACGGGACGAAACAGCGGACCTTATGAATTTTTCTACGAGCTTGTGTTTTGGTTTTTTAACAACTTTTCTGCCGTAACACCATCGGTGACATGTCTTACGTTTATGTGAAATTTTATTATAACAATAAAAGTTATGGTGTCTAACGGTTTAACTTAGAGACTCTCAAGCAAGATGCTGTGGATTCGAATCCGGGTTCGCCTCTCTGAGTCTCTCGGAATTTACGTGCAAAATTTAATTATGTAATTTATCATGAGTTTTTGGGTGAAGGCAAATATCGTGATTAAGCCTGCACGTCGAAAAAGATTGACAACTCTCGGATAACGTGTGAAATCCCCGCATGGGTCAGTGTGGTGGACTATGGCCGAAAACCCTCACCTGAGAGGAGACCCGTGCGCAGCAGTGGGACGTGCAAATGAGTTGATGATGATGATGACCAACTTCTGTCTGCTCTTTCGATAAAGCGAAATGATCCTTGCAAGACACTGAGTCAACCGGCATTAAAAAAATAGACAATATATCAACATTAGTAGGGTATAATTGGATAGGGTATAATAGCATATAATTATAATCGCCAATTATCCCGGCGAGTTTCTGTAAGACAATTGTAAATATTGAAATAACCGGTCTGCTGTATAAAACCTTGAAGCCAAAAATAATGCATGTTAATTTACTTTATCTATATAAACCTATGTAAAAATGATAAAAATCATTTCTGCAAACAGCTAACTAAGCATAAATCTAAAATACATGTATGTGAGGAATATTTTATTTAGTTTGATACGCTTGAAAAGCTTATCCTGCGCGAGAACCCAAACTATATTACCGGAATATAACACTAAACTTTCTTTTTCACATTTTGAACACTCAAAGAATACCCATCGTTATTTACAATGATTTTGAGGGCTTATTGCATGAATATTTGGATAAAAATAAAACAACATACGTTGAAAATGTTCAAATTCATGAGACAAGTTGCTTTGCATACTATATATCTTGCCAGTCTAGGCCTGAACTAAGTAAGTTTGTTTCATACAGAG
>NW_020653513.1:533916-544736 GCF_003589595.1 Hyposmocoma kahamanoa | reverse complement strand
CGAAACGTCGGTTTGTTTGAAAAAACAAATATACGCGATTTAAATCCGGAAAAATAGTTTCATTTCCTATGTGTAACAATCGCGAAAATATAAGAACTCGATATCATTACTGTAATATAATAATAGAAACTGGAATGCAGCGATCTTCCCAGAAAACTGATACAATCTATAATTATTAGAGTAGACGTAGCTTCAACACATTATTTTAAATTAGATTTTGTATCTGTTATGTAACTGATAAATCAGCTAGTGATTGTAGCTAGTATGGTAGAATGGTAGTTTTTTGCATCAAGTGGAGCGAAAAAACTAGTTCGTATCATGGGATCAGGATTGGTTTCTTTCAATCTTTGCAATTGTCCTACAGAAATGAAATGATAGAATTGGAGCGTACTGCATCACGCAGAAGCGAAGCGAGATGGGAACAGACCGGTTTCTTTCAATCGTGCTGTTGAAATTACAGGCATGTGGGACTTGTCAACGTATGTCTCAGGGTGACTTTGAAAACTTTGATCGGCACTGCAACTGTTATAGATAGGCGTGTCGCTTACCACCAGTCGCACGACTTATTCACACGCACGACTTACAAAAATTGGAGAGGATGTGGGTTATATATTTCTGTATCTAATGGTGCAATAAACATTTTTGACGTAACTTCACTTATGCCATTCTACCATGAGGGGTGCGATTTGCTTCGCATAATAGGTTATGTTTTATGTAATAAGTTAGTTAAATTGTACATCCAGATTCCTTAGTGTATTTCTGTTTGTGGGGATCTGTAACTGGATCTTTATCTGATGCAATTTAATGCGAGCGATTGAATTTAATAGCCGAATATCTTGGGACGACGACGCGACGACTTTACGTCTGGAAGGTTTATTACTGATGACATCTGTACATTAAGTATTCAGGATGTAAACCTTTAAGAGTCGCTGGAAGATTATTCCGTTAATAAAAGAGACAGCTTATAATCATAAACAGATATAAAAGTCATGTTTGTTTGGGAAATTAGTGAAGATATTTCACAGTATAATCAGAATATTTCTGTTTACGATCTTGGGCAACGTCTAGCCAGTCCTTTCAAATAGAGTCCAAGTCAACCCGCCATCGCCATCGGGGTGTGCCACGTCTCGTTTTTGAGTTGTGGGGCTTCCTCTCTGTAGTTGTCCTGACACACAACTCGCTTTGCATGCTGCAGCCGTAACCAACCTAGCCGCACTTCAACTTGGCCGCCTTCAGAGCTACATCGAGAATTTGGGTTTGTGAGCACAGCGCGGTGTTCCTGACACGATCGACTAATTTTACGCCCAGTATGCTACGCCCTAAAGCTTGCTGGCAAACCCCAAGTTTGAACCCCTGGGCGTCACCTCTAATATGATAACTTGCAATTATGGAAATATTCCAAAAGCAACATTAAAATTTATTTATCATTTACCACCTAAAAGACTGAGAACCTTCAACAAATTTCACGGGAACAAGAATTGAAATAAATCCCAAATTGGATCATAAATAGCCGCTTTTATGTACAGGCATTCTATAATGACGTCAGTACCTGACTCCAAGTTTTCCTTTCTGTTGAAGAATTGATTTTAATATTAATCTCACTCGAAGTCTGCAAAACTTGACTTCGAAGTTCGTGTTATTAGCAGATGTAATTCGGTTTTAAAATAAGACAACATTTTGGTGATACAAGAATCTTTACGATAATGTTCCTATTAACGGTTGCCAGCGCTGAGCCGCCAACTCTGAGCCGGCTACCGTGGCGGAGCTGTAAGGCACGCTCACTTCTCGACGCCGAATGAACGGCGTCTCTCCAGTTCCCAGATTCCTACGAGTCTGGAGGGACTGGAAGATGTCTAAATCATTCTTTACTTGCTCTCCGGGCTAGTGCCGGAGATGCCAAGTGGCAGTGTCCTGCGACAATATCCGGATATAGCCACCGATTCAAAAGTCAACTCACGTGCCCCGCGCGTCTCCTCGCCGCGAGCCCGTAGTCTCTCCGTAAACACTTTTTCTCGGGTCGGTAGATAGGCAGTAGAGAATAATTCACGAACTGAGCAGTAGCAGTAGAGCTTCTTGTGAAAGAGTTTGTCAAGAAAAGTACCTATTTCTGCCGCCAAGTAGTAACGTGAATATTATCGCGTACCGGTTTTAAAGAATAGTGGTGCTGGTGAAATTTCATCTTAATGGGTCTTATCAATGTCTCCGGGTGACGGACGCAGTGGCAGTGCACCTCAGATTTTTGTGATTGTGTGGTACTGCGTTTACCACCAGGCGCACGACTTGTTCATCTTGTCACTTATATAGGTAGAAAATAAATATAAATTTATTTTCTTTTTGTAGTTAAAGGTAGATAATTTCGTCTAGAGACGCACCCTGGAGCGGCATGCCCAAGAAACTGACTACGTTTAGGATAGGCAGCTGATTATTTTAGGGTTTCAGAATATGTTTCCTAAGAAAACATGGTTTTAACGTATACAGAGCGCCCACGGCTATGCCACACAGAGGGAAAGTACTTTAAATACCGTAAATAGAAAATTTTAGATAAAGAAGACTTCCTTTGATTTTAAAAACAATTCGAACTGCATTCAAGGATTTTTAAATAATCGCATCTGAACGGGGAATCGAACCTGCCAAAAGTGAAAAAAAACACCTGTAATTTTACTACACTAATCGAAAGCCTTAATCATAAGGATTGTTTTTTCAAAATAACATTTCATCTTAAACAAAAGGAAGACCATGAAATTCATAACATAATCCACCACAGTGACCCTAATGTTCAAAACTTAGTATATATTCGATGAATGACCTTATACGACCTTTCCCCACGAGGAATCATTTTATTTCCAATAGTATGTAGTTCGAGTTATTACACAGTACACCGCAATTAACTCATGGTATTACGGTATTATATAATATATATTATATAATATTATATAGGTAACTCACTTATAGAGTTCACTGAGACTTACGTCATTACCAGATACGTTTTATCCGACATAAAACAACCACGCCGAACAAGTCCAACAAGGCGTTAAGGCAATGACGAATGAGCACTTTAATTGCCTGGTTTACCCTCAAACTGACGGACTGACTTGGCTAATTAATCAGTCAGGGTAGCAAGATGGCATCGATTCATTAGGCGGTGAAATTTAAATCGGAATTCAATTGTGTTGTTCTGCGGCTGAAACTTTTGATGTGTATACTTGATGTACGTTCGTTCTAAGAATTAATCCAACTTGTTTTGATTGTCTGACATGTGAGAGGTTAGCGTGATTACCGACCCTCACCCCCGCGCGCTCCAAGTATTCGAGAGTCCGCGATTAACATTGGTTCGTTATTAGATGTAGCTTTATGTGCGCGTTTTTTCTGTTAGTTCCTGTTTTAAATAATTACTTTTAAAATTTTTTTTATAACATCAAGCGACGGAACGAACATGTCGTGCACCTGATGGTGCTACACGCCTATCCATAACAGCTGCAGTGCCTCTCAGAGCTTTAAATCGCAAAGATCTGAGGGGCACTGCCACTGCGCGTGTCACCGCAGACATAAATTGACAAGTCCCATGTGCCTGTAATTTCACCAGCAACCTTACCCTTCAAAACCGGAACACAGTAATGCTGACATTACTGCTTGGCGGCAGAAATATGTATGACATAATTGATTGGTCTTTCTGAATGTAGATGGCGCTTCTCCCCTGTTTTGCCTAAATATCACCTTTTTCATGACCGAATATGGTCGTAACGAAACGACTTCCGGTAACTTCCATATTAAACGTGATTACCGACCCTCTCACCCGCGCGCCCCGATTAGTATCCGAGAGCCCGCGATTAACATTATTGGTACGAGTTATTAGGTGTAGTTTTTTTTTATTCAAGTGCAATGTTTATTTTAGTTACGTCATAGTTCATATGAATATCTCTGTGCCCCGTTTTTTACCAATAAATATCCATAGTGATTCATTATTGGCTTATTTTATTTAGCCTGGCCATACTATTTAAATCTATACTTTACACACAAATATCAACTGTCAGTTTTGTAATTGAAAATTCATAGTCGTTTATTTAAAACGATTTTCATTTCTTCAAAAGATAATTAATATTGTAATATCTACAACGTTACAAACGCAGTAAAAAATATTAAGCTGTAATTAACGGTAATAAGAGTCACCAAAGTACAAATTATAGAATCTATATTCCACATTAACGATGTATAAGGTAATTAGTCAGCGACATACACACATCAAAAAAAGCTTGCGATCACTTTTAAAACTTGAAATATTTTTTAATTTCTAAAAATATTTCAAAAACCTCTTTAGTGATACTATTATTTGTTTTTAATTTTAATTATTTATTTAATGTTGTACTTTTAACAAAAAAACTATTTATTACATATTTCTTAATAATATTTCCACATATTAAAAATATGTTAAGTTTTCAAACTGATCGCAAACTTTTTTTGATGTGTGTACTCAAGGCATCACGCAACATTATAGGTGGGTTGCTAAGTTATTTCAAAATATTATCATCGACCCTTTGCTGGGCACGTATTTAGTGAGAAAGGTCCCTCGTTTTCTTAGAGTTGTGAACTTACCTCCACACTGTTTTTTTCATCGCGTGTTTGCATTCGTTGTTAGCGAACGGCATTGCAATAAAATATTCTCAATTTACAAACCCATTACAGGGCACGTATCATTTTTTTATTTTGATACCAAGTGGCGGGACAAACAAGTCATGCGCCTGGTGTTAAGCGACACGCCTGTCCATAACAGTTGCGAGGCATTGCACCGCACCCATCACCCTGAAACATAAGTTGACAAGTTCCATGTGCCTGTAATTTCACCAGCACCCTTCAAAACCGGAACGCAGTAATGATAAAAATAAACTAGCTGTTCTTGATAGTCGTCTGCACAAAGTGACAAATTCATCTAAGGGGCAATGTATACGCTTCTATAACAAGATTCCGGTTAAACTATAGTGAAACAAAATTTTATACTTAAGGTTATTATACAACTTCTGCGTACTTGGATGACAAAAATCCGTGATAGTAACCCGTTTAGCTCATGGAGGTAGCCTCGATCTCTGATGTTTGAAAGCAAAAAAATATATATTTTAAATGTTGAATGCGTACAAATGTTATTTACGAAGAGCAACCCGTAGAGTTTCTTGCTCATTCTTCTTACGGGAATCTGCCCTACGAATGACCGGTAGAGTTTAACCTATGTGACGATTTCAAGTGTAATAATGCTTATCTAAGAAATAAAGATTATTTTGATTTTTATTTTGATCACATTACTGCTTGGCGGCAGGTTGAGATAAGACGGCACTGGACGAACATTTTCACAGGGAGCTCAATTGCTATTCAAATCAAGTGAAAGCCAGTTTAAGTTGCAGTACACAGGTCTTCGTAGAGTTGTGAATCTTTTTCGACATGCAGGTTCCATCACGATGCATTCATTGTTAGCGAGCAGAGATGGATAGGCGCCCGGGTTTAACCCGACGCTTTGTTACTCAGGGTTAAATCGCGTTAAAACCCATTAACGCCGAAAATCAACGGCAAAAACTACTTACAACTAAATTTGTGTTGTAAATCGAGTTTTGTTCAAATTGAATGTTAATATTGCAAAAGTTTATTGCCTTCTGGACTGGACAATTCGATTTGCCTCTCTATTGAATCGATCCGCTTGACAATCGCATTGAAATAAGCGACACAAAAAATCGTTAGATCGTGTAAACATGAACTGGATTGTAAGGTAGGAATTGTGTGGAATTGCCTCTTTTTCGTATAAAAAAAGATTTTTTACATCGAAATTTGTAAAAAGTATAGATATATTTTTAACTGCCTCCATGGCCGGTTACCAAGCTGGACTGCCACGCACAGATCTCGGATTCGATTCCCGGGTTGGGAAAAATATTTATATGACCTGCATTTTTATTTCTCGTGAGTTTGAGTGTAATTTGTATAATGGCCTAGTAGCTCCTATACTAGCTCATATCCTTAATTTTTCCCTTCCAGTGGTGTGTTTTCAACTAAATGGAAACAAGCACATGTAATTCCTCTCCCTAATAAATCAAACCCTTGTTCTTTCTCTCATTACCGCCCTATCTCCACACTTCCTGTATTATCTAAAATTCTTGAGCACTATGTCCATAATCGACTCACTAACCACCTCCTACGTTATGATATTTTCAACCATCTGCAGTCTGGTTTTTGGGCTGACCACAGCACGGTTTCTGCTCTGGTGAAAATCACTGACGATATTCGTCTCAATATAGAAAATAAAAAGTTAATGTCCTCACTTTATTGGATTTCAGCAGTGCATTCAGTAATGTTGATTTTGATTTGCTTCTTGCTGTGCTCAGAACTTTATCTACCTCCCTTACCCGAATCCTGATTCCGTTTGTATTTGTTTGGTCGCTCCCAGCCTTACGACTGGCGTTCCGCAGGGTGGGGTTTTATCTCCTATACTTTTTTCCGCCTTTATCGGTGGAATTACATCATCACTCACGTCTTCTTTCCATCTCGATACCGATGACCATCAAATCTATACTGCAGCCCGTCTTAAGGATGTAGTTACTGCTATCGGCACGTTAAATTCCGACCTACAACTGGTTTCGGTAGGAGCAAAGAACTACGAATTTCTTTTAAATGCACAAAAGTCCCGAGCCATAATTATTGGCAGTCGCCGTTCCATGTCCAAGTTGGAGTCTATGGTGATGCCAATTTGGCTGAATGACACCATAATTCCTCTTTCCACTTCAGTTAAGAATTTGGGCATCATAATGGATCAGACACCTTTTTGGTCGGAGCATGTCGCCGATATAAGTCGTAAAATCTTTACATCACTTCATTCCCTCAAGCGGCTGCAGTACTTTCTTCCTCTGTCTACCAAATTTATGCTCATACGCAATCTTCTTTTTCCTCTTCTGGACTATGGTGACGTCGCCTACCTTGATCTTTCAGAGGACTTTCTTAATAAGTTGGAGCGGCTGCAAACTCAATGTATCAGATTTGTGTTTGGATTGAAAAAGTATGACCACATTTCCAAGTTTAGAGATGAGTTGAAGTTGTTGCCTATTCGTTTACATAGAAATACTCACATTTTATGCTTCCTCTGTAAAATCCTGTTCCATCCCACTTCCCCTAGCTACCTACGTAAGCATTTTCAATACCGTCAGGCTACGGGTGACCGCCTGCGTTCTGGCACCAATTTGTTCCTCGTCCCTCCACCACTCGTTCACAGTAAATGCTGCTTGTATGTGGAACCATCTCCCGGTCGAGGTCAGACAGTCGCCTTCGGTCCAGGTTTTCAAGGGTGCTCTTTTGAAGTTTTGGGATTGTTCAGACTCCACTTGTTATGCTTATGAAATATTTATTTACAATTGATATATTTATTTATAGTTTTATTTTATACATTCATTTTATTACAGATTTTGTATGTATTAATGTATCAACATTACTTAATATATATGTATTCGTATGTCTCTCAGATTTTCAAAGGTTAATTGGAAGAAATCTCTTTATGGGATAAGCTCGACTTTGTACACAAATATTTAAATTGTTTCTGAAAATTTGTAATTTACTTTGTGGTATTTTTGTGTTACAGAACACTGGCTGAAAGACAACGAAGCAATTAACAACATAGAAAATTATGTAATAGTCAGTTCGGTCATAAGGAAGAAATTAAGTAGAGGCGGATCCATGATAATTATTGAACGTAACTTAAAATTTAAAGAGCGTAAGGATATCACAGATCTTTTTACTGAACGAACTATTGAGATTTCTATATATAGTTTAGGCAATAGTTTAAATTCCCTGCCCCATATACCGGAGGTTCCAAATACTTAGTATAGCACGATATTTGGTTTAATTAATGGATTTGATAATGTATTTAAATCGAAAACAACAACTTTCCATAGAGAGACGAAATTCAACGACTGGGCAACAGTAGGTATTCATAAGAGTAGGTCTCGTTTGTATGAGCTATATGCTATGAAAACTTATAATACTAATTCCAATTTCTTAGAATATGTTAGAAATTATTCAAAAATATTTAAAAAAGTATGTGTAGCTGCTAAGGTTAAGTTTCACAGCGACAAAATTTGACAATCATAATAAATAAAGAGTCAGGCAGGGTTAAAGAACGCAATAGAGATATAGTTTTAAAATTAGACGTCAAAGTTATACAATCTAAAGACAAGGTAGCCCAAGCTTTTGAATCATTCTTTTCGGAAATTGCTGTGAACACTACATAATCATTAAATTCCTCCCCTTCTCTTGTTATTGATCTCCTAAAGAAAAATGTTAACGTTTGTGGCAGTTTATTTAATTTCCGTCATGTTAATCCACAAGACATCGTAAAAGCTTTTAAATCGATACCTGTTAAAAAAACTGAAGTTCTCTTTTGGTTAGAACGCTATTGGTGTTTTCTGCGACCTCTCAAAGGCATTTATTGCGTTGACCATATTACTCTTATTAGAAATGGAATGGCAATGCGTCGGAACTTGTCTCGTCATATCTCAACGGTAGAATTCAGAAAGCAGACATGAATGGAGTGACTTCTTTGGGTTCTCCGGTTAAAATGAGTGTTCCGCAGGGCTCAATACTTGGACCTTTCTTATTTCTGATTTGTATTAATGATCTGCCGTTCTTTGTTAAGGACCATTGCGACATAGTATTGTTTGCTGATGATACATCCTTGATTTTTAAAACAGACAGACATGACATTAACTATGACCATATTAATGATACCCTCTTTAAAGTACTTTATTGGTTTAATGCTAACAATTTATTGCTTAATGCCAAGACGACAAAATGTGTTAAATTTGAATTACCTAACTTAAAATCGACTAGTCCAAGCATAGAAATAAACGGTGTAAAGTTAGACCTTGTTAATAAAGCAATCTTCTTGGGACCTTAGATAGTAAACTTCAATGGTTTCCACATATATCTTCCCTGGTCAGCAGATTAAGCTCTAATGCATACGCAGTCCGTAGAATACGTGAGCTTACCGATGTTAATACCGCTAGACTAGTTTACTTTAGTTACTTCCATAGTATAGTGTCCCACGGAATTCTCATGTGGGGTAAAGCGGCAGATATTCAAACTATATTTGTATTGCAAAAACGAGCGATACGTTCTGTATCCCGTCTAGGCTCTCGGGTTTCTCTCAGAGAAAAGTTTAAGGAGACTGGTATCATGACTGTGGCATCGCAGTACCTACATTTACTCAAATATTTGATATACCCGTAAAAATATACATAATTTCAATAAGAAAGAAGATATCCATAATATTAACCTTAGAACTAAGTCCAAACTCATGGTACCACGATTTCGTTTAACCAAGGTAAACGACTCTTTTATCCCCATAAACTATATACGTTTTTACAATACGATTCCGGAGCATATATTAAGTTTATCATTCCCTAAGTTTAAAAACTACATTAAAAATATTTTGATCGAAAAGTCATATTACAAAATTGAAGACTACGTGTTAGATAAAGATATATGGAATGACCACACGGCTCCAGAATCCACACAAATTCGATTCAAAGTGTATTCCATAGCATTTAAGTTTATTTGAAAAGAGCAATCCCTAAAGTTTCTTGCTTGTTCTTCTCATGGAAGTCAGCGTAGTCAGCAGTAGCATAATGTAATGTAATGTAAATGTGACGTTTTCAAGTGTAAATTTATTTTACCTATGGAATAAATGATCTTTGACTTTGACTTTGACATAATAGTGTTTAAATAAATAATAATAATAAATTTGTCGTTGTCTATCGGCCGCTTTCTATATTTGATCCTGAATCTAAGATAGTTTTCTATCCAGATTTTATTTGATCCATCGATCTCTGCCGAATCTGTATTTCAATATGTCTATCTCGGCTCTAGCGCCCTTCGATCGGTCTTAAGTTAACTCCATCTCTGACGTTTAGTTCCACTCAATCGGAGTAAAAGATCATTAAATGAATTAGTGAATAAAATGGTGATTATGTTTCTAATATTAATTTATTTATACATGTGATTTTGGCAAAAATATGAATTAATTGCAAACTTTCAAGTATAAAATATTTAAACCGTAAGTACGTCAAGAATAACGTGTTTCGAGGAACAGAACGGAACGTCTATTGTCCAGAACGGAACGCTTATTGTCAAACGAGCGGGACGGCCATATAGGATGGAAAAAAATAAAGGGACGGCGCATGGCGGCAGCGGCGAAATGTTAGAGTCAATTTATGTTTTGTTGATGTTTCTTCATATTCGTGACGTGATAAATAAACTAACTTATAAAAATACCGTTTTGATTTCACTTTGATAAACGGCATTATTTCATTTAAAACAAATTCAACTGATGTTTTGTTCAGCCTAAATTTGGATGTAAATTCAGTGTCAGTTAAACTTACCATGAAGTTTATACGCCTAAACGTTCTTGAGGACACAAGCTGCTCTTGGTCGCTGTCACTATTATCCCAGTCCAATAAATGAGCAAATGTTCAAGTTCACAGTCGCTATTACTTAAAAATAACTTCCATAGGAAATGAAACTATTTTTCCGGATTTAAATCGCGTATATTTGTTTTTTCAAACAAACCGACGGTTGACAGTCAACCGTGACCATGGGACCTGTAAAGGGCCCGAAACGTCGGTTTGTTTGAAAAAACAAGTATACGCGATTTAAATCCGGAAAAATAGTTTCATTTCCTATGTGTAATAATCGCGAAAACCTAAGAACTCGATATAATAACTTCCATTTTTACACGATTACACAGTACAATCGGTCAAAATTGGAGGATCGCTACTATAGGTCGAACACGTGCAAAATCC
>NW_020653513.1:528000-533906 GCF_003589595.1 Hyposmocoma kahamanoa | reverse complement strand
TTGTTTACTGTCTTTACTAAAATATTTTTTAGTTAAGGAAGAGCGGAACCTCCTGACACAAGTATTCAATTACTTAATAGGATGGTCTCAACCTCTGTTTTGTTTGTTATGCCGATTGTACTTCAATAAAAACTTTTTGATTTACGAAATTCCGTATTCGCCGGATCTGCCCACGACTTGAGGCAGAAAAGGGTTAAAACCCGGCGCTTCGGGTAAAGCCCTGGTTAAAACACGGGCGAATTGGGTTTTAACCCATTACCCGTCTCTATTAGCGAGTACATACTAAACATTCACTACGTGATTTACAAATTAAAGTAATAGGAACATTGGTCACAGTCACGGTGGTTCGACCCCTTAGACTGCCACTGCTAAATAATTAGGAAATATAATAGCTATTTTAAATGACTTTATTAATTGAATTTTCATCGGTACAAACAGTGACGCTAAATTAATTCATTAATTGACAAAATTTAATTACCTTTCTTTCGGCTTCTCCTCCATTAGATAGAACGGGATGATTAATAGCGCTACGAGAATGCGATCTGTAATTTCGCTTTACTATTTTCATTTTCATACAAATGCTTGTGGTACAATATTTTAAATAAAATGTATTGTTTCTCTTTATAGCATTAACATGACAATAAACTATTAATAATGTATAACAGAGATCCTCAAACTTTTCTTTCTTGAATTTGTTATATTTGTTTTTTACAGATTCAATGTGTTTGACTGCTGCTACTCGCTTCGATAAGTTTAACTGTATATTGAGAAACTTTAGTAACAGTAGAGCTTTTGAAAGAGGTCGTCCGGAGAAGTACCGCTATCTTATCTACATCTGCCGCAAATAAGTAATGTGAACATTACTGCGTTCTGGTTTTGAAGGATAAGGATGCTGGTGACATTACACGCACATAGAACTTGTCTACTTATGTCTCAGGGTGACTGAGATCTTTGCCAATAAAAGCAATAAATACAACTTGGTTCAGTTTATGTTATACTGGAATGTTTTGTTTGCTTTTGAAATGTAACAACAAAGAAATTTTAAAAAGTACTATTAGAGTTATGCATTAAGGTATTGTTTTGTTTGCCCACCGACGTGATCAAACTGAGTTGGCCTTGAGGCAACTTCCACAACGCTTGTTTTTTCACAAATATTGGTTAACTTCTAATGGATTTATGCTAGCAAAAGCTGAGTCAACATCACGCGAAGATTATGTAAAATTTTAATTTCAAACAAGGTGAATGAAGTAAGTAATATAGGTAAATAAATCGAATATGATCAATTTTGTACACTTAGTGTAGTAATGAAGCCATATGTGATCATACGTAGAAAATGCTTTTATCACACGAAAGTTATAAAAATTAAATTAGCTACATGAAACAATTAAGAGCTTACAAACGCGATGCAAACGCATATAATTACCAAGTTTTATTGAAATCGGTTACCGGAAAGTGCGCAAACCCGGATTCATCCCCTAGTCCGCCACTATACACACTAGTCCGGCACAGGAGATAATAAAAATCAGTCTCGCTACTCAAAGTATATTGAGAGAGAAAAACGCCTTGAATTTAAGAATAGCAAAATCAACCATTAAAATAATTGTTCATTATACTAATATTTAGGCGCTATTTATAAAAATGAATCTTCATGCGTGAACAGCCACCCTTAGAGGTGGATGATTTTCTTCCAAATTAAATGGGATCACTATGGAGGTACCCACTTTCCAACAAAAAAAGAATCATGAAAATTGGTTCACCAATACCAGAGTTATCGCGTAACATACGTACAAAAAAAACGAATTCGAATTGAGAACCTCCTCCTTTTTTTGAAGTCGGTTAAAAATTAATCATATTCGATTTATTTAATTATTACTTGTTTCATTGATCTAAGTTACTAAGTGACTCTAAGTTTTATTGAACGTCAGAATGTTTCACCACGATGATAGTCAATTATTTTTTGTGAAATTACTCCACTAGCTTATTTTATTAAGCAAAGTTGGAACACTTAGAAAAAAATCACTTCGAACCGGCTGAATTTGAATCAACATCTCCCAGCAAACCAAATATTCTCCTGATTCACGGAGGCAGTTGTACAGCGCCGATAATGTATAGTCAAAGTCAAAAAATCATTTATTCCATAGGTAAAATAAATTTACACTTGAAAACGTCACATTTAACCTACTACTCGTTCACTACGCTGACCTCCCTGAGAAGAACGAGCAAGAAACTCTAGAGATTGCTCTTTTCAAATAAACGTAAATGCTATGGAATACACTTTGAATCAAATTTGTATAGATTCTGAAGCCATGTCGTCTTTCCATATATATTCATCTAACAAGTAGTCTTCAATTTTGTAATATGACTTAATATGAAATAATTTTGTGTTTTATGAAAACAGTACTCGAAAACCATTTTTTGGTGAATATTGATATTTATCAATTCAAATAATTAAACACATTTTGTTCCGTCTTATCTATAAGACCCAGTTTCGAGTTTTGACGTGTAATTTTTTGTGCAAGAGCAGGCTTTAATTAGGCTATTACGAAACTTACCAAAGTGTAGAGGGCACTGGCGTAGGCGGCGTGTTTGACGTTGAGCGTCCGGCAGCACGATATCGTCGTGTCCTGCTCGTGCGCAGTCCACGATTTCATCTGCCAACAATTATACACGATTCTCAGCACTTACACTCATAGCATCACTAGACAGAAAATTGAAATAAAATTGTGTCAATTTCATGTATCGGATCATGGCCATGATGCGTATCATTAGCAAAGATTGGATTATTCAAAGTATATTTATCTAAGCTTCAAGGAACACACGTCGAGATTTCAGCGGGAGGTATTATCTGCTCTATATGTAGTAATTGACGTTGAAGTTACCTACGTTACGTTTAGGTTAAATGTACTTTACCTATTCCGATAATAATAATAATACGCACCAAACAACCCCTACGTGGTTTCAAATTAAGGAAATCTTTATGAGTACCAGAACACCCATATCAGAGTCAATTTAGAAAAGTTAATTAACCAAATTAGTTGTACCGGGAAACGCACCCGTGACCTCCACATTGAACGCCCACATCGCAAACCGTTGACCCGGTAACTTTTCACAAAGTCGAAAATTTTTTTGTCCGAAATAACGTTTGTTCGAATTTTCATTACACCGAAAACCGAATTATAACGAAACAGTTGTTCTTTCAGGATATGTTGAATGTTTATCGCAAAGACACGATTAGGTTCGGTTAGGTTAGGTTAAGTTAGGTTTAAAAGAAAAAACATTTTCCTCTCAAAATTACTTTCGAGGTTGTGAAATTTCGACCAAACGTTATTTCTGGAAAGTGTCATTTCGGATTACTGATAGGTAACCAAATTTTTTGGACAAGCGTGAGTTGTCCATACATTTAATAAAATTTACCAAATTTTTTTAGTACTGAATTACTCAGTTTCATGTAAGGATCAGTTCATTGTATGAAACAAGAAACATCGGGACAGCAGTAGTTGGTCAAATTTGATGAAAAGTTTTTCATACAAAATGAATAAAATTGACTTTTTTTTCAATGCTGATAGACTTAGATTTATGTATTGGTTCTTAAGACATTTTCTTTGTATTGTCTATGGTTTCAAACTGTGCCACTAATAAAAACACTCGGTTAATCACTTTCGATTTCGCACCCCGCATGAAAGAATGGCATAAGTGGAGTTACGTCAAAATTGTTTATTGCTCCATTAGATTCAGAAAAATATAATCCAAAGATTGAAGAGGATGTGAATTATATTTTTCTTATTGTTCAATCTTTGGAGAGGATGTGGGTTATATTTTTTCTGTATCTAATAGAGCAATAAACATTTTTGACGTAACTCTACTTATGCCATCCGTCAACGAGAGGTGCGATTTGTAAATTCCCTTGTTTTTTAATGTGTAAAAAACTCATAGTGTAATACGTACTTTTTTGGAATGTGCACAATTACTTACAAGGGTGGTAGCCTAAAGATTTAACCTACTTCCTTTCCTTTTCCTTGTCTGTCAAAGTTGAACAGTCCAAGTTCTCTTATTGCCTAAGAAAGCCTATGCCCAACAATGGTACTATCTAATAAAAGCAAGCTATTACAATTATTGTCCAGATATAACCATCAGAAACTAATCCCTTATTGAACTGTTTCACCTTAAATTATATTTATTTATTTTGAGCTCAAGCAAAAACAAAAACCACTGCCATCTTTTTTTAATTAAGTAATGGCGGCAGAATGACTTAGATCAAGTTTCTTTTTTAATTGTTCACACTTTCCTCTTTCTATTGTGTAGCGTTGTATTGTAATTTAATGGGGCCAAAGAAGACTATGAACAATAACGACTGGCGGTAGCAAATTTTTTTAATTTTTTAAAATCAAATAAGTATATTAAAAAGTTTGTGTAATTACGTCTGTTTGACAAGTCTTATTCGAATCGGTTACCGGAGAGTGCGCGAAACCGATTCATCCCATAGTTTGCCACCCTTAGACGTGGAATGTTTTCTTCAAATTTAAATGGGACCAATACGGAAGTACCCTCTTTCTAAGAAAAAATCGGTGGCCAAATGGCCGGATTAATTGCGTAACATGCAAGTCAAAGTCTAAGTCAAATCATCATAGGTAAAATATTTACACTTGAAAACGTCATTACTCACTACGCTGACTGACCTCCCTGAGAAGAACAAGCAAGAAACCTAGGGATAGCTCTTTTCAAATATACTTAAATGCAATAGAATACATTTTGACTCATATTTGTGTGGAATCTAGACTCACGTTGTCTTTCCTTACATCTTTATCTAACATGTGGTATACAATTTTGTAATATGACTTTTCAATTAAAATACTTTTAATGTAAATTTTAAAGTTCTTAGGTTTTCGCGATTGTTACACATAGGAAATGATTGACTCAGTCAACCGTGACCATGGGACCTGTAAAGGGCCCGAAACGTCGGTTTGTTTGAAAAAACAAATATACGCGATTTAAATCCGGAAAAATAGTTTCATTTCCTATGTAAATTTTAAACTTAGGAAATGGTAAACATAATATATGCTTCCGAATTTTATTGTAAAAACGATTTAAAGCTGTGAGTGGCACTGCAACTGTTATGAACAGGCGTGCCGCTTAGCAACAGGCGTACAACTTGTCCGTCAAAAAATGCTCCATAAAAGAATCGTTTACCTTAGTTAAACGAAAACGTGGTACCATGAGTTTGGACTTAGTTCTAATACATTAAAAAAAATACTGCCAAATTGTGAATCTCCTCTTTTTTGGAGTCGGTTAATAATAAATTCGCATTTGGCCTCCATCTCAACTGTATGCACACCGAAATATTACCTATTCACTTTCGCCTTGAAAGGACCCAAATTATGGCGTACTAGGAATAAGTCTCTAGGTAGAGATTTCCATATGTTATTTTGAATTTTATTTAGTTTTGCTTATATTATTTTAATTTAAAATATGACATAATAGTGGAAATTAAATTTTTATTTTTATTTTTAAATATAAGTACTAAAGTGACATTTTATATTTGTATGCCAACTATGGTAGAATAAGCTGGATAATTGTATTTAAAATAAGAACTATATGTACCTTATTCAGACAAATAAATAAATTGATTGATTGATTGATTGATTGATTAGAGATTTCCAGCCCATAGCCGTTCGCCATATAAATGGGGAAGCTAAACGCTTTCACATTGGAGTATCCACAGCATAAGAGTGGAAGTGGAACCCCAGCCCACGTCTAGTCCTGTTCCATCAATTCCATCGCATACTCTCCGTGATATATCATGTACAATACCTATAAATTCTACTACTCTAATAAATTCGAAACAGCTGTAAGCTTCTAGGGTCGTTCTTCAACTGAACCCAAGGTGGCTAGGTGATATTTAGCAGAAC
>NW_020653513.1:467415-527600 GCF_003589595.1 Hyposmocoma kahamanoa | reverse complement strand
GAACCTATTGCAATAAAACGGCAATTTCATACTTTAACCCCTAATACAATGTCCACGGTGCCACGTACGACTATTTTTTTTAATCGGTTTTCGAAATTCGATTTCTACGGTGCTAAACATATATATTTTGACGAAAGTTAAACAAATGCTGCAAAACAATAAACCAAAGAAATAAAATAGAACTGGCCAAGCACCGCATAAATTTTAACCAATCATTTTTTTATAAAGAATTAATTATAGCCCGGTTACAAAACTTTTAGGCCAATTTAACCAATCAGGAGGCAGTATAGAAGCGTCCTAATTGATATTTTTATTAGCAAACATACGACATTCTTTTTTGAAACTAATTGAGTCCTGTGTCAGTATTTTAATATTCATTATATCATAGTTCTGTGTATAGAAGTTTAATGAAATTTTTCAACTCAGTGGCGAGGACCATAGACAACAGAATTTTGATTCAGAATTAAAAAGAGCGCCTTTGTGATATAGTTTATGAAATATAATTGACAGATTTAAAATACAAGAGTAGAAAAAACACGTTATTAATTTCTAGCAACAAAATTAAGCTCTGACTTAAGGTGAATAGCACTAAGTTATCCAATTTTATCACCAATATTAATATAATATATCCCACCTACTTAAACCAAATAAATGATCAATTAGTGATGCGTGTCTTGATTTTTTATAACAATCGAAATTATTTGTGAAGAAGTTTTAATCGTGAATGTGAGCGGGTTCAAAAAAGAAAATTTTGTCTGATTTGGATCGTGATGTTGCGTTTGACAATTTGTGTAACCAAGAATTAATAATTAATATTAATGAAGATTCAAGTGATGATTCCTGTTCATATGGAGAAGAATCCGATGATTCATCATAATAAACAATAAGAATGTATTATTATTATTTATAATCTATTTCATTTCATTGTAATTTATTAGATAGATACCACAATTTGATGACGTCAATGGATTTGCGGCGGCAGACCACTTTCTGAGCTCCTGTACTGATCACTACATTCGTTTTGACAAAGCTAAGCTATAGCGCGGGAGAAGTATTTTGTGCCCCGCAAAATCCGAGACGCTATTGAAATAAGTAGGCGACCAAATTTTAATAGAGACGGAGGCTGGAGCTGGCCACCGACCTGGAAACCGTGTCTTTATCGGTATGCAGCTGCAGATGTTAGTAGTAACGACGTGGTGAGCTCTATGTGCTGGACTGTTCCCGACAACAATTCTACGGACAGCAGTAGCGAAGAAGAGTTCCAGGACGCACTAACGCAACATATCAGCCCCCCGAGTTCCCCACTGCGAACTGCGACATCGGCGCGCGCGCAGAGAGCCGCAGCGCGCAGTGGTAGACGTGACGCGGTCGCGAACGTTGCACTCAACCCCTGATGAAGACCATCGATTATGGTTGAAACTAGTCTGACCGCTTCCGACTACGCGAGTAAGTCCCGTTAACTTTATATTATAAACTTGAATAATCTTCGTTACATAATCATTGACTCGATAAATATCGGAGCTAAAGAGCATGTCTTCACTAAAATAAAAAAAAATTAATAGTCCAGGTAGTATTCCTTTTTTTGTCTATGGATGTATGACAATAATTACAAAACTTCGGAGGCATGCAAATGTCAAAAGTTAAATAAATGGTTAGACGGAGTATAGACAAAATACCATAACATAGAGCTGGAATTCTCTATTTAACTTACCCTAACGGTGCATAGCTCAAACATCATTAAACGATTTCGATATTCTAAAACGGGGTTATGGATTTTTGATGATATCTCAAAAAATGATTTTGTTACATAGTCGTGTTTTGGTTAGCGGTCGGCAGAACACAACAAGCTGCACATTGACGGATCTGGTTCCATTGCACTGGAGGCCATATTCGAACAAAAGTGCTCTTGATATGCTATCGACTGTAGAAACGAGATTGAACATATTTTAAAACTTATAGGTTTTCGTCATCATAATCAATATAGGCCTCTCCCAAAAAAATCAGGCAATTTCCGCAACTTTCATTATTGGTCCACCTTTTGAATGGTTTTCCCCACCGTAAGTCTTCCGGTACGTGGTTGCATCACGAAAATTATCTGTTGGCCACATTCCCCATCTCTTTTACCAAGTTCAAGTCAATGAATGAACAGATCATTTATAGATTCAAGCGTTAATTTGCGGAAATTCATCTTAATAAAAATGGAAGTAAATTACTTTGCCACTTGGCGAACAAAAAATATATTTTGCAAGATTCACTGCGAAGGTCAAATTTTGCAAAGTAACTTTTTGACGTAACGAACAAGTCGTACGCCTGGAGGTAAGCGACACGCCTGTCCATAACAGTTGCAGTGCCGCTCAGAGCTTTAAATCGAAAAGATTTGAGGGGCACTGCTATTGCGACCGTCACCCTGAGACATAAGTTGACAAGTCCCATGTGCCTGTAATTTCACCAGCACCCTTACCCTTCAAAACCGGAATACAATAATGTTCACATAACTGCTTGGCGGCTGAAATAAGTAAGGTGGCAGTACGTCTCTGGACGTACTCTTTCACAAGAGATAGGAGGAGGAGAAGATTTGGGTCTATTCAAGGCTGAGTGTATCGCCGACAGTGCAAGCTCTCAGAGAAGTGTTTCATTTACATTACAATCCTTGTACAGCCACAGCATTCGGTTCCGCACGATTGCACATGACGGGCAACGTTATTTTCATCTCTCGAAGCGCGTGCTTAACTTTCTTTTTCCTCGTAGCGAGCTTGGTGTCATTAGTCAGATCTAGTAGGCTATTATAGCGTAGGTTATTTCGATTTTGTATGAAAGTGATGTATCTGTTACGTGGTAACTATTAAGTAATCTGTGACAGGACGAAGACATTATAGCCTGGTAGTAAGCGACGCGTCTATCCAAAGTTGTTGCACTGCTATTACGTCCGTCACCCTGAGACATAAGTTGCCAAGTCCCATGTGCCTGTAATTTCAAAGCACACTTCAAAACCGGAACGCAACAATGCTCACATTATTGCTTGGTGGCAGAAAAACTTAGCGGTACTTCCCAGAATGAACTCTTTCATAAGGACCTCCACGACTACCTAAAGCTGCTCTTATATACTACACAACTACAGTCAGAAACACCTCCTCAAAAATATACTTCACTCGTGTTTCGCCTCTGTACGAGTCATCCTCAGGAGTTGTTGATTGCTCGACTCTAGGGATGCACATTACTATTTGATTTTTATGAAGATCGATTCAATTGAATACGACCTAGCGAATTTTTTATTCGATTAATTTCATTGCGATTTTTAAGCGAATCGATTCGAAATTAAGGCAAATAAAATCGTCTAGATCGTATTCATAATATAAACAAACGTCTCATCTTATTAATGATTTCGTCAAGTACAGAAACGGAAAATAAAGAAGAGGACAATGCTTTAAACATTAAGTCATGTGATATTATTATTAAAAAGTTTAGTTAGATATAAAGGATTAGCATCTGTGAAAAGCAAAAAATAAATTATTATTATTATGGTAATTAAATCATGTAATAAAGGTGTTTAATTATCAAAACGATTACAAATTTTCAAAACGATTTTTGTGAAATCCATTCAAGAGCATACGATCCGGTCCGTGGATCGATTCAGAGGTATATGATCCGTTATGAGTTCTAGGAAATACACACACAGTCAAACACATACGTGCACATGCACACGGGCACACATTCACGGATTTTCTTTATATAAATCAATTTTTTATTTTTCTTTCTGTGGATATTTAAATTTTAGATTTGCATAAAAAAAATAAAAAATCTTTAACATTCTTGTGAAGTCTACTTAGGAAGAGAGGGGTCTCCTAACACAGATATTTATATACTTAAAAGGAGTATAGTTGCCAATAATCTACTTTGTATACTTTAATTAAGAATAAAACATTTTTATATTTTGTGTATACAATCCAAAAAATCGATTCAAAGTAAAAAATTGTGCATCTCTACTCGGCACTCGGCATTCGGCAAAATGTTAATTTTACCCACCCTCCATTATATTAAAATATTATTTTGCACGATTTAACATTCACTGGGTTCGCGGAGATATTTTACTAATTACTATAATTACAGATTTCTTACCACTGTTTGACTTATTATTATTAGACTGGAGCCAGAGAGGGTAGACAGATATGTCTGCTTTTGCAATTTTTTTTAGTATTCAACTCTTCAATATTAAGTCTTTTCTTATAATAATATCAAGTGACGGGACGAACGAGTCGTGCGCCTGGTGGTAAGCTACACGTCTGTCCATAACAGTTGCAGCGCCACTCAGAGCTTTAAATCGCAAAGGTCTGAGTGGCACTGCCACTGCGCCTGTCACTCTGAGACATAAGTTGACTAGTCCCATGTACCTGTAATTTCACCAGTGTCCTTACTCTTCCAAACCGGAACGAAGTATTGCTGAAATAGGTAAGGCAGTACTTCCCTGGACGAACTCTTCCACAAGGAGCTCTACTGCTACAAAATAGTATAGAGTGGTACTACGATGTCGTAGTCATTAATTGATGTTTCTTTCGACTCGTTTTTATTTATAATTTTAGATCATCGAGTAAATAATATAATTTCAATACTAAGTTGCTGATGAAATGAAATAAGAACTAAGTTATTTCTAAGGTAGATGTAATAAAGCAACAATAATTATTAGTGATGGAATAAATGAATGCTATCACTACCATTCCACTAACACTCTACCGGGAATCAACTACCATTGCAAACAGATTTTAGCAAATTATATAGTGTGGCCGCAGTGGAGATGAAGTAAAGACGAGAAAATATAATGAATAACTGTATTCAATTCCCACAAAGGTATTGCTTAAAGATAAACTCAATAATTTTAAGAACGTCCGAGGTTAGGTACGTTAGGTCTAAAAGTACTTATCGTAAAATAATAATTTTGACAGCGGTCACATTCTAATGCACGGGGGCAAATGCGTTGACCTTTTTTATGAAAAATAAGTGGGCATTTGACCTCCATCTCACATGATGGAAAGTGACGATGAGGTCGAGGATGTAGCATGCACACCTAAATAATGCCTATTCACTCTCGCCTTGAACAGGTCCAAGTTATACCCTCGGGGAACAAGTCTGCAGGCATGGAATTCCACTACCGAGCCGCTCGCCATACAAATGTGGAAGCGAAACGCTTCGTGTGAATCCGGGGAATATCCACAACATAGGGATGGAACCCCTGGCCATCTCTGGTCTCCCGATGATGGAAAGGGGAAGGCGGAATCAAATTATGCAATTCCATCGCACACTCTCCGTGATTTAACCTGTAGAATACCGATAAGCAGGCAACTTTACGGCGGTGTTCAAGGCTCTGCAGCTTCGCCTCTACTAGTTCCGAGTCACCTATAAGCCTCTTAGCACGCTTCTCTATTGAATCCAAGGTGGTCATTACGAATTATTAATTACTGTAACCGATGTTACAGTAATTCGCATTACCTGGATACATAACAAGCAGAATAACAAATGTTATTTACATAATTGTTATTTACAATAACAAATCCTATTTATAAAACCCTATAATTGAAATATAATCTCACTTCATCAATAAGCAGACTTGAGGCCTGTTCTTAAGTGGCGAAACTACCTCAGGTCAAATTCAAATTTTTCCCGTATTAATACAGTTCATTTTGCTTGGGTCGAGTGGCAGGGACACTGGTATTATTTCAGAATTAATTTTATTACAGACGAAATTATAAAAATCATTGGTATCCAACGTCTTCAGCATATCTGGTCGATGCTCTCCCGACTAAACTTCGGAACGAACCAGCAGTCACGACGAATTTTTCTATATGCTTGTTGTAGATCTTTTTTTAATGACTTTATCTTTTTTTTGCCGTATTAATGAATTTTCCTGTGTTCGATCTTTGTATTATGACAAACTAGTTGAATCATTTCACAAAAAAATTGAATATTATAAATAAATAAATATTAGACAATATCACATACGTTGCTTTGATTCCAAAGTAAGTAGCTAAAGCACTTGTGTTGTGGAAATCGGAAACAACGACGGCACCACAAACACCCAGAGACAATACAGAAAAGTTAGTTTTTTACACTGACCCGGCCGGGGATCGAACCCGGTGTGCAAGCCATTCGAACACGGAGCCCGTCACATGGTAGTAAAATATCGTGATAATTAATAAATTTCATGTAGTAAAATTACTAGTTTACCCAATCATTCAGAAGCAAACTTAGATGTATCGTGTTCTTAGGTTTTCGCGATTGTTACACATAGGAAATGAAACTATTTTTCCGGATTTAAATCGCGTATATTTGTTTTTTCAAACAAACCGACGACGTTTCGGGCCCTTTACAGGTCCCATGGTCACGGTTGACTGAGGTGGTACAGTCTTCAACCAGTTATGTCTAATATTAATGCAAACCACCCTATTTTTTCACTATACCTACAATAGTTATTAATTAAATACCTTATTTTTAATTTTACAAAGAAAACATTCCAATTTACGCTACATTAAGTTTTACAAATTATTTTATTGAATTAATTTTTTATTAAGTTTAATTTATTATTAAGTATTAATAGAAATTAGAATAAACTAAAACATATTAATTAGTACTGCAGTCTTATGTCTGTTTGGGATTTTTCATTAGAAACGTCGGTTTGTTTGAAAAAACAAATATACGCGATTTAAATCCGGAAAAATAGTTTCATTTCCTAAACTTAGATGTGTTACGACGCTTTGTTTTACAGCCATTATATTTAATAGCAAAAAAATGTATTGTACAATATATTAACACATAAAAAGATACAAAAACTGTGACTCAAGAGACAATTTTATTATAAGAAAAAAGTTAAGGATCCTGCAAACTGCTTAGATATAATTAGGAGAGAAACATTTTAAGGGTGCTCGCTCGTTAACTGCCAAGATGTTGCTATAAAAAATCCTGCTCGTCGGGTACTCAAAGAGTGTTCAGAGCTCATAGAGTGGTCACCGAAATTATTCAGCGAATGGAAATGGACTTTTTGTTCAATATCGTTAGGTTTCATGAATATTTTAAGGAATTCTGAATAGTAAAGAATAGGGTTGTTTTATAGAACACTATTTTATACCGACGTCAAAAAGAAGGGGGTTCTTAATTCAACTGTATCTTTTTTTTGACATTTGTAAATCGATTTCAACAATTCTTTTTCTAATTCTTTTGTTGGAAAAAGGTAGATCCCAAACTTTCCACCACTAAGCGTAGCAAATTGGGGGGTGAATTCGGTTTATTAGATTTCCGTTATAATAAAGAAAAATAAATAACACAATTGCAACAAACAACTTGTTTGTTTATATATAATAAGCCGGTATTTAATAAACACGGCTGTGAGTCCACGGGAGTGAAATTCCCTGCCTGCAGACTTGTCCCCCGAATGCTATAACTTGAACCGTTTGAAGGCGACAGTGAATAGGCATCCTCGACCTCATTGTCACTTTCCATCAGGTAAAATGGAGGTCAGGAACACGTGCAAATTACAACATGAAAGAAAAAAACGTGAAATTACAGGCACATGTGACTTGTCAATTTATGTGTCAGGGTGTCGGGCGCAGTGGCAGTGCCACAGATGTTTGTGATTTCAGGCTCTTAGTGACACTGCAATTGTTAGGGACAGGCGTGTCGCTTCCTACCAAGTACACGTCTTGTTCGTCCCGTCAATTACTATTATAAAAAAAAAACTTTTTAATACAATACATAAGTCTGATATTTTATAAATACATTTCCATTATAACCAATAATTCTAGCTACGTCACCGTTTGCCTTCTATCTTGGCTTGTACTTTACTAATTGGCTTTTAACAACTCTCGAGCTCCTTGTGAAAGAGTGCGTCCAGAGAAGTACTGCCACCTTACCTATTTCTGCCGCCAAGCAGTAATATGAGCGTTATTGCGTATCGGTTTTGAAGAGTAACCCCCTGTTTACATTGTAGTGCACGTTTTTTTGCAGTATAAATCTTACCGACTAAACAGTGGCACATACACTAAACATAGAACCTTTCACACGGTGTTAGTCCTGCAAAAAAACGCACACAACTCTATACGTTTATCGAATACGCAAATTAATGCATCTCTTTTACATTGCGCGAAGTCGTACCTTTTTTATGAAATAGTCACCGAACAAGCGGCGTCTAGGAATGAAGTATCTTTTGGAATGCATAATTTTATTAATACAAAATGACCGGCATTTGGTTCAATGGTCCGTTTTTTTCATCATTTCTCCGATTTTCGTACAATTTTTCAAATGTGTTCTTGGCGCATTAGATGAACCCAATACCTTCTGTTCTTCCGGCGGTAAAGCCATTGGGTCTTCTATGTCAATATAAAAGTGCAACAAAACGTGGAAACGTGTTCTCATTGCGATTGCTGTGTGAATACTGCGGCTATCCGTTTTTTAAACGCATGAAAATATATCGTGTGAACACCCCGCTGTTTATCCGTTTATAATCGAATACATGATAAATCGTGCAGTCCAATGCCGTGTGAACGAAGGCTAAGGGTGCTGGTGCAAACTACAAGTGCTAGTTTTCTTGTAACAACTGGTCATTGTAATTCTATTGGAACGTCTCTCAGATTATATTGCAAGTATGATAATATTTGTTACTCTGCTAATATTTAATGACATGTATTTAAGAAGCAAGTATAACTGGTTGAAAGGCAAGCTTTCAACGGCCGGCGGAATTTTCATGCATGAAGACTTATTTTTATAAATAGCGCCTAAATTTTACAAGGAGTAATTATTTTAATGGTTGATTTTGCCATACTCCAATTGAAGGCGTTTTTCTCTCAATATACTTTAAGCAGTGAGCACCGATTTTTATTACATCCTGTGTTAAGTCTCGTATAGTGGCGAACTAGGGGATGAATCTGATTTTGAGCACTTTGCGGTATCCGATTTCAATAAAACTTGGCAAATAGATGTAAATTCACGAACTTTTGAGGTGGGTTTTTTAGTACCTTGTACCGAGATTATGTTTATTTAGTGATTGATTCTCTTTCTCCGAGACATAAAATAAATTAATCTATCGATATTTTAATCTATTCTGAGCTACGCAAAAAAAATTGATTTGTATAAATTAAGTTTGATAGTTTCATGTTGGACCTCAAAACTAAGACAAATGAGCTTATTTTTAAAACTATGTAAAAGTTTATTATATTTGCATACTAATTGCAATATAATTTCATCTGAAAACATAATTGGTTTCTGCTTTTTCATATACTAACCTAACCTAACCTACTGAATTGAGGGCGCAACGAAGCAACCAAGATTTAACAGGAGATCTATATCAAAAGATATACTGGTTATAAATATCATCAATCGTTAAAAGAAAAGACTAATGATAAAAAAGAGAATCAATTATTATTTTTGAATACCAAAAATTATCTTATTATAACATCCAAGAGACGGGACGAACAAGTCGTGCACCTGATGGTAAGTTACACGCAAGTAAGTATGCTTAACCATAACAATAATGTTACCTTGAATGTAGTTCATTTATAATTTATCCGTAGATCAACTAATATAGATGGAACAATTAATATAGGATCAAATAATACCAGCCCAAACTTAATTGCAGTGGCAGTTGAGTCTATAAAGAGTGTCAGTGGAGTACGGCATTTTGCTTTGGGGTAATGCCGCCGATATCAATAGAATCTTTGTCCTGCAGAAACGTGCAGTTAGGGCAATTTACAATCTGGGCCCCAGAGTATCTTTGAGAGATAAGTTTAAGGAAATTAACATTCTTACACTAGCCTCACAGTACATTTATGGAAATGTAATTTATGTTAAAAGGAATAGTAATTTATTTATGAAAAATAGTGACAGACATAACATTAATACGAGAAATAGAAATAAACTAGCTTTTCTTGATAGTCGTCTTCACAAAGTCAAAAAATCATTTAAGGGGCAATCTATACGCTTCTATAACAAGATTCCGGTTGATATACAAAATTTGCCTTTCACGAGGTTTAAAACTATAGTGAAACAAAAACTTTATACTAAAGGTTATTATACAACTTCTGCGTACTTGGATGACAAAAATCCGTGGTAGTAACCCGTTTAGCTCATGGAGGTAGCCTCGATCTCTGATGTTTCAAATAAAAAAAAAAAATATTGTAAATGTTATTTACAAAGAGCAACCCCTAGAGTTTCTTGCTTATTCTTCTCAGGGGAATCTGCCTTACGAATGAGCGGTAGAGTTTAACTATTTTGACGATTTTAAGTGTACTAATGCTTACCTATGAAAGATTATTTTGAATTTGAATTTGAATTTGGAGTGACACTGATGGCATTCATTCGTTCAATCGTGGTTCAATCACTGTGATTGCCGTTGCCTTGCTAAACCTACAATGGAAATTAATACGCATAACCTAATTTTTATCTTATTTAGTCAGCAATTTAGTCTCAAAATGAAATATATATAATAATAACAGACCATTGAAGAGCAGAATACCAAAAAATTGCAATAACAGTTGCAAGTTTTAGCAGCAGTCGAGCGGCTTGTGATAGAGTTCGTTCAGGGAATTACTGCTACCTTACCTATTTCTGCCGCCGAGCAGTAATATGAGCTATACTGAGTTCCGCTTATAAAGGACGTGCTGGTGAATTTACAGGCACATGGAACTTGCCGACTTTTATTCTCAGACTGACTCAGATCTTTGTGAATCAAAACACGAAGTGGCACTGCATCTGTCACGGACAGACGTGTCGCTTATCACCAGGCGCACGACTTGTTTATCCCGTTACTTGAATATGCATATTTATGTGAATTATTCTATAAATGCAAAGCCAAACTTTGGGTCACAACCCGTTTAAATGGGATCCACACCATGCCATTAACATCTCATGTACCCCCAATTGCTTTTTTCGCAGGATGTTGTGAGCTCCTGGAAGTGATATTGACTACTTTGGGAATTATCGATTGTCTCAGGGTGACGCACACGTGCCCGTCCATGCAAGGTAGTGCTCAAAACTCAAATTTCTAAATGTGGGTATTAAAAAAATATAGATCTATGTTAGCGTAGTCGTAATTAAGTACCATACCACGCGTAAAAATACTGAGTCGTTAACTACTGACAGTTGTTGAATGCATCAGCTCAAAGTTTGCTCTGACGTGAGTTTAAGTCTAATCTTTGGGCATTTATTTCTTACGTTTGATATTAAAATCGATTTAAGTGAGTAGAGTATCCTAACATTTTTATAAGCTTATCGGTATCTGATATAAGGCTAATAAATTGTAATTTTTGATACACTTCACAACTGACAGTAGTTAGCGATTGAATATTTTTACGCGTGATGTGGTACTTATTACAACTACGCACAAATGTCCACATTTTAAACTTTGAGTTTTGAGCATTAGCTGTGGATGTGCCCTTCAGATCTTTGCGAATTAAAGCTCTGAGTGGCACTGCAACTGTTATGGACAGGCGTGTTTCTTGCCACCAGGTCCCGTCGCTTGATATCATAAAAAAATATACATTTTTCCATATTTATATCTTCCGATTAAACAAATTAATTAAGTATATAAACTTTACATTTAATCTGTAAATAGGTGTATTCCCTCAGCGGAGGCTTCACATTACCAGGGGTAGAGTTTGTAATTTAATTAGTACTCAAAAGTTTCGGAACAAGAGAGACCGCATTTTATCAGGTCGACCATTGAAATTTGTACTGACACCGTACTTACAACGTTATCAGGCAAATAAAAGGAATCGTAAAACTTTTGTTTAACACGGGTCGAAACCTTCGACTTAATCTTGAAACACGTTAAATAATTATTGCGTAATTATCGTTGTATTACCTTCGTATGGGTAGTCGTCGATGTTATCCAAATCACATTGCATGCTAAATATTTTGAAGTCCCGATTATCACATATGCGTTCGTTTGTTTACGTATATATGGCTTCGTACTTTGGGAGAGGGCCGTCGACGACGTGCGGCCGACGTCGGCGGCGCGCGAGAACTGAACACCGAGCCTGCCAAGGTTGTGGTGAACGCTACGGTCATATTATGCTACGAATAAAATGCTACGCCGGTTCGCTAACTCGCGAGGTATTGTTTTAATTACTTGTGCACAATCCTACCATATGGAAATTTTACCATCATCGATATACGGTTCATTACAAGACGTAAATTACAATTTTTTGTTATTTATATATAATTGACAGCTAAAATATTTTAATATCATCAACAGTTATTTGGTGTTAATATTAGATTTAATATAAACTTGCATGCTGTTACCAGCTACGTATGAAAATCTATTGTGTTATAAATATATTACATCTTTGCAAACCACACTTACTACGAATAAAATTAATCATATTATGTCACGAAAGTCATAAAAATAATACGAACTACATTAAACAAATTCGCTTCTTGCCCGTAGACCACCTGTCTGGTTCACCTGGGTGGACCACGGGCAATTATTACATCCCGTGATTTACCTCAAAGTGAAATTGTATAGATAATGATCCTATTTAAACATAAAACAATTGTTGACTAATACCGTTCGTAGAATTTTTAAATATCTTCTTTTGATAAGTAGTCATTTTGCAGATGTGGCGTTATTACATCATAGGTGTGAATTGTAAATCACGTTAATTCGTGTTTAAAGTATAAAAAAAGCTTTTTTATTTATAGATGCTTCAAAAAATGGTTTGGACAAAATAAGTGGAATCTTTTTTGAAAAAAAGTTTATTATTAAGTGAGGCCATTGTGTGACGAGAGGAACAACTCATACGCCCGTGGCAAATGACACGCCTATCTATAGCAGTTGCAATGCAAAATGCAATGCAATGCACATGGGACTTGTCAACTCATGTCACCCTGAGTCATGAGTTGACAAGTCCCATGTGCCCGTAATTCCACCAGCACCCTTACCCTCACATTATCATAGGTAAAGTGACAGTACTTCCCTCGACGAAATCTTTCACAGGGTGCTCTACTGCCATTAAAGTAAAATTGTGTGAGAAAACGATGTGAGAAATAATCCTGTTCGCTCGTTATAATTACATTCCAAAACGTACTTTACAAAATCTATATAATAAAACGCAAATTCTTATAAAAAATTCAATCCATCATTCGTTTTCTTTTGTGTTCAATTTGCAAAAAATTTTGTTGTAACTTTCGTCTTGCGCGTTAATTACAATGTAAAAATATTCCGTCGACCAAAAGCATAGATTGGTTTGAAACTTATAAAGTATTACTTATTCCTTATACATAATTACATTTTGTTTGGTGTCAAGGATTGGGCCTTGACCTCAGCATTATATGCTCAAAACTGGAGGCATTTGAGATGTGGCTACATCTTTGCATATTTTATGTCATTATTTACAACATTTTTTTTGTGAAATGACTCCACTAGTTTGTTGTAATTATTAATCAAAGATCGAACACTCCGAAAAAATTCCTTCGATCCGGCCGGATTCCAACCGACGTCTCCTAGCAAACCGTGGCAGACGCTATGCCAATTAACCCACGGAACAAACCAGCGGACCTCAGAAACTTTTCTATGTACTTGTTGTCGCAAGAGAACTAGTCTTGTTCGTTTGTCGCGCTAAAGCTGACAATATCCGCCTCCGCGAACATGCTTGAAGCGCTGTAAGGCGTGGCAGTCCCAACAACTTGTTAGTCTTTATTTAATGTAAGATCTGTTTCTGTTGATAAAATAAGTTTCAACATTTCGCGCTATATGATTAATTCCAGGTAAAAACTTTCTATAGTAAGTTACATTTCATGAAATTAACCTTCCAGCGGTCGCGACCTTATTTTAGTTTTAACAAAAATTATAAACATTAGACCGTAGTGCGACCTTGATATCCCCGAGGGGGTGAGGTACTTGCCCTCAGTAACCCGTGTAAAACAGTGACATTCGTCGCAAGCGCACATGTGTCTTTATTTGTGTTTGCGGTCTCAAATTCCGCGCGCGACCGGTCGTGTTCCAAAAAAATTATATGATAACTTAACATGTTTATTATGATAATTTTCATTGATCTCGATGATAATTTATTATAGTGTGCCTATTAAATGATTAAGATATATAATAAATATATGAATATGAATATTTCGTCTTGTTTTGTTATTTTGTTGGTTTTCAACATTGTGTTTTGCCATATGACTAAAATTTTGTATTTTTGTAGACTGTTATGCTAATAAGTACAAATTAAAAATATAATAAGTTTTTTTTTACTTGTTCATATATATAGATAAAGGACTTCTTTTGATCATGTGCTACACAACGTTGTCATGAAAATATTCAGCTTGTCTTCTAAAACTAAACGCTGAACGTTGCGGTCTCACAGACCCCACGCGACTGCTTATGTTCGGCGCAAGAGTGCGACCACCGGAAGGTTAAATTTCAAAAAATCCACCAAACATGCAGGGAAATAAAAATCTTTATATTGTACACGTAATGCAGTTTCATTGCGTTTAATCAGTTTAAAATAAAACATCCTATCCTCTCTCTTGTTCAAAACTTATCTAAAAGGAATTATTTTACAAGTTAAGCTTATTTTTAAGGTATTTTAGGTAATGTAATTGATATAGTAATATTCCAGGAAACCACCCATTTACTTCGTCTCAAACAATGAAATTCCCAGTACTATCATTTTTGAAAAGTTGATTACTTAAATTGATCTCACCGGGAATCGAACCCGGGACCTCCACATCCAGCGTCCACAGTGCAAATCGGCGGTCTAGGTGACCGTCATCAACCATTATTAAACATTATTAAATAACATTAGCAAAAAAGAAATCTATAGTAGCATTGACGTATTCTTGAGAATACATGAGAAGTGTGGGTGTAAATTGAAGTACATTCCCGTACTACTCCAATCTAGGCACTACTCATAATGAGTATGTATATAATATAAATTTACATTTTTACAATTTGACATGTCGCCATAGTGACGTTATATTTTGTTTTGACATCAATAAGTTCGTAGGAATTTCAAGCTTTTTGACAATAGTTTACATTTACCCCTAAGGTATCGGAGATATATTGCTAGTTTACTAGCTTTTAAAATATTAAGGACGCTGTTATAGAAGATATAACACAGTCCCACGACAATGCTGCTACTCTAAGTAGCATTAGTTTACTTATTACTAACCAACATTTAAACTAGAAAACACGACAACAGAAAAGTCTAATCTTTTTCATGTTGTTCATCAAAACATTGAAGGCTTTTCTAGCAAAACATTAGAAATAAGTCTTTTTTTAAACGATATTTCCGTTGACGTGTTTTGTGTAACAGAACACACTGGTTTAAAGACTACGAAGCAATTAACAATATGGAAAATTATGTAATAGTTAGCTCGTTCATAAGAAAGAACTTAAGTAAAGGCGGATCAATGATTATTATTAAGCGTCATGTAAAATTTAAAGAGCGTAAGGATATCACCGATCTCTCTATTGGACGGACTATTGAGATTTCAATGCGTGGAATTGGATCAGTTTGTCATCTTATGTGTATACAGGCTCCCCTCTACTAATTACAACGAGTTTGAATTGATCATGGAAGATAGTTTAAAACAGATTTTACCAACTAAAGAAACCATATTAGTTGGTGGAGATTTCAATGTAAACCTGTTGAAAAACTGTTCTGCTTCTGTAAGACTCATTATTTTATTTAAAGGTTTTAACTTGATCAATCTTTTCTCGGAACCAACTCGCATCACTGCATCGTCTACTTGTATTCATAATATTTTTTGCAACACAAACGCAGTATCTAAATCAATAATAAATTGCTTAAGATCAGAGCGTAGTGGTCAATTGGCTACTTTTAATAGTAAAATGAGCAAGACGCTAGACCAATTTCTCTGCAGACCAATTACCACAGGAAGAATTATTCGATTTCAAAAGAATATCGATAACAGTATAAATTTCCTTCCGCATATACCGGAGGTACCAAATATTTTCTATAGCACGATATTTAATTGCATTAAAAATAAATTTGATAAGGTATTTACATCGAAACACTAACTTTCCACAGGGAGACTAAATTCAATGACTGGGCAACAGTAGGCATTCATAAGAGTAGGTCTCGTTTATATGAGCTACATGCCATGAAAACTTATAATACTAATTCCAGTTTTATAGAATATATTAAAAATTATTCAAAAATATTTAAGAAGTATGTGTAGCTGCTAAGGTTAAGTTTCACAGCGATAAAATTATACAATCGAAAAATAAATATAAAACTACTTGGAGTATAATAATTTTTTTTTTTTTTAATAAATAACGCACACACTCAACATAGCCCCGCACTAGGGAAACCCTGTGTCGCGGGTGCCATGGACACATACATAGACAACCACAAATTACACCCAAACTCACGAGAGAAATAAATATAAGCTATACAAACATTTCTCCCGGCCCGGGAATCGAACCTGGGACCTCTGCGTGGCAGTCCGGCATGGAAACCGTTCGGCCACGGAGGCAGTTAAATAATAAAGAGGCAAGGTGAAACAACATGATAGAGATTTAGTTCTAGAATTAGACGACAAACTTATTAAATCAAAAGATGAGGTAGCCCAAGCTTTTCACTTATTCTTTTCGGGAATCGCCGTGAACACTACAAAGTCATTAAATTTCTCTCCATCTCTTGCTATAGATCTCCTAAAGAAAAATGTTAAAGTTTAAGGCAGTGTATTTATTTTTTTATTATTATTATTATTTCGGTAGGAATCATATTTTTCATAGTGAACAATATGGGTTTTACTAGTGGTAGATCGACTAGCGATGCGAGGGTAGCACTACTAAAACATATCTATGATGCTTGGGAAAGATCCCAGAACACTATTGGGGTTTCTGTAACCTCTCAAAGGCATTAGATTGCGTGGACCATATTACTCTTATTAGGTAACTGGAATATTACGGAGTAAGTGGCAAGGCGTTGGAATTTTTTCGTCATATCTTAACGGTAGAATTCAGAAAGTAGATATAAATCGATTTACTTCTTTGGGATCTCCTGTAAAAATGGGTATTCCGCAGGGCTCAACACTTGAACCTTTCTTATTTCTCATTTATATTAATAATCTACCATTCTGTGTTAAGGACCTTTGTGAAATAGTATTGTTTGCTGACGACACATCCTTGATTTTTAAAACAGACAGACATGACGTTAACTACGACAATTTTAATGATATTCTTATATATACTCAAAGGTAGTTTAATGGTTTAGTATTAACAATTTATTGCTTAATGACAAGAAGACAAAGTGTGTTAAATTTGAATTACCTAATGTAAAATCGACTAGCCCAATCATAGAAATAAATGGAGAAAAGTTAGACGTTGTTAATAAAGCTGTTTTTTTAGGAGAGTGACCTTAGACAGTAAACTCCAATGGTTTTCACATATATCTTCCTTGGCCAGCAGATTAAGCTCTGCTGCATACGCAATCCGTAGAATACGTGAACTTACCGATGTTGCTACTACTAGACTAGTTTACTTTAGTTACTTTCATAGTATAATGTCCTACGGGATTCTCATGTCGGGTAAAGCGGCAGATATACAAACCATATTTGTGTTGCGAAAATCAGCGATTCGTTCTGTGTACCCTTTAGGTCCTCGGATTTCCCTCAGACAAAAGTTTAGGGAGACTGGTATCATGACTGTGGCATCACTATACATTTACTCAAATATTTTGTGTGCCCGTAAAAATATACATAACTTCGTTAAGAAAGAAGATATAAATAATATTAACTTTAGAACTAAGTCCAAACTTATGGTACTACGTTTTCGTTTAACTAAGGTAAACGATTCTATTGTAAGGAACTGTTTACGTTTTTACAATAAGATTCCGGAGCATATATTAAGCTTACCATTTCCTAAGTTTGAAACTTACATTAAAAGTATTTTAATTGAAAAGTCATATTACAAAATTGTAGACTACGTGTTAAATAAAGATATGTGGAAAGACAACGTGAGTCTAGATTCCGCACAAACACGATTCAAAATGTATTCTATAGCATTTAAGTTTATTTGAAAAGGGCAATCCCTAGAGTTTCTTGCTTGTTATTCTCAGGGAGGTCCGCGCAATGAACGAGCAGTAACTTAAAAATAACGTTTTCAAGTGTAAAAATTTTTGAAAAACATAAGCCACATGTGATCTTACGTAAAAAACGCTTTTATCACATTGAAAGTTATAAAAATAACACGTACCACATGAAACAAATTGTGTTTTCAGTTTTTCATTAATTACAAATAAAAAAATCATACGAAACATGTTTGAATGCAATGTAACATAAAGTATATCGTTTTGTCGTACATTGCGTACATTTTTCGGCGGTAGTCTGGTTGCACTTGTATCGAATAGGTTGGGTATGTATGTTTGTGTGTGTAATTGTCGTGTTAATAGTACGTGTGGTGTTAATAAAATGAATTGACAAGTGGACAATGAAAATATGTATGTGGAATTTTATAAATCCCCTATTTAAGAATAAAAAAAAAGTTGTCGACTAATATCTATCGTAGAATCTTTAAACCTCTCTCCTAAAAAGTTCTCATTTTCAAAATGTGGCCTTATTACACCAAAGATACAAAATGTTTACATCCAATAATACGTTAATAGTTTTACTCTAAATCCCTCTTTGTCATTTAATTACTCTACTCCCACACACGAAATACAAACACATTGTGTATAAATGCTTCAAGATCAATTTAATCTTAAGGGTCGATACCAAATATCTAATATACGAAAGCTCGAGTTCAAATTATTTCCGTACTAATAGGTTCATTTTGCTCGAGTCGAGCGACACTGGCTTTATTTCAGAATTTATTTTGTTTTACAAATGGAATTAAAGCCATTTGAAAAATGTGTATCGTATAGAATACGTGTTCTATTCTGTTCAGTTGATAGTAAAAAAATAATTGGTATTTAATTTTTTTATTTTTGTTGTTTTGATATTCAATTATTTTTTATGTGAAATTACTCCACTAGTTAGTTATAATTATTAATAGAAAGATCGAACACTTAGAAAGAATTCCTTCGATCCGGCCGGATTCGAACCGACGTCTTCTAGTATACCGTTCCAGACGCTATATAAACTAAGCCACAGAACGAACCAGCGGACCTCACGAATTTTTCTATGTGCTTGTTGTCGTATTTTTATATTTGGTTTTTTCAACGAGTCTTTAGCCGTAGGGCCATCTATGAGAAATCTTAAGTATTTCGTCACCCAGTTAGATACCTTTACAGCTACCAGCCCTGGCTATGTGAAATTACTCCTCTGATTTGTTATAATTATTAATGCAAAGATCAAAAAAAAATCCTTCGATCCAAGCGGATTCGAACCGACATTTTCTAGCATACCGTGCCAGACGCTTCACCAACTAAGCCACTTAACACGTATTAATAATATTAATTGGTAGGCTCAAGTATCCATTGAATACAGCGGTTTTCTTGTAAAATTTCGAGGTAAGTTACTGTTTTTTTTTGTATCGTGAAAATTTTTAGGAATAGTGTTTTCACACCATGTAATCAGTCACTCTCATTAGTGTATTCTATTTAAATTTTTTTTCCAAAGAGATTGATTGAACAATTTCATTGTTATGTAGAATCAACCAAAACCATTTTAGGTGTAATGAATCTATACAAATAGATTCATTACATCAAATTGTCGAAGATTTACTATTATATTTATGGTTGTTTTAACAAAAGTGCCTCAAATTCAGAATTGTTCATCATATTCCCATAATCGAGACACCAATCCGCAATGCTGGTATAAAAATATCAATATGTAATACATTTGATAAAGGTTGCTTCAATATAGCACGGGAATACTTTTATTAATACCTTTTTTTTTAAATTATGTTTACAACCTAATTAATAATGTGACAACCCTACGCTCTGAGCGAAGTATAGGCATTGAAGCGCCGAAGTTGCCCTACTATATACTTTGGCAGTACTGATAATATTTTGTAAACATTTTTATTTTTATTTGTAAAACAAGTTTGTCCCAATAGCCCCCTTTACACAGTCACTCTATGGCGCGTGATCAGGAGCATACAGGGTTGCGCGCGAGAGAGATTGCGTACTTGGATGACAAAAAACCGTGGTAGTAACCCGTTTAGGTCATGGAGGTAGTCTGGATCTCTGATGTTTGAAAGCAAAAAAATATATATGGTGAATGTTGAATGCGTACAAATGTTATTTACAAAGAGCAACCCCTAGAGTTTCCTGCTCATTCTTCTCAGGGGAATCTGCCTTACGAATGAGCGGTAGAGTTTAACCAATGTGACGATTTCAAATGTAATAATGCTTACCTATGAAATAAAGATTATTTTCATTTTGATTTTAGAGCCTCTGTCTCTGTTTGAAAGAAAGATTGAAAGATAGAAACATTTATTCAGTACCCTTAAATTGTATGTACATAACAATAAATTGAAACTAAAATTACTGATACTGAATGGGCACCGCTCAGCATGTGCCGTGGCTGAGAATTTATGATGCGACAAAATGTGTGATGCTTAACTATATCTATATCTATTGTTAATTTATTTATAATTTATTTATAATTAGTTAATAATATTATGTTATGTATGCAAACACCATTCAACTATCAAACAAACTTGATTATATATATAAAAAAAAGGAAAGAAAAAACTACTTATTTCCTAACTATAAAGTTGGAACTGATTGCAAAAAATAAAACCGAATTAGGCCACATATACATACAAAATCCACTTATACACAAACGATATATCTAATATTTGTTTGAATTTTATTATGCTTCCATTCTTTCGCGTGTGTGTTCTCTCGTGTTCGTTTTTATTACAACGGGGAGAGCATCCGTGTAAAGGCCAATAGCGCAGGATAGATCGCGTGAAACTATCGCGTGTCTTTACACGCGCATTCAATCGCGCACGGTTGCTGCGTCACGCGCGATAAAGTGTCTGTGTAAAGCCCCCTAATGACAACTATAATTCCGCAGACGGACAAACCGCTACTCGACTCGAGCATGAACAATGTATTCGTAGATTATGAAAGCCAGATTTGGCGGATCCCGTTGAATCCTGTGAATAAACTATAACACACGATGTTCAATTTCACTTGAATGAACCTTAGAAAGGATTAGGCCATTGTCACTATCCCAACCCTTTAGGCGTAGCAGAATAAGAACAAGTAGGGCAACTACCAACTACGTACCCAATAACATGTATGTGCGCGCAGCCGTCTCAAATGCATACATTCGCAAGATAATGAAATGCGCTTTGAGAGACTAGTGTTGTGCAACGCTAGAGCATCATTAGGTTATGCAAATGTGTGCAAGATAAATGTTTCCGCGGATAAAGCCGGAAGGGCTTTTGTGAGCGATGATTGTATTTATTTATTAAGTTTTTTTTTTTTCCTGTTTTTGGTCAATAAATTAAAAAAAAAAAAAAAAAAGAATAAGTTTCGTAAAAGATCATGCTTTCTATAACAGCACTTTGTAAATTTACAATAAACCTTTGTATATTAGGTAAGGCTTATGTACAAACATACACATATATAAACCACACGCCAAACAACACGCGTTGGTAATTTCTTCACAACCCTATTTAACATCATGTATTCAAGGCAAAATAAAAACCTTTTAAAATTAACTGAAAATAAGATATATAACTATGTATATATCTTTATACAGACCCACACTTATTCACACGACACGCTATGCACTCACTGATAATTCCTTTAAAACTCTACTTAATATCCTGTACAAGGTAAAATGCAAAATGGTACAATAAAACCGGACACAATACAAGTCGTCGCGTCAGCTTGCGACACGTGATATAAATCTAACCATATGAAATGTATATAAAACCAATACCGTACTGAGGCGCCACGTCACGATACGTCAGACAAATGTATATCCGATTTAAATTTATGTGTGTATGTTGGTCATCTTCATACATACCCGCTCACGCGATACATGCAGCCGTAGACGCATACCACACCTAGAGGTGCCGGTGATGATTTTGTACCGATTTATCGGATATCGAAGTTATAACAGGTAAAAGAACTAATACTTATTGCTATTTCGGTAACTACTCTAGCAAACCATAAAGTTGTTAATGCCTGGGTTTGTCATTTAAAAAAAATAAACAACTTCAAAAATACGTTACGACAATCGTGTGTGTTACGGTTTGGGCTGGTGATTTCGGTGTTTATTTATTGAAAACATACCGTAAGTGGCGGTTTTTAAGTTTACCCTGAATATAAATGTTTATAAACTATACTTTAAGGAGTAATTTCATGGTAAACGTTAGAACCACTCAAACGGAATATTATCATATTTACCCAAGTAACACCAAAAATTTCATTAGTGCTTTTAAGTGCAGGATTTGCGGTGTATTACTGCATTTTATTTGAGATGTTTTTGTTGTAGTACGGAGGGTATTTATTTAACAATGCAGAATAACAATTTTAACTGAATCCTTTTCTAATTTGCGAAACCAAATAGCCGCCATTTTGCGGTAGGATGAGCGCATCGCGTGAGCCGTTATACACTAATCACACAGCCAAGCGTCGTTCTTAGCATTAGATACATATAGATAGATGATAATTTCTTTCATTTACACTGCAATATGAATAAACGAAGCTCAAAAAATAACAGTAACGCAAATCCTATTAAAATTCTCATAATCTCAGCAACACGGCTGCTCTTAAAGTTCGTGAATAATTAATGGGTCCTTAATATTATTGACTTATTCCATCTTTTAACTCCGTTCAATCTGCATTTGTATGGAGGGTGATGCGAATTGAATGTCTAATATTCTAATGGTGACGAAGTTTGGGAAGTATTTGAAGTTTCCTGCAGTACCTAATGACTTCGTTGCCGTAGATCGACAGCACAAATTATACGGCACCCTCTTAATGCTACATGACTTGTTTTGAAGCATTTCAGAGTACCAGCAATTAACGCGAAAGTCTGCTATATTAAATTTCAATTTAATTGTGAAGTTTAGAGCGATGGCCGCCCGGTGGGAGTACGGTTGCTTGTCAATTGTGAGACCGACTGTTCAAACCCATGTGGCGATACTTACCTATGACTCTTATATTGGCCTGTATTTAAATGATCATTTTAAATTTGCAAAAGGAGCAGTCAAAAAAAATCTAAACGGTCACCTTTTTAATGATTGATCCTATTTTCTGCGACATAAAATAAATTAATCAATGTATATTCTAATCTCTTCTGAGCTAATGTTTATTTGTATACATTAACTTTGATAGTTTCATGTTGAGGCTCCAAACTTAGGCAAATGAGCATTGAAAGACGGGAAATAATGTTCGGAAATGCAAGCAAATTCGCTTCTGACACTCGCCGGCCGCTGCCGTGGCACACTCGCTTCTTTCGTTTGGTAGGTGATGCTTTTTAATATACTAGTTATAGTTATAGTTTCCCAAAGTGATCCCTACCGCGCCTTGTGGACGCTGAAGAGGAGCGGTAGAGGCCTCGGAAGCAATTGGGGGGCCTTGATGCTGTCCAGGAAGTGCTACCGCATTTGAAAAAAAACCCTGAATTATCTATATAAAGTACATACTTATATATATTTTTTCTCTTGCCTAAGTGGGCGGTGAGTCGAAAAATTTGGGAACCTAGTACTAACCTTTTTTTTCTTTTTTTAACGTCAGGGAATCCTCATGGTAGGAAGGGTTATGTCGGACTACTACCTAGTAAAACTTTACGGAGTTCCATCTCCTCACCATGTGCCCAAGTCACGGGGACGCTTACGCATTCTTCCGCGACTCCAACGGTGATTGGTCCGAACCCCATCTCGCTTCTCTTCTCGCGAACTCTCCCCGAAAAGCGAGAAGGGAACAAGAACTCTCTTGTCTCCCCGTCAGCAATATTGAGAGGCAGTAAAACACGTACGCCGCCATCTTGAGTCCACCAGTAACGAGGGACGGACTCCCCTAATGCGTTACCCATCCACGTCGGCAGCTAGAAAGCCATAGCTCTCCTTCTGCGACCCACTCTCCGACGGCGGAACGGCGGGCTGTAGGGTAAAATGTGTCAGTGCATTACGAGTCTTCCACGTAGCTGTCGTTTTACTACCGACTGTGGGAAGAAATATGTTGTTGTACTAAGCAACACCTGTCCTGTCGATGGGGTCATCGTTAACTGGCCATATGCACCTCACCTCGTCCCATTGAATAGCGGCAGAGCGCGTCGTGTCGGGGTCGCGTAGACAAGATTTTTTCTTGGACAAGGCAGTGTACACAGTTCGTGTGAATAAACAACACGAATTCTTATATAGACCTGGCGACTTTTTTAACGTGGACACGCGCCCTCACAGTTGCAGTGCCACTCAGAGCTGTAAATCACAAAGATTGGAGACTGCGCCCTGAGACATGTGTTGAAAAGTCCCATGTACCTGTAATTTCACCAGCACCCCTTAACCCTTCGAAACCGGAACGTAGTAATGCACTCACATTACATGTCACAAAAAGCTCTGCGGCTACTAACTTTAACTTAAACTTTTGTGTTTTGACAGTACTTCCGAAAGGTCTCCGCTCAACGTCGCTCGAAATTGATTCTTCCTCTACTTCCGCCTGATCTGAGCACAATAAAATATTCATTACTATTGGAGTTGTGCATTAAGGTATTGCTTTTTGTCCGAACTTAAACAAAAGTGACCGTGAAGCAACTCAACAAGGTTTATTTTATCACAAATATAGGGCAACAAACTAGGTTACTCTGTTTTTACTAGATGACTGTAACCAAGAAGGAAAAGTAGTCGAAATTATTGTATATGTCACGTAACTAGCACCCTACTTATGCAACTATTGCATATATAAAGCGTCATGCACTTTACCCAATTCTCGAGTACTCATATACATATATGTCAATATAAGTTAATAACATTTCACAATTGTTTGCTCAAATGATTTTCTCTCCCTATTCACACATAACGAGCGCGCGGGCAAAATCTAAACACCAGCCCCCTTAGCATGGCAACGCATGAAAGTCGCGACGCGCGCGTTAAAATTGAAATAAGCGCGCGCTATTGGCTGTCTCAATCAGATCTAATTTAGATAGCCAATAGCGCGTGCTTTTTTGAATTTTATCGCGCGTGTCGCGACTGTCATGCGTAGCCATGCTACGGTGGCTGATTCGCGCTTCTCTGACAAACACTATCACAAAGTTTAAGCAATAGTTATTAACCAACCACTACCTTAATGTGTCTACATCTTTGTGCATATTATTTCTTCTTCTCTTTCTATTCTCAAGTTCATCAACAGATGGCGTTAATACGGAAGTAGAACAAGATGCGGGGACATTTTTGGGTTAAGTACTCTCTACTCGATTTTCGTAGCCATTTTTGTTATTTTCACCAAAATTGCACGTAAATAAAAAATTGCATGCAGCGTTACAACCATGGTCAGTAATGAAAAGAAAAAGGCCCGAGGGTTTTGTTTGGGGTATTATAGTCAAGTTAGCCTGCATGCAATCATACTATTAACGTGCAAATGTGATGGAAAACATTCAAACAAACAAATGTACAACCATTATATGAGAATTATCACAGAACAATAAATACATAAAAGTGGTTAGTTAGCGTCTGGCGCGTGCCAACCATAGGACTCGAAAGACCTATCTGAGGTCAGTCCGCCATTTTCGCTTTGCATGGTATGGTTGTGTCATTCTTTCGTGCAAATTCTCTAAAATCCTAGAAAAATGCTTTATTGTGCTGATTCGGAGTGCAAAAATGATAGCTGCACCAAAAATATCACCTGTGGTGGTATGTCACATCATCGGAAAGTCTTACTTTAATAAATTTTCAATTTTCTGTACATGGAAATAATTGCAATACGGTCGCTTCTTTTTGGAGAACTAAATTAACAACTCCAATTCGTTGTCGTTCAGCAATTTACCGCTAGATGGCAGTACATTGATTGAAATTTCAATATAATATCAAAACGTCGTAACTTATAAGACTAGGTGCTGATGGTAATGAACTTTCAACGATATGCCAACAATATTAGCAATTGATTGATTGATTAGTACAATTGATACAATTTTTTTCTGTTCGTCTGTCCGTTCTCCGACAAGAAATTAAATAAAAAAAAGTAAATTTAGCGTTACCTTTCTGTGTATACAAAAAGTTTTGATATGGAATCCTTCGTGCGTGAATCCTACTCGCCACGCTTGACCTCGCTAATGTCTAAAAGAAAGGTTTACCTGAACTCCTTTAACAATGGACTGTAACACAAATGCTACCAGTACAATTCTTCGAACCCGAACTAAAACAAAAATATTTAAAAAAACACTTTTTTATGGCACTAAGTGACGGGATCTCCAAGTCGCAGTTGCAGTCCCACGCACAATTTTAAAACGCAAAGATTTGGGGGATGCTGCAACTACACTCGTCACCCTGAGACATAAGCTGAGAAATCTCATGTGCTTGTAATTTCACCAGCACGCTTAGGCTGCTAACAGATTGCTTTCATGTTTGCAGTTAATACATGAAGTCATAATTAACATCAGGCAGCCGAGAGGTTGCCTATCAGTAGTCCGTAATGACAATTGCCAGAATAACGTTTGGTCGAAATTTCATAACCTGGAAAGTAATTTTGAGAGGAAAATATTTTTTCTTTTAAACTTAATCTAACCTAACCGAACCTAATCGTGTCTTTGCGATAAACATTCAACATATCCTGAAAGAACAACTGTTTCGTTATACTTCGGTTTTCGGTGTAATGAAAATTCGAACAAACGTTATTTCGGATAAAAAAATTAACGAGTTTCCTCGACTGATAACGACTTCACTCATTAACTGCATGAAGTCGATCTCGACTTCATGAAGTTGATTATGACTTCGCCCTGTTTACGTTGATTACGAATTTACGCATTAACCATAAACTAACAGTCAACCTGTTCGCAATCTTACCTAAAAAAACTGGAACGAGGTAATGCTCGCATTACTGCTTGGCGGCTGAAATAAAGTAAGGTGGCAATACTTCCCTGAACGAACTTTTTCACAACGAGCTCTACTGCTCCATAAGAACCAATTTTGTGTTTCGTGGAAATTAATTTCTTCACAAAACACACAATGACAATAATGGGAGACTGGTATAAAATACAAGTGATATAAAAAAATAAATTAAAATTAATAATTAATACAAAGATCGAACATTCTGAAAAAATTCCTTCGAACCGATGTCTTATAGCTTACCGTGCCAGACGCTATTCCAACTAAGCCACGGAACGAAACAGCGGACCTCACGAATTTTTCTATGTGTTTGCGTTGTGTCTTTGTGTTTGGATTTTCAACGGCTTTTTAGTCGTAGCGCCATCTATGAGATATCTATGAAAGATTTATCACCCAGTTAGTACCTTTACGGCTACCAGTCCTGGCGAGAGATGTCGCTATTGACTGTATTTTAAAATTTTTATTGAATTTATATTCAATTATTTTTTGTGGAATTACTGCACTAGTTTGTTGTAATTAGATATTAATACATAGATCGAACACTCAGAAAAAATTCCTTCGATCCGGCCGGATTCGAACCGACGTCTTCTAGCGTACCGTGATAAATCTTTCATAGATTTCTCATAGATGGCGCTATTGCATAAAATCCTATTACAGATCAATGCTGACTTTCAATCTTCACCTGCAGCTATTCGCTTGCTGCACCAGGCTGCTGCCTGAACTAAAAACTAAGAACTAACAACTAAAGTTGGTGTCCTTGTAATATCGTTTGTTATTTAACCTACAATTAAAAATTTTATGCTGATGTTGGTTTTAGTCGGAGACTCAATTTCTGTATTAAGTTACCAATTGTGACGGCTTTTCGTATAATTACTTGAATAGACCTAAGAAGTCTCATTGTTTTTAGAGAATAAAGATTCTATCTATACACAATATAACTCTCTTACATCTGAAGCTCGTAACTCTGCAACAGAGCTTAGCGCTATACAGCAAAATCTCTTCTAAATCCATTACAGAGCTGGGTAATAAAATAATAATGAGTCCCAATTATTCTCCTTGTGGAGACTGTTTCGTAATCTGACACCGGTTTTTTGAGGATTTTCATTCTACATCCCATATTAAATGACGCTCATTAAGCTACTGCAATCGTGACCGTAATTTATGCAAGAGTTTCGTGGCGTTAATAATAATTAAAATTAATAGCGGTTCCAAATTAGACGCCTATAGAAGCGGTGCAGTGGCGCCACTATGGCGCTGCACCCGCGGGATTATTAATTTTCATAATATTTAGAAGCGCTGCGCTGTTGTAGCGCCATTGTCCTGACACGCTCACTCCACTTTTGCAGTCGCCGCAGTCGTGTCACTGTAATATTTCTAAAAGCCTCTAATAATAGAGCAGAAACAGATTTATTCGTGGGTAACATTAATCACTTGCACAGTTAAGAAAAAGTAAAACAAAAATTAAAAGTATATAGATATTTAAGCAGCAGTCTTGTGAAAAAGTTCGTCCAGGGAAGTACTGCCACCTTACCTATTTCTGCCGCCAAGCAGTAATGTCAGCATTACTGTGTTCCGGTTTTGAAGGGTAAGGGTGCTGGTGAAATTACAGGCATATGGGACTTGTCGACTTACGTCTCAGGGTGACGGGCGTAGTGATAGATCTTTGCAATTTAAAGCTCTGAGTGGCACTGTAATTGTCATGGACAGGCGTGTAACTTACCATCAGGCGCACGTCTTGTTCGTCCCGTCACTTGATGTTATAAAAAAGGTGATAAAATTGTCTTATTGTTTATTTTGTGTTGTATAAAAAATTGTGCATTTTACCTCCATCTCATATGGAGCATACACGTCTAATAATGCCTATTCACTTCGACTTAAAAAATGTCCGGGGAATAAGTCGGCAGACATAGAAATCCACTCCATGGTTGGTCGCGATATAAATGTGGAAGCGTAATGCTTGGTGTGAATTCTTGGAATATCCACAACATCATAGGGGTAGAACCCCAGTCCACATCTAGTCTCCCAGTGATGGAAAGGGGAAAGCACAATAAAATTAAAACTTAACGAAAAAGTAAATAATAAATTAATTCATTAATATAAATAGTATTGCTAAATACTAAAAAAAAATTGTATTACTACCATGAAAAAACCGCGAGGCTAATGCCAGTCTGGAGATTGACGCTGATCTTCCGTCGCGTCCTCATACGACCGGAAGGTTACTTTGCTTTGTTTGAAAAAACAAATAAATGCAATTTCGATCCGAGACAACAAAGTTTCATTTTTAATGTGTAGCAATGGCGAAAGCCTAAGAATTCGAGAGATAAGTGTAACTACATATTTTCGATTTCAGATATCTGCAAAAATGTGAGCTCTGTTCCGAAAAAGAATCATTCACTCGAACATTTTTCTCTAACCTTGTTCTCGTTTTAACAAGTCAGTGTGACGTTCGTACAGACCTTTTTTTCTGCCGCTGAACTAAATAAAACTATAGACACTGCGAAGTTATCGGCGACGGGAGCTCTGAGGAAAATGAATTTTCTTATACATTTTTGTTGTTCACGTAATTTTTTAAACTAAATTTTGTTTAACCAGTGGAGTATGAAAACATAAAGCTAGATTATTTGTGAGGATATAAAATATACACCAAGTAATAGTAGTTTCCCATGTGCCTGTAATTTCACCAGCACCCTTCAAAACCGGAACACAGTAATACTGACATTACTGTATGACGGCAAAAATAGATAGTCATTAAACGGTAGACTACTAACTTGCTTAGTAGCAGTAGAGCTCCCGTGAATTTTTTGACGAATGGAAGTTCGTCCAGGGAAGTATTGTCCACTTACTTATTTCTACCCCCAAGAAGTAATGTGACATTGCGTTCCGGTTTTGAAGGGTAAGGGTGCTGGTGAACTTACAGGCACAGGCTGGTGAAATTACAGTGTCGGGCGCAGTGGCAGTGACCCTCATATTTTTGCAATTTAACGTAGTCCCTTGTCTTGTTTGTCCCGTAGCAGCTGATATCCTAAAAAAAGTTTGAAAAGTAACGTTGTAATGTTTTCAAGTTTTTATTGAGTGTTACGATGTTTTACTATCATGATATTCAATTATTTTTTGGGAAGTTGCTCCACTAGTTTGTTATAATGATTAATAATACTTAGAAGAAATTCCTACGATCCGGCTGGATTCGAACCGACGTCTTCTAGCAAACGCTATGCCAACTAAGTAACATTGGTGAAAAACAATCTGAATTAATTTAAAGAAAGGGTATATGCAACAGTGACACTTCTAATTTGGCTGGTGCCAAATATAATTTAATTCTAATGGATATGAAATAGTACCTGTCACAATTCTTTGTTTAAGAACATCTTTTTAAAATACCATTTTACGTACATTTATAAATGTCTACTAAATTAGATCTTCCTTCACGCTGTTTATTTACCTTCCTAATTTTTCTTCCAATTTTTTACAACAGTTTCAGTCATATAGCTTAAAGAAACATGCTGTTATTGTAACAAAAACAGTCGTTAAAAGTTATTTCGTTAATAAAATTGTAAACGAACCTCACAAACTTCTTTTCCTCCTTTTTGGAAATGTGTTTTATCTAACGTAGCTAAACAATATTTGCTGACGTTTATATACGAATAATAAAAAACGAGAGTCTACTTTATTCAACAACTTCATTCAAGTTTTGCCATAAAATGACTGAGGGGCTTTTAATCATGCATAGAACCATCTAACTTGTGCGCTAGTTTCGTGGCCATAATTCATGAACAAAAGATTTCATAATTTTATGAACTTATAGCACAAAAGCCGTGGTAATCTAATGGTTTGACCTACCGACTCTCAATTATTACTTATTAACCGACTTAAAAAAGGAGGAGGTTCTCAATTCGACTGTTTTTTTTTTATTTGTGAACTACGACTTTGATGATTCTTTTTTTGTAGGAAAGAGGGTACCTCTGTAGTGGTCCCATTTAAATTTCAAGACAATATTCCACCGCTAAGGGTAGGAAACTAGGGGTGACTTTTGAGAGATTACTTGACAGTAATTGTTTTGGACAGGTGTCGAACGTTAAACGAGAGTAGACCCCCGCTCACAAGGTTCACCGAAAGAATATATGAAACCCTGAAGGTCGTAGCAGTGTTTGGAGACAGACTCAAATAGAATTTTTGATCTAATGTAAATATAGTATATTAATTATATGATATAGAAGAATCAATCATTGAAATATTCTTTCTATGTTTAAAACATTTAGTACATTATTGCAGAGGCCGGGAAGCAAGGGATTGCTGGGCGAGTATGAGTTACATGGACGAGCGACAGCGAGGCCTTGTATTAATACGAGTCAAGCAATCCCCGTTCCCGCCGAGGCATGTATAGAATTTTTCTCAAACAATGTGAGGAAGTAATAAAAAACTAAAGAGAGGAAGATATATAATAGAAAACGTAAAAAAATATTAATTATTATTACAAGTAATATTTGACTTATTAGGACAATTGCTAAAACAAAATGTTATTGTTTTTCCAGGCACATTAATAGCAGTCTGCTGAACTTCTGATAATGTGTTTGTATGTGTGTATAATACTGATTTTCGTTATCGCCCTTCTCACTAGCACTCATTGCCGCGACCAAAATACAAAAAAGACGAAAAAATAAAACAATACCAAAACACTTCAAGAAAGCAGTACAATTATCACGAACACTGGGCTGTTGGTTGTATGAATTTTTCTTTTGCCTGTTTACGTAATTCATTACTAGTATATTTTTCCGTCCACTAAGTAAGTATAGATTTAAACTTAGAATAATAAGGCATAGAATGACAGTTTCATATCAAACTAACTGTCAGAAGTGAGACAAAAATCAAATTCATGTAGGCGTAAGCAACTTGTATCTACGCTCGTCGGCACGCACACAAATATACAAATAATGATACCATGGAATAACATTGCCCTAAAAAGTGGGGAAATTGTATCTAGTTTAACTCATCATTAAGTTAATAAATACTACCCAACTTTTATTTAATTCATATATGAACCAAGAAGCGAGTTTAAGTGCGATTGTCGAATTTGACTATATAAATATAAAAAATATGAGTACAGTTAGGCTCAACTCACACTGGCGCAAAGTCGAAGCGTCGCGTCGTGTTTTTCAACTACAACACCTGGCGACGCCGGTCGACGCGCGACGACCCTCGCATTAGTGCGCCCGGATCACAGTGTGGTCGGCATCTGGCGCCTCACTGCGCCCAAGTAACACGCGGCGACGCGGGAAGCCGCTCGATTGCGTTGACTCCATATTTGAATAACACAAATTAGTACCTTAACAATGGAAAAATAGAGATGAATATGCTATAGGTGAAAAACACAACGCGTCACGACGCTTCGACTCTGCGCCAGTATGAGTTGAGTCTAACGGTCGTGATTCGTGACTACAAAAGTCTTAAAAAATAGTATTAGAGAAAATATTCTTAATTATTTATACCTAGTCACCTTCACTATATACCATTATATTAAAACGTGAAACTCATTTTGGCTCAAGCTTTAGCACCCCTGTGGGAGACCGGTTGTTCGGAAAACGTACGTAATTTGTGAATGTTTAAAAGCGAAACCTCTCACTAACAGTAAAGGAAAACACCGTAATAAAATCTGCATGTCGAAGAGTGTTCCACAGATTGACTACACGCGTGAAGCCCTAATCACAATCTCGGGACGCAGGCTTTAAGAAGTAGCTTATGTTTGTATATCTGTTCTGTATATTTGTGTATGTCTGGTATTATGCTATTTTATTTTTATTACTTAAATAATTATTTTTTCTGTCTAATTTTTGCTTGTGTCTAATTTTATTTACTTAGTGCGTAATAATTGTCTACTATAATTTGATGTGTTTGTTAGGTGTTATGCTTTTTAAATTACTTATTTATTATTCAAATTGATTACTTACTTCGGCCAATTGTTGCTTATGTCAAAGTCACTTAGTTCCTAAATGTGTAGTTCTTTAAATTTTTATTTTTGTTTTGTAAGTAACATGAAACATAGGGATTGTTTTTAACCGACTTCATAAAAAGGAGGAGGTTCTCAATTCGACTATGTTTTGTTTGTGTGTGTATGTTACGCAATAACTCCGGTATTTGTGCACCGATTTTGATGATTCTTTTTTGTTGGAAAGGGGGTACCTCCATAGTGGTTTCATTCAATTCTGAAGAAAATCATTAACCTCTAGGGGTGGTTGTTCACGCATGAAGATTTATTTATTATTTATATAAATTATTACGCTATTTATGCGCCTAAATTTTATTGTAAGGAGCAATTACTTTAATGGTTGATTTTGCTATTCTCCAATTCAAGGCGTTTTTGTCTCAATATACTTCGAGTAGCGAGAACCGATTTTTATTATCTCATGTGTCAAGTTCCGTATAGTGACGAACTAGGGGATGAATCCGGGTTTGCGCACTTTCGATAAAAATTTCGATAAAACTAGGCAAATATATGTAATTCCACGCCTTTTGAGATCGGTTTTTTTAGTACTCTGTACTGATGGGTTTTAATATTGTATTTTTTTTACCTTTGCCCAGCAGTGGGATAAAACAGTGGCCTTACCATGAACTCTTATTGCTGTTCACTTGGACATTGGTTTAGTTTGGCATTCCTGGGATTTACATATAACGCACCCATCAGGGAAGAATGGCATAAGTGGAATTACGTCAAATATGTTTATTGACCTAGATCCTCTCCTATTGGAGAGGGTGTGTACTATGCTTTTTCTGTATCTAATGGAACTATAAACATGTTTGACGTAATTTCAGTTATGCCTTCTATGATGTGTGCGATATTGTCTGCAATGGTCTACCTGTGTATGAAATCGAATTAACAGTTTCCATACAAACCACAACAGACGATGAAAGCGGATGATAAAGGTTTTTTTATATCTCATAAAATTAAGTCATGGGTATATGTATACCCATGTTTATATGATTTTTGCCATTGTAAGCAAATCAAACGTAGTTGTCATGGCATCGGGTAAACCGGTGAAATACAATATTTTAGTGAGTTTCATACGTCGTACACCCGTACAGCCGTACCCTTTCATTTGGTCGCATGTAATTAGCTGTAAAGGAAAACAATTTGGATGTTTAGGTTGTTTATCGTAGGAAAGTTGTGATATGTGATATTAAACATCTTTATTTAAATATTTAATATACGCCGTTTAGATTTAAGATTTAAGTTTTAGTAGTATTTTAAATAGGTAGTTTGAAATGTGGTCTATTGGCTGAAAATAATTATTATCACATTAATAATGTATTTAGAACTATTTTCAAAAAGTTCGTTGTAATTTTACAATAACTTACTAGGTAATGCCTTATAAAGTACCTTATTACGGTTGGTTTACATTTAGCCTAGCCTAACCTAAACCTTTATAATACGAGTATAATTGGTGTTTTTTCTTTAATTTCTTCCATTTGTATAAACCAACGCTCTATTCAATATTTATCCAACCAGTAATAAGGGTAAGAGCCACAGCTCTCACGTATATTAGAAACTCCAATAGGTATCAAGTGGAACAGAAGAAATACAAGATAGATTGCGAACCGAACACAGGTATTTCCACGAGGGGTTGCGCTTAATTTATTATGTCCACAATGGAAGGCGTTCACCGACGCTTTATATTCGCCAATACAGGGAAGGAACATTAGATGAAATAATTTCAAACGACAATATGACGGAAATAATAATAATAAACGTTATTGTGCATATGATCGTACGCGCCGTATACGAGCGCGTTGATAGGTGGTTCGTTCGTTGTGACGCTTCTAAGGAGACAAGTGGACTGTGTGGAATGAACGGATCGGCTGGTAAAAGGAGTGCTGAAGAACTGAACTATACTACACTGAGCTTAGAGATGGGTTTCGTGCTCCTATGTTGTCCTTTGCAGCGCTATTGGCGACGACAAGATATAAAGATTCTTCCTCAACTTCCAGCAAATGTCCTAATTAAGGGTCTTCAACAAATATGGTAGACCAGTCAGTCACTAGTTACGATGATGATCATCTGATCACCGAACAGTGTTGTACATTATAATAGCACAGTAAAATAGAAGCGATATTTGACAAACGGCGAAATAGAACTATGCAGAGTGCATTAAGTTTATAAATATGGCGGTGAAGCTATTTTTTTATGAGACCAAGCGACGTGACGATCAAGTCGTGCGCCTGGTGGTAATCGAGACGCCTGTCCATAACTGTTGCAGTGCCACTCAGAGCTTTAACCCACAAAGCTCTCAGGGACACTGCCACTGACCTGTCACCCTGAAATATAAATTGATAAGTCTCGTGTGCCTGTAATTTCGCCAGCACCCTTAAACCGGAACGCAGTAATGCTATTGCTACTATAAAGCTAAACGAGTGTCGATGGGTGGTCTAAGGCGGACGCACGTTATCGAGGATGGTTAATTGTAGACTGTCCTAATTACGAACAGTGGTTCAGTTACAGCAGGGTAAAAAAATGTAACAATATAAATGACTAAGACAATTAAGTTGACAAGTCTCATGTGCCTGTAATTCCACCAGCACCCTTAAGCGTTAACACACTGACAGCGGGTGCGAGCCGGGTCGGGTGTACGGCGGGTGTAATTCCGTGTAGACCCGACACGCGCCCGACGCGACCCGCACTCGTTCTCTGTCTGTTTCACGCTTTAACCTTCAAAACCGGAACGCAGTAAAGCTCACATTATACTTGGCGACAGTAATAGATATAGTGGCAGTACTTCCCTAACCAAACTCTTTCGCAAGGAACTGCACTGCCGCTAATGTTTAATATTTGCATTTAGTTAGCTATTGCATTTATTAGCTATCACATTCATAACGACTGTCGCGATTTAGTACAATCATCGAAAAAATGCAGCGACATCACCTTACAATTGCAATCATACTTCAAGAACTATCTACAGTATGCAGTGCCCGATGGGGTCGTCTTCATCGCTGGCGATATTTCTGCAGCTTCGGCTCGTAAAATGATACGAAATTCCTTGCGTGTGTCACCCGAGGCTAGGGAAGAGAATATTATATTTCTTATTATAACTCCCTTTCAACTTGTGCTAACAACTCCAGTAAACAGTGTTTCGTATAAAGTTACGTTTGTATTATTTTCTGTGTAGCAAGTGTGTAGTATTACGTGGTTGGAAAAGTGTACGCGTTTTATATCACATTTACGTGTAATCGTTCTTAAAAAACCATAATAATTTAATATCGCATATTGTGTTACAAATTTCCTTGAAATTAATATCGTATTTTAAATAATTCACCACGTTTTCATTACTAGAAATACGTAACATATACTTCAACGACCGCAGTAGTTCAGGGTTTAATAACACCGTGGACGTTAAATAAGGACGTCTTGACTTCGTTTCCCGGTAAGATCAATTAAGGAAACGAATTTATCTACATTGATCCCTGACTACTGTGCCTTTACTAATTTATCACACTAAAAATCTCCCACGATGGTCTTTTTTATCGTACCATAGGTTCAACTGCTACGCGATGCCGCATACTATCAAAGTGTGTAATAATATTTTTACAAGTGTTGTACTACACACCTACCCGTAATAAAGCTTTAAATCGCAAAGATTTGAGGAGTACTGCCACTGCACCTTTCGTCCTGAAGTATAGAATAAAATTCCTTTATTTCAGTCATAGATCCATATAAATTGTTAGTAACATATTCACTTAAAGTAAATAGATAGATATACACTTTTTTGCTCACACACAAGAACAAGAATTGTACATAAACAACTTAAAACATTAATTAATTAAAATAATATACAGGTATGGTTAAAAAAAAAACAATAAAAGCTTAAATACTAGAAAGTGTAACTAAAATTTTTAAATTATATGAGTAAAATTGGGTCCCCGCGGCAAGGTGCTGGCAGCGTTCCCCCTTGGTATTGCTATGCTAATGCGTTGGGCAAGGCAGCTGCCAGCTGTTGGGTTTCCCATACAGTCTAGTAATATTTTCGATAAAATTTTGTACAGATGAAGGGCACTGGGACCCCACGGTCTAAGACTTTCGTCTTCAAAGGCTGTATATAGATAGCCACACCCGAGATCCTGGCATTTATTACTTTTTATTCTTTCCGTCAGCTCAGCTACGGAGCCAGCCCTCTTGCTGATGTGCTGGAGATGTGATAGGACAAGTGTGTCACACTTAAAACTAATGTGGGCAAAGGCGGTGTTATCGCTAAAAGCGATCTCTTCCAGGTAACCTTTGAGGCAGAGGAAAGCTAATCGGAGCGAGAGATATAGTGTGCAAATGTAGTAAATTATAATTTGTCAAATAGTAAATAACGATAAATTATACCTACAACCGCTGGTTCAACCGCGAGTGTGCTGTGGCTGTTGAGAACAAACAGACTGCATACCGCGCTTGGATCAGGGGTCTAGCTTCAGACGATCCCAATACGAACTCACTTAAAACAGCCTACAATAATGCCACCAGGTCTTGCAAAAGAGCGTACATCAGAGCGGATGCTCAGCGCGTCGCACGAGTTGGCCAAGAACTCCTGACGCATCCCACTGGTAGTCGGAGTTACTGGCGTCTGGCCAGAGCCGTTGCGTCGAACTTCTGCCAGCCCTCACTGCCCCCGCTGAGATATTCTGACGGCAATCTAGCCCACAAGCCGCAAGATAAAGCCGACCTCTTGGCAAATCTGTTTGCGGCTAACTCCTGTCTCGACGACTGTAACGCACAGCCACCAACTCTACCTCACTGTGGCTACACGATGTCTGATATTCGTATCAGACAATGCGATGTGCGTACGCAGCTGCAGTCTCTCGACGTCCGGAAAGCTAGTGGTCCTGATGGTATCCCAGCGATTGTACTTAGGAGCTGCGCAGCTGAGTTGACTCCCGTGCTAACGCGACTGTATCGTCTGTCGCTCTCTTCAGGTCGTGTGCCGGACTCTTGGAGAGAGGCTAATGTGCAACCAGTTCCCAAAAAAGGCGACCGATCAGACCCACATAATTACCGTCCCATAGCCATTACTTCCATAATATGCAAGGTTTTAGAGCGGATCCTTAATAAACAACTGCCCCAATACCTAGAAGATCACTCCATAATTAATGATCGGCAGTATGGGTTTCGTCCGAAACGATCAACGGGTGACCTTCTAGCGTACTTATCGCATATTTGGGGTGAGGCTATAGACAAACGTGGCGAATCGTTGGCTGTTAGCCTCGATATAGCCAAAGCGTTCGATCGGGTCTGGCACAAAGCTCTTCTCTCCAAGCTCCCGGCGTACGGTTTGCCAGCCCAGTTATGCAGCTGGATTGCCGATTTCCTTCGTGAGCGGAGAATTCGCGTCGTTTCTGACGGCAGCATTTCGAGGTTCGTGAATGTGAACGCCGGCGTACCGCAGGGATCCGTCCTATCTCCCACGCTTTTCCTTCTGCATATCAATGATATGCTTCCACTTGGGAATATTCATTGTTATGCAGATGATAGCACTGTTCATGGGGGATATAACTGCCTCCGTGGCCGAACGGTTAACATACCGGACTGCCACGCAGAGGTCCCCGGGTTCGATTCCCGGGCCGGGAGAAATATTTGTATGGCCTACATTTATTTCTCTCGTGAGTTTGGGTGTAATTTGTGGTTGTCTATGTGTGTGTCCATGGCACCCGCGACACAGGGTTTCCCTAGTGCGGGGCTATGTTGAGTGTGTGCGTTATTATTATTATTATTATTATTATTATATCACGGATTCCCCGCAGCTGGGCGCGCCGATACTGACAGAGAGCGATCTGATCTTGTCGTTGAGCTCAATAGGATATTGGACCTCATCTCTGCATGGGGATCTAAAAATCTTGTTGAGTTCAACGCCAAGAAAACACAGGTTTGCGCGTTAACAACAAAATTGTCGCCGTTCCTTCCCATGCCTTCTCTGATGAGCACAGCACTTTCACCTCAGAGCAGTTTCACCTTGCTCGGTATGGAAATCTGCTGTGATTTGAATCCAAGGAGCTACATCGAATCTGTGATCAAAACAGCCTCACGGAAACTCGGAGTCCTGAACAAGGTGCGACGTTTTTTCACGCCGGACCAGTTATGCCTGCTGTACAAAATACAGGTCCGGTCTTGCGTTGAGTATTGTTCGCACTTGTGGGACGGCTCCGCCAAGTATTTACTCGATGCCTTGGATAAATTACAGCGTCGTGCTACTCGAATCATAGGCGACGAAGAGGTCTCATCACGCCTTGAACCTCTGCAACTGCGTAGAGATGTTGCATCGCTTAGCGCCTTTTACCGCATGTACCATGGTGAGTGCTCTGAAGAGCTGTTCAACCTCATCCCCCCTTCCCCGTTCCTGCTCAGAAGCACGCGTGCTGGCCTTCGTAGTCACCGTTTCACTACCTGCCGCATTCCATCGCGTACTAAAAGGTTCGGTGGCTCCTTTCTCTGCCGCACGGTTGACAAATGGAACTCCCTTCCGGCACATGTCTTCCCTCCCTCTTATAATATGGGGTCCTTCAAACGAGGCGTGAAGAGGCATATTGTAGGCAGGCAGGGTGGAGGTGGCTAGTGCAGTGAGGGTCCCATCGCCATCGCTGCACTAGGTTCCTTCGCGTTTGGATACCACTTTCCACTTAACATCAGGTGGAGTGGAGTCATTTGCCTGTCAGGTATAAAAAAAAAAAACATAATTATATACATACATAAATATTTTAGTAAGTATACATACACTTATACTTACTAATAAATATATACACGTTGCAGACTAGGACCGTGTTAGAAGACATTTACGCAATTCGGTTTTGAAAATAGGGAGCGACAGAATGTCGGATGTCAGACGGGAGTTCGTGGACCCTTAACCGGAACGGCATATTTGTAATACTCAAAGCGGGTGAAAGGAGGCGTCGGTAGGCTATCTATTTTAGATTTTAGTTCACGGTTGTAATCATCCCCGAGGAAACGAAAACGTTCCAAAGTTCAGTATACGGGTTGGACACTCAAACCTGTCTGCAACCTTTCAGGATGCCTTTGGGACTGCTTCTGACACGAGTCATAAGCTGTTGCAGTAATACTATTCTTTTTCGCGTTATCACTAATTGGAAGCCATTTACGTGCGCTTCTGCGAACGCACCTGACCCAAACCCAACAGCATTGTAAGCGTTATTGTATTGTACAAGTAAGGAGTATCACATTTCATATACTTAACTCACAGGCCACTCGAGTAAAATGATTGGCTGTAAACTTTGAATAAAGTAATTTTGAATTCGGTTTTTTATGTTATTTAACCGCTCACGCGATGCGCTCACCCTACCGCAAAATGGCGGCTATTTGGTTTCGCAAATTAGATAAGCATTCAGTGTAAATACAAGATTTTATAAATAAAAATTATTATTCTGCATTGTTAAATAAATACCCTCCGTACCACAACAAAAACATCTCAAATAAAATGCAGTAGGGGAGCGCGGGGGAATGGGAGCCTACTAAGGAAAATTGACAATAAAGGTCATAATTTATGCAATTTAAATTTTTGTTAGTTATGAACGTGCGCTTCACATATCTGAGTACTAAATAATCACAGAAAAAATATGAAACTAAAATAAAATATTTGGTTAAAACAGAAAAATCTAAAACATGTCATTCGCTCTCATTACCCCACAGTTCGGGAAATGGGAGCCGGTAAGAATCCCGTATGTCAAATGGGAGCCATTATATGTATACAGGCTGAAAAAAAAAATTAAGTAATAAAATATATAAGTCAAAAAGTAATGAAAATAAACAAGAAAGCGTTTAAGGCATATCCAGTGAATATTGCAATGAGATAAGGAGAGCCAAATAGCTCTCATTACCCGCGTAACATCGAATTGAAAAAGGAATAAAACAGTAAAAGCATTTCTATTTTATTATATACCTGTATTTTTGGCATCTTTTTATGCAAATTTCTTTATATTACAGATTAAAAATAGATTTTCTATATTTAACAATAAAATAATTAGTAGCTATAAATTAATGGTTACCTATATAAAACAACAAATTGTAATTATGAAACAACTGCCAAAAAGTCCTCTGTTTCATTGTAAGTCTTACTCTTAAGCCACAATTTGACGGTCCTTTTACATTCTATTTTATTCATGGCGAAATAATGCAAATCAGAATTTAATTTAAAGTAAAGGAATGTACCAAGGAAGCAAAAGAATCTATACGAGTGTGCTGTGCGGAGTTGTGCACGAGGTGAAAAGGTATCGAGTCGTCTTTGGTTGGTTAAAGTAACAGAATCAAATGGAGTAATTGAGGGCTTTTTCAAAATTATTTGTTAGATAAACAGTTGCCGAACCGAGAAGACATCGCAGTCGTTTAGGAATTTGCGGGTTGGATAATCGAAAGGACGGAACTTGATGACTTTAAGAACAGCTCTCTGCGCTCTTTCCAGTTTTTTCAGAGTGGTCTTATGTACACCACTACGGGCTAAATACACTGATTAGAGAAGGGCGCTGCTAGCTGCGTATCTTAATTTCTTAAAAACATATATATATCAATTTTCGAACTCTAGAAGTAAGCGCTACAATATGGTGTTTGAAATTTAGATGTTTGTCAATTATGACACCTAAATATTTAATGTCGTTTGTGCTGTCCAGTGTTGGACAAGCACAGAGGTTTAGACGAGTTCGAGGGCTTGTACAATGGTGAGCTACTATTGAAAAAGCATTATCAGGAGGTTGTGAGGAGATATTGAATGAGTAAGTCATAAATTTAGTTTTGCTAGTGTTCAGTGTAAGGGCATTCGCTCTGTGGCACTCGGTGTGTTAAAACCAAATTGAGCTTGTGAAAATATTTCATTCCAACTTGAGGCGCTGAATAATAAGACTGTATCATCGGCGTAAGATATGATCTTGCCACCAGAGAGGGGAAGAGCGCACAGTTGGTTAATATAGACAAGGAATAGGATTGATCCTAATATGCTTCCTTGAGGAACACCATATTCAATAGGTAATTCGTCACTCATAATTTTGTCGTCAATCGTCACGCGCTGTTTTCTGTCGGAAAGATAGTCCTGTAAAAGGTTGAGCTGCATTCCTCTAATTCCAAGTACTTATTTAAAAGTATTGGTATGTTTATAGTGTCAAAGGCTTTTGCGAGGTCAAGGAAAATAGCTAAACATTTATTCTTCGAGTCCAAATTTCTTACAATGTAATCAGTCAGTTCATCAACTGCGTCGGTTGTCGACAGCCCTGTTCTGAATCGAAATTGAGACGTCGATAGAAGTTTCTTATTTTCTAAATAATTAACAAACCTTTTATAGATTATTCTTTCAATTAGCTTAGAAATTGATGACAATATTGCAATTGGACGGTAATTGTTCATATTGCTCTTATCGCCTTTGGAAAAAGGTTTTATAAGGGCTGTTTTCAGTACTTTGGGAAATGTTCCTGTTAATAAACAGAGATTGAAAATGTAGGTCAGGGGTGGAATCAAACAATCTTTATGTTGTTTAATGAAAGAGCAAGGAATTTTGTCAATTCCTGTCGCACAGTCATTTCTTAAAGTCATAATAATGTTTTCAATTTCAGTTTCGTCAGTGTAGATCAAGGCAAATGAGTGCAATTGTGAAGCGTGAGACGAGGTCATGGTTACTGCTGAAACTGGTACGTTGATTTTTGCCTTTTCAGCTAGAAGTTTTCCTACACTAGTAAAGAATGAATTTCCTGAGTTAACAGTTTGAACTGCTTGTTCTGTGTTTACTATTAGTTGCTGGGCAGACAGAAAAGAAAGAAAGAAACATTTATTCAGTACCTTTAAATTGTACGTACATAAAAATAAATTAAAACTAAAATTACTGATACTGAATGGGCACCGCTCAGCATGTGCCGTGGCTGAGAACAGCCACGTCCCTGGTATTATGCGGAGCCCAGGGAGTGCGTCACAGGCGTATTAAACTAATACTACAAGAACATTGACTTATTTAAATTCGCAATATGCGTACAATGAATTTATGATGCGACAAAATGTGTGATGCTTAACTATATCTATACCTATTGTTAATTTATTTATAATTAATTGATAATATTATGTTATGTATGCAAACACCATTCAACTATCAAACAAACTTAATTATAAAAAAGAAAAGAAAAAACTACTTATTTCCTAACTATAAAGTTGGAACTGATTGCAAAAAGTATAACCGAATTAGGCCACATATACATACAAAATCCACTTATACACAAACGATACATCTAATATTTCTTATATTTGGAGACGATTTGGAGTTAGTCACGTTCGTAATATTTTTGATGACTTTCCACAATCTCTTTTTATCGTGACCCGCATTAATTATTTGTGTCTTTTCGTACTGACGTTTTAATTTCTTTAATAAATTGTTACAGAAATTTCTATGTCTATAATAACTAGTCTTAAACATGGGATTGTTCGGAAACTTAACAAATTTTTTATGAAGTTTATCTCGATTTTTAATGCAGTGCAATAAGCTTGGGGTAATCCAAGGTTTAATTATTTTACAGCGGCGCGTAAATCTTTTAGTTGTTGTATTCATTTCTATAATTTTACTGAGCGAGCTAATCAAATATTCCATTGCTATATTGGCGTCAGTTGAGTTGTATATTGGTGACATATCTAAGCTTGCAAAGTCACGAGACACGCCCTCATTATTCAGTTCTGTATAGGAATTGATAGACTGCGTTCTATTGAAACTCTTTTGTATGCTTAGTAGTAAGGTATAGTGGTCAGTTAGGGTAGTTTGTAACGCTATAGTTCTTACGGTAAGGATGGTTAATAGCGCTTAGCCCTGTTGAGCACACCAAGCTTTTTGGACACCAGCTTGACTTTGCCATCTAAGTGACTACGGAACTGAATGTCAAAAGAGATGTCGACACCAAGGTTCCCGATGCTCTCCGAGATATTTAATGTCTTGGTCTGAAACTGAGATCTGCAGCAAATGGAGTCTTTTTAGCGGTGAGCGCGCAAACCTGTGTCTTGGTGGAGTTAAATTGGACTAAGTTTAGTCGTCCCCAATCAGAAACACTCTCCAGGGTTTTTTCTGTTTGTGACACAAGTTGTTTACGGCTCTCCTCATGGTTTGAATGAAAATGTAAGTAAATTAGTTTGCTGCTCCGCGAACCCAGTGAAGGTTAAATCGTGCAAAATAGCTGCGCTTGTGTTGAATATTTTTTCATACTGCATAATATTAATAAAATAAATAACACAAACACCACCACCAAATATACCCGACACATTACTCACATTACTACTTGGCGGCAGAAACAGGTAAGACTTTAAAAAATATATTTGCATAAACGTTACAAAATATTCAACTCAAGCGCAACTATTTTGCACGATTTAACCTTTACAGGGTTCGCGGAGTAGCAAATTCATTTACTTCCATTTTTATTAACATGGACTTCCGCAAAGTAACGCCTGAATCTATTAATCACTGGTTTGAATGACGATACAGAAGAGAAAAAATAATGCTAGTGTTGTGACCAAAATCTGTGTTGTTTGTTACTAACACAATTGCGGTTTCCGTAAAGGTCCATGAAATCTTACAAAGTGTCCTAGTGTTAAACGACACGCCTGTCCTTAGCCGTTGCAGCCACTCAAGAGCTTTAAATCGCAAAGATCTGACGGACACTGTCACTGCGCCTGTCACCTCGAAACATAAGTTTTCAAGTCTCATGTGCCAGCACCCTCACTCTTCAAAACCGAAACGCATTAATCAAATCAAATCAAAAATCAAATTCTCAGACAACTACAGTCCATATTTTGCAGTTATAATATTAGCTTAGATAATTCAATAGGTTTACACACATTAAAATAAACAAAAGGCAACTTAAAAACATAGAATAATTAAACAAATTAAATTAAATATAAAATAAATCATCGACATGGTTTTAAATGCAGTTTCATGAAATGTAGCATGATCGGGCAATCCACTCTACCAGGCACAACGCGCAGAATCTCATTCGTGCCGCAACGGATACGACTTATTTATGAGGCAGCTCTCTTTCTAAGGATAGCATGGAAACCATCCGTGTGGGCATCCGCGAACATGCCTGATGCGCTGCAGTACCGTGGCAAACCCAATAAAACCCTGAACGCGTTGTTGTACTGAACGCACAGGGCATTGATTGTCTTCTGCGTAATGTTGACCCACAGATTATACGTATAGAAGCATTGGCAGAATGCCTTGAAAAGTGTCACCTTCACGGGTACTGTGCAACGTGCGAATCTGCGCGCCAACATATTGCTTCTAATTTATTTATTAATGCTCACTGTTTGGCGGCAGAAATAGGTAAGACTTTAAAAATTAAAACTGTCAAAGACACTCTGACGCCCAGATTGTAAATTGCCCTAGTCGCACGTTCCTGCGAGACAAAGTTTATATTAATATCGGCGGCATTACCCCGAAGCAAAATGCCGTATGTCATTAAACTGTGAAAGTAGCTAAAGTAAACCGATCTAGCGGTTACTACGCCTGAAAGTTTACGTTTTCTTTTTTAAATCGCGTACACTAAAGAGCCGTTTCAACAACTTCGTTTTTTGTAGACTCCATTGCAATTTAGCACAGTTATAAACAAAAATACAATTGTATGTACAAGATAATATTTTTTATTTCTATGAATTTTATGACCACCTTTATAAATATATAATAATATCAGACAGCTTTCTTTTTTCTCATTAATAAGCAGGCTGTTATATCTTTATATTAGCTATCTTTGATAGAGTGTGTAACAAACCATGCCTGACGCTATGTCACCATGATATATGATAAATATCATGGTGGTCTAACATAGTGACATTCAATAAAAGTCTTTCCTGTCCGATGGCCGCTGGCCTCCGTCGTCACCTTTTTACAATTTGCCGTATTTCATCGCAAACTAAAAGTTTTGGTGACCTTTCTCTGTTGCATAGCCGACAATTGGAACTCCCTTCCAGCGCAGGTATTCCCTCTTTCTTACGATACGGGGTCATTCAAACGAGGCATGAAGAGGCATCTTGTAGGTCGAGGTGGCTAGGGCAGTGATTGTATCAACACTGCACTAGGTACCTTCACGTTTGGATTCGACTTTTCATTTAACATCCGGTGGAGTGTAATAATCTGCCTATCACGTATAAAAAGAAAAAAATACTTTGTAATGCATTTTCCTTCTTTCTTTCGTTAATGGTGTGGGTACTAGCATCGCCGTCTGCTCGCCGCGACGGTCATTGTTCTCTGCGCGGCGAGGCCACGGACCGCATATTTTTATAGTAGCGAGACAGCAATACATCTGTCTCGCTCTCACATTTAAAGTAGGCCCTCTGATTGGGTTTTATTAATGTAAGGTCTCTGATAGGCTTAATTTTGCATTCGGTAAAGTTTTGGTTTTGTATAAATATAGCGCCTTTTGGACAAATAAAGATATACACTTCTGACAACATACGACATCGCAGTTTCACTCATCCTGCCCTGAGGACCCCACAATGGGCTTATCATTATTATGAATCATTCAAATTTCTAGTTTTGTAAACGCTTTAAATGAATTTACTAAAATGACTCGGTGTCCAATTCGCAAGCTCACAATGAATCACACTCTAGTGAGAACACTTCGTTCAAATCGTCGTCGGGTATCGATTCACCGTTAGCAATGCATTGGTCAAATCGCTAAATGTGCAGTTTTGGTAATTCTACGGAAGAAAAAAAAATGGAAGTGCCTTAAGCCTCGATTATTATCAGAACAGACGACGCCAAAACTCATACATTCTTACTTTTAAACACTACAAAATCTTGATGTTGATTGGTCGTAGTTTCAAATTTAAAAAGAAATAACAAAACCTGGATTTTTAATTTAACTTTACTATGTTGGCAGCGTTGAAATTTCAATACCATCAATACCATTGCATCGCAAGTTACGACGTTTTGAAATTATATTGAAATTTCAATCATTGTGCTGCCATCTAACGATTAATTGCTGAACGACGACGAATTCGAGTTACTAATTTTGTTCTCCAAATAAAAAGCGACAATATTATTTTTTTCCAAAATTATTTCGATGAACAAAAAATATGAAATTTATTAAAATAAGACATTCCGATGATACGGGATACCATCACGGGTAATATTTTTGGTGCAGCTATCATTTTTGCACTCCAGAACAGCACAATAAGGCATTTTTCTAGGATTTTAGAAAATTTGCACGAAAGAATGACACAACCGTACCACACGCGTTGGACGCCAACTAACAACGTTTACTGTATTTATTGTTATTGTATTTAATCCACTTGCAAATAATATGGTAGATTATATAGTACCTTTGGTATAATAAAACCAAATGTGACCTCATGTCACACGCTACGTTATATTATCGAGGCCCAGCCACACTGGACATGTTTGTTTGCCATCGTGGTAAAGGGATTTGCCAATAGGTGTAAGGTACTCACCGATTGTTACCCAGGGTGAGTCATACGTACTGAAAAGATGATTCGTACTTCATTGCGGGAGTTCATGAAAGTTATAAAAATAATATGAAACAAATTGTGTAATGTATATGTGAAATGTTTTAAGTCTCCTATTTAAAAATAAAAAGTTATCGGCTAATTTCTTTTATAGAATCTTTATACCTTTCTCCTGAAAAGTTGTAACAAAAGATCTCCTTGTAATATAGTTCGTCTAGGGAAGTACATCGCCGTACAGCGTTTCGGTTGTGAAGTGTGCTGGTTAAATTACAGGCATATGGGACTTCTCAACTTATGCCTCGGGGTGACTGGCTCAGAGGCAATGCCCTTTAGATCTTTGCGATTTAAAGCTCTGAGTGACATCGTTATAGACAGGCGTGTCCCTTACTGCTAGGCGTGCAACTTCTTCGTCCTGTTACTTAGTATCATAAAAAATTGACATTTTGCATTTATGTGGCCTTATTGCACCTAGACTAAAGACCAGTAATACGTTATTATTTATATAATTAAAATAATAATAAATATTAACAAAAAAGTAGAGAAATATCAATGACAGAAAATTAGTGATGTAACAAACCAAATTTACACCAATATACTTTGTTTGTAATAATAATTCCAAAGTTTACCGCTAGATGGCATCGAAAAGGCTATTTCTGAATCGTGGTGTTAAGATTTTTCCTCGAATGATAACTAGTTTAAACTTTGTTTTTGTGGAGAAATTAGAGAATGCCGAGAGCTTAGTAGGGCAATCTAGGAATTGACTCCCTTCTGAAATCGACATTATTCTCATATAGGGCGAAACTTTTTTGCCCATCATCTCGCTCGGATCACCCGTATATAGGGTGTATTGGCGTGATACATTATAATTGACGGAAATAAACGTCTTACTTGGAGTTTTGACTTGGTCGGAGCTGCGTAAAGTCATCTCACGGTCGATAATCCTCCTCCTTTACAGTGACAAATTGATGGAGATGCAACAGCGGAAGTAGCAGGTAACTTACAGGTGAGGAGCTCTTAATCCGAAGGCACCAGTGACAAGTAAGAAGCTACATTCGCATCACGCGTCTTTTAACGTAGTCGAGTTTGACTTATTTCACAGTAATTGTTTCGGATGGAGAACGAGAGAAGAGGGCCTGACACACGGTAATAATGGTTTTTTTTCTGGCTGTAATTCCCGTATTTGTTAGTACGATGGTGCGTTTTCGCCGTTTCGAAGTATATCGAAAACCACAAGTTATACCACACTGACAATTTGTAAATAGTGGTAATCTATAGATGTTCTATTGAGTTGAAGAGTAAATCTATGAGATTTTGAGCCTTGGAATTTTGAAACCAAATAACTTAGGTAACAGGCAGCTGACAAACTATTAACCTCGTTATTAGTTTCTAAATCCTGTCTACTGGATGACATTGAGTTTGAGTAGTTATTATTCGAATATATAATAAGCTCAAACTTCTTGTTTGTACAATGGAAATCTATGGTTGTTTTGCAAGATTTCATTGACGTTCTGTACACAGAACTATAAAGCGTATTATAGTACCGTACACAGAACTGTAATAAGTTTCAAAAAAAGAACGTCGTATTTTTGCTAATTAAAATATCAATTAGGACAAGTAAGAGTCTTGTAAGTGGGCCATAAATCTTTATAAAAAAAATTATTGGTTACAATATTATGCAGTACTTGGCCAGTTTACAATAGAACTGGCCAAGTATCGCTCTATATCTTTGGTTTTTGTTTTGGAGCGTGTTTGGCTTTCGCCTAAATATATGAAGAGGCTGTATAGTGGAACCTTTACTTACTCAAATAAAATATACATTAAATATGGTTCTGTTCCATTATTTTTATTTACTCGTAGAAAAACTATTGAAAAAATCAAAATCAAAATTGTCCTTATTTCGTAGGTAAGCAAATTACACTTGAAATTGTCACATTTACACAATTTATAAAACCATACTGTCTTATCATTTATATAATCCCTAACAGAGTGATATCCTCTCTTTAGTAGAGTTGCCTTTACACGCTTTTAAACTTATCAATGGATTCCAAAACAGCTTTTGGAATCTTATTATAATACTAAATTCCTTGCCGCACAAAAGAACCGAGAACCTTCTGAAGTCTTAACTTCGGTAAAACGAGTTTCCATTTATGCCTAGTATTAAAATTATGTACGTCCATTCGTTTATTATACAATTCATTATTTAGACACACAAAAAGTACAAAATTGAAAATAAACTGTGATACAGTGGCCAATATGCCAATTTCCTTAAAAACATCCCTAAGTGAGATACATGAGCTTAGTTTCTAGATCGCTCGACCCGCACGCTTCTGCAAAATAAAAATTGTTTCTATATTTGAAGCGGCGCCCCACAATAAAATACCGTATTGTATGCAATCATTACTTAATTAGGTCTTAAAATCTCGTACTCGGCAAACCTTTAACCAGTGAATCGTAAAACACATTTTCACTTTCTTATTTGTAGAATTAGTGAATGACGTTTTAAGAAACTTTTCAAGCAATGTGATTTTTGACCCGTTCATGGACAGTAACTGCGATTACCGTAAGATTAAATATCGGAACGAGTTTAGTACCTCACATAAATACAAATGTCAACTAAAAAGCTATGATTCCTTTACATTTTTCTGTTGAATGCGTAAGGTCTCAGATCTTGGGGCATCGACTATACACTTTTGTGCATACTCATTATTCTGCATAGGACGCACTATAAGTTTCCGGAACTGGCCATTTACATAAAAAATAATTAAAAAGTAATTACAACATTTGAAAATGGAACTCTTTGGCTGTAGAATACAGTTTATTTCATCTGACTGTCACTTGTTTTTCACATTGTAGGGTTATTTTAGAAATTGGTTGTCTACATCACCACGGATTTAACTCGTGAAAATTTTCGTAGTATGATTTTCTACGACTTTAAGTGTAATTTAACAGCTCAGCGGAGCTTCCCTTAGCTTCAAACTGTCTTTGATAATGAAGCACCATGCAAGACGACTATTTTCAGCTGGTTTGCAAAATTCAAACGAGGTCGTGTGAATCTCAGTGACGAATTTCGTAATGGTCTGTTGTAAACAACAAAAACATCGATGCTGTGTGCCGTATGATCAAAACAGACAGGCACGTAACATACCATGAGATTCGGACATCTTTAGGTATAGGCATGAGTCAAATACAACCAATACAACACAAACATTTGGGTGTGAAAAAGCTGTGATCTCGGTGGATTCCACACAATTTGACTGAGACTCAAAAAATTCGCATCACTTGATGCAATGCCATGCTTACCAGATTCAACGAAGGGGCGTCAAATTTGTTGTGGGACATAGTAATAGGTGACTAAACATGGATTTATAGTTACGATCCCAAAACAAAGCAGCAATCGAGCGTATGGGTCTTTCGAGATGAGCCGAAACCGACCAAAGTGGCGCGCGTGCAAAGTGCCTTTAAACGAATGATTGCTTCTTTTTTTAATAAAACTGGCCACGTTGTTTTGGAGACTCGTTGTACCGTGAATAGTGATTGATACACGACCATTTGTTTGCCGGAAGTTATTGACAATCTACGTAAAAATAACCGTAAATGCCATATCATCTTGCACCACGATAGTGCCAGTTCTCACACGGCCAGAGAGACAAATGAATTTTTGAAGGTGAATAACGTTGACCTTGTGAGCCATCCCGCGTACAGTCCCGACCTGGCACCCTGTGACTTTTATTTATTTTCAAAAATTAAGAACCAGTTACGCGGTCAACGATTTTCATCACCTGAAGAGGCTGTCGAAGAGGATGAAAAACATGCTTCAGAGATTGTCACGGAGGAGTGGCATAAATGTTTTCAAAATTAGTTCATTCGTATGAAAAAGTGCATTAACGCTAACGGAGAATATTTTGAGAAACAATAAATTCATTGCCGACCATTTATAGTACTTTTTTTTATTCATTCCGGAAACTCATAGTGCGCCCCACGTAAACTATGAATATAATTATATTAACTATAATAATTATCTACGATGTTGCAACATCGTAATTCAATTAACAAAGTTTTACAGAGCTCAGTCCATGTTTGAGCATCGGACCTCATTTGTACCAAGTCCCTTACTAATTTTAAATTAAATCGAAAATCGAGCTGTGAAGTTTCACGGCTCGATTTTCGATCAACAAATTCATGGAACAAAGCTTCATCGACTTCATTTAAAACATCGTATTTGCGGAGCTCTTCCACTGTACGAACTCGATCGGCATTCACAAGCTGTCCGCTCTCCAAGCCACGATTCAGGAAATCCCACTTCGAGGAGATCGTTTTTTCTTATTATGTTACAATAAAAAATCCGAGGGGGACCTTATGAAATGTTATACTATTGGTAAAATTTTTCATTGTTTTTAATTAAATTTGTCATTCACGCTTTAGTCTTCGTTAGTTCAACTGACAGCGAAGCAAGCAAAATTAGACAGTACTGCGATGACATTACAATTTAAAAGCTTTTTCATGTTCTTTTACATGTCACTACGTTTAAATAGGTTGTTGGGACATTTTTTTCGTGGTTTTTGTATTAGACCCGTCGTCCATTTATTTGTAAGACAATGAGTAAAATAGAGGATATACACTGATTAGTATACGGTGTGAAAACACGATTCCTAAAATTTTCGTAATAGAAAAAAAACACAAACTTAAAATGGTACTTGGTACTACATATACCAATTATTTTTTAACCGACTTCATTTAATAACAACTGAGCTAAATAGAACACGTATAGTATACAACATGCATTTTTTAAATGGCTTTGATTTCGTTTGTAAAAAAATAATTCTGAAATAAACCCTGCCGCTCGACCCAAGCAAAATGAATCGTGTTAGTAAGGGAAAAATTTGAAATCGAGCTACAGTAGTATCGACTATTAAAAAGTTTTTTTATGATATCAAGCGAGACGGGATGGACAAGTCGTGCGCCCGGTGGTAAGCGACACGCCTGTCCATGACAGTTGCAGTGCCACTCAGAGCTTTAAATCGCAAAGACCTAACGGGTGCTGCCAGCGCGCCTGTCACCTTAAAACATAAATCTACAAGTCCCATGTGCCTCTAATATCACCAGTGATAACGTCACCAAGCAAACAACGCAACGCTCAAATCATGTCGAATAGTTTTAAAGAAAACTGCATATATACCTTCGTATTATAATAATAATCTCAGTACAGAATACCAAAAAAACCGACCTCAAAAGTACGTGAAATTACATATAATTACAAAGTTTTATTGAAATCGGTTACCGGAAAGGGCGCAAACCCGGATTCATTTCCTAGTTCGCCACTATACGGGACTTGACACAGGAGATAACGAAAACCGGTTCACACTACTCAAAGTATATTGAGAGAGAAAAACGCCTGGAATTGGAGAATAGCAAAATCAACCATTAAAATAATTGCTCCTTGTAATAAAATTTAGGCGCTATTTATAAAAACGAATCTTTATACGTGAACCCTTAGATGTGGACGATTTTCTTCAAAATTAAATGGGACCACTGTGGAGGTACCCTCTTTCCAACAAAAAAAGAATAATGAGAATCGGTTTACAAATACCGGAGTTTAATATTGTTCTCTGGTGGATCAATCCCGAGGCCAACGTATTTAGATAGTCCAATGCCCATAACTGACCACAGTAAATTCTTAGGATTCATTCTGGATGAAAATTTAACAAGCAAGCGTCTTATAAATTCTATGTATGGTAGACTAAGTAGTGCGACTTATGCACTAAAAAAAATTTAAACCTGTCGTTACAGATTGCATACTACGACAAACATATTTCGAATATTTCCACTCCAGAATGTCGTACGGTACCATTCTATGGGGTGACTCCACTGATGCTGACAGGGTATTAATTATTCAAAAACGAGCAATGACGATACTTGCCGGAGTAACACGAAGAGTCTCTTGTAGGAACTTATTTGTGAGACACAGGATAATGACCATGTATTCGTTGTATTTATGGAATAATCACATTCATACGAAAAACTTACACAACTTTGAAAGGCATGAAAGCCGTTATAACACTCACCCCACAGGACGACTGAGGGTCGTACCGCGACGATTAGCACTCACTGAAAAAAATCTGCGCGTAATCGGCCCGGCTTATTATGAGCACCTACCCGTTGACTTAAAAAACGAGCCTAATGATGAAACATTTGATCGTCGACTGAAAGACTTTGTTGAATAATGCGTATTATTCCACGGAAGAATATAGGGACATGGTTTTGTAATACATGTTGTAATTTATAGATTATTAGCTATAAATATTATTTTACAGAAATAAACTTAATAATAATAAACTTAATGCATACAATCGTTATATTGACATAATATTTATTATAGTATTCAATATATTCCTACATTATATCATATAACTACATTAACTATGTTAAAATTACGTAGTATAAAAAAATTGTACTGGATATTTGTAATTTTTTGAAATGTAACATTTATTAGTATTTGTAACGATTCTTGTAATACAATATATTGTATATAATAATGTAAAGTTTACAAGATAATAAATAAATCTAAATCTATCGCGTAACATGCATACAAAAAACATTTAGTCGAATTGAGAACCTCCTCCTTTTTTTGAAGTCGGTTAAAAAGGACCAGAGCAACGATATAACCAAGTACAGCAAAACTTGAGCTCGGTGGGCAAGCAAGGGCAGCAAGCAATGTACCCCACATTGCTTGTTGAATTCATCCACAGCGAAAAAAAAACACTTTTAGTTACTGACCAAAATGAACCTTTTATTTTCGTCAAATTTTAATATTGTTGACAATAACTTTCATATTGAATGTAGAAGTTACTTAAAATATTCGGTCTTGTAAATACTGACGTGGGTGGAAGTATTCGAAATGTGGGCGTATGGTATAAAAGAATGTTGTAAGTTTCGTGGAGAGACAAAGTCACGAACGAAAGGGTGCTGCAACGTGTTAGTAAACAAGAGGTGTTAAATACCATCAAAGAAGGAAACTGGAGTATCTGAATCATATACTGAGAAACCCAAAGTACGACCTATTACAATTAATAATCCAAGGCAAAATACAAGGAAAAAGAAGTATAGGAAGAAAGGGAACATCCTCAAATTTGCGCTAGTGCAGTGGAGCACCCGATCATTATTCAGAGCTGCAGTGTCCAAGGTTCAGATTGCCATCATGATTATTTTATTTAGATTCATTAGAATTTGGCACATGAAGAAGAAGATGAATACCAACAATAATAACATTTTCTTAATACTATTCAATACTAAATTCACAATAATTTTCAATACCGAGGCTTTGTATATTATTAATAATATTCCTGGAAAGGGGTACTTTATTACATTGTAGACTGTATATTCATCATAATTTGATACAAATCCGTTCAACCGTGTCAATGTGACGAATTAACAAACAATCTAAAACTATCCAAATTTTCTCAATAAGAGCGTTTACACAGCGATACAATCGCTAATTGTCTACCTTTACATACGCGCGTGATTTTAAACAGCGATGCAAACGCACCACTGCATCGCTACACTTGGGATTTATAGGCTATTGCATCGATACAAACGCGCGATTGTAGCGCAAAGTGTGGCACAGCACCGACAGGACCGAACTTCCTGCTGCGTCCGGCTGCTGTATATCTGTCGCGATTGCATACTCCACGAAGTCTGAGGAGATAGTGGAGTAGATCAAACATAAAGCCAAATACACCCTGAGGGTCGAGCGGTTGGAGTCCCGCCACAACGAGAATTTCAAATCGTTTGTGGTGAGAGTACCGACCGAACATCTGTCGACGCGATTCCGCGGCCGATTACCTGACAATTGCGGCACACGTCGCCAACAAGTGCAATTCGTATAGATTAGTTAGAAATAGTGTTTTATTATACATTGCATGTTAGTCCTTAAGGTATATACCTATTATATGGCCTGAAATAATATACGAATAAGTGCGATGGGCAACACTCGACGAATCGGATTGGTCAATCTTTTCGCCACGATAGCAAACGTAGTGTATGTCATCGATACAATAATAAGAACAAGTGAAATGCGATGTGAGTGATGCAAAGCTTAGAACTGTATAAATACTTACTTAATGTACACAATAATCAATAAAAGAATCTTAAATGTCCGGGTCAATTGAATCAATTTCGTCGAACTCACTCAATAATTGAAGCAATTAGGCAGTATTCAATTTATTAAGAGAGAATCAAATAACGCAGCCACGTGCAAAGATAATAACGTAGCTATTGTACTTAAGCTAGATAAGACAGGAATACGATCCAACGTCTCTACTGAAAAGACAAAGGATCTTGATAAAGGTCGACAATCGACCGAGTTATACATAAAATTATAATATCGTACCCTTACGCTGTTAACAGATTGACGGCATATTTACAGTTAATGCGTGAAGACGTTATCAACTTCGTGCAGTTGAGGTTTCCGACAACAACTTCATGCATTAACTGCATGAAGTTGGTAATGAAGAAGGTCACTAAAGGTTATTATACAACTTCTGCGTACTTGGATGACAAAAATCAGTGCTAGTACCCGTTTAGCTCATGGAGGTAGTCTCGATCTCTGATGTTTCAAATAAAAATAATATTGTAAATGTTATTTACAAAGAGCAACCCCTAGAGTTTCTTGCTCATTCTTCTCAGGGAAATCTGCCTTACCAATGAGCGGTAGAGTTTAACCATTGTGACGATTTCAAGTGTAATAATGCTTACCTATGAAATAAAGATTATTTTGAATTTGAATTTGAATTTGAATTTGAATAAGGTGCCAGATCGGGACTGTACGCGGGATGGCTTATAGGGTTAACGCTGTTCACCTTAAAAAATTCATTTGTCTGTGTGACCGTGTGAGAACTGGCATTATCGTGGTGTAAGATGATACGACGTTTACGGTTGTTTTTACGGAGCTTGTCAATAATAATTGCATACCCGATTAAGCATGCGTAATCACATAGTCAATACCTGCAAATCTGCTAGCAGGGTGCTGGGTTTCATAATAAGGACAGCGTCTCAATTCCGTGACCCAAATGTTGCTGTGTTGCTTTACAACGCATACGTTCGATCCAAGCTTGAGTATAATGCTTTCTTATGGGATCCTCGAGAGGTTAAATACACCCTAATCATCGAAAGCACGGTATCCTTATAAAAGGCGGTAGGGCTATTACCCATTTCTTTTTCCCTCGCTATTTGTTACTGGGATGGTTGCTCTTGAATCCCTTAAATTGAGGCAGGAGACTATGTTGTTATCCATTACTGCCTGCTCTTGCAACACAGTATAGATAATCCTTCCGTTTTAGAAAGACTGGCACAAATAGACCCTATTTGTGCTAGATCGTTACACAAGCACAGTGGGTCACTCAGCTCGCAAACTTTTTGCCAGTGCCAAACAAAACGCGCATTCTACAGGTTTTCAACGTACTGACCACTAGAGCGGTTGTGTTATTCAATGAGTGCCTCCCTCTTGACCAGGTTGCTGATGTGTTCGCGGATAGTTGGTGGCAACTCATAGCCGCTATTGTAAATTATGTGAATTTATATTATTGTAGAGCTACTAAGAATTCAAATTGTTGTTAATATTATTTTGCGTTTGTTACTTTTATTATTATTACGTTAAGATTTTTTCTTGTACTCGACTGAAGGTCCGGATATTTGGAACCAGGTCGGGCCTAATTGTTATTATTATTATCATCATTTCAAATTCAAATTCAAAATAATCGTTATTTCATAGGTTAGCATTATTACACTTGAAATCGTCAGAATGGTTGAACTCTACCGCTCATTCGTAAGGCAGATTCCCCTGAGAAGAATGAGCAAGAAACTCTAAGGGTTGCTCTTTGTAAATAACATTTACAATATTTTTTTTTTATTTGAAACATCAGAGATCGAGACTACCTCCATGAGCTAAACGGGTTACTACCACGGATTTTTGTCATCCAAGTACGCAGAAGTTGTATAATAACCTTTAGTATAAAGTTTTTGTTTCACTATAGTTTTAAACCTCGTGAAAGGCAAATTTTGTATATCAACCGGAATCTTGTTATAGAAGCGTAAACATTGCCCCTTAAATGATTTTTTGACTTTGTGAAGACGACTATCAAGAAAAGCCAATTTATTTCTATTCCTCGTATTAATGTTATGTCTGTCACTATTTTTCATAAATAAATAAATAAATAAATTATAATTTATATATATATATACATATAATTTATATTAAATTAATTTAAATAAATAAATAATTTTGTAATTAATATTGTAATCCATATCTTGCTGGGCGTGTTGGTTAATCTGTAAGTCCGCAAATGGTCCGCAAGCATTTCTTTATAAATTAATAAAAATAATAACTTCCGGCAAACAAATGGTCGTGTACCAATCACTATTCACGGTACAACGATTCTCCAAAGCAGCAGTAGCCACGTGTCCAGTTTTATTAAAAAAAAGAAGCAATCACCCGCTTAAAGTTACTTTGCACGCGCGCCACTTTGGTTGGTTTCGGCTCATCTCGAAAGACCCATACGCTCGATTGCTACTTTTGTTTTGGGATCGTAACTATAAATCCATGTTTCGTCACCTGTTACTATGTCCCACACCAAATTTGATGCCCCTTCGTTGAATCTGGTAAGCATGGCATTGCAGCAAGTGACGCGATTCGTTTTTTGAGCCTTAGTCAAATTGTGTGGTATCCACCGAGAGCACAGCTTTTTCACACCCAAATGTTTGTGTAGTATTGATTGTATGTGACTCATGCCTATGCCTAAAGATGCCCGAATCTCATGGTATGTCACATGCCTGTATGTTTTGATTATACGGCGCACAACATCGATGTTTTTGTTGTTCACAACAGTGGACTGAACTGAATTCTGCAAACCAGCTATAAATAGTCGTCTTGCATAGTGCTTCATCGCCAAAAGCAGTTCGCCAGAAGCTCCGCTGAGCTATTAAATTACACTTAAAGTCGTAGAAAATCATACTACGAAAATTTTCACGAGTTAAATCCATGGTAATGTAGACAACCAATTTCTAAAATGACGCCACAATGTAAAAAGTGACAGTTAGATGAAACAAACTATATTCTACAGCCAAAGAGTTTCATTTTCAAATGTTATAATTACTTTTTAAATATTGTTTATGTAAGTGCTCAGTTCCGGAAACTCATAGTGCGCCCTATATACCTACGAGTGAAATTTTATAACACTTCTATTCAAGCATATAAAAGTTAGCTATTATTTTCATTCGTATAACTTTTGAATCTCTCCTAAGAAGTAGTAATTTTGCAGTTGTGGCCTTATTATTAGAACTGTCTTTAAAAAAAGAAGAGGTTCTTAATTCCACTGCATATATATATTTTTTTTTTATTACGTGATTATTCCGATATTTGCGAACTGATTTCGACGATTCTTTTTTGTTGGAAAGGCGTGACGCGTCACAACGGGCGTGACTCGCAAGCGGCACAAGCGACAGCGGGCGGAAGACGCGCGCGCGACGTGCGCCGTGAGCGGAGACGAGACTATAAAAGGCCGCCAGCCCGAGCGGTTATGTGTCTTCAGCTCACCCTTTACTTCCGGTGACGCAGTCAAGACCATCAGCGGCCAACTGCAGTGTCCTCCATAAAAAAAAACGAGCGATACACTCGTTGGAGAAGCTTGCTACAGAGTTGTTGTGGCTGTTGCAGAGTAATTGCAGCGCGTGACCAATGTGTGCCCAGGCCGTGCGAATTCGCAAAGTTCTGCCACAGCGCCCATCACCCTGAGGCATAAGTTAACAGGTCCCATGTGCCTGTAATTTCACCAGCACCCTTACACTTCAAAACGTCACTTTGAAGCTACTCCTTGTTCACCACACTGACCTCTCTGAGAAGAACGCGCAAGAAACTGTAGGGATTGCTCTTTTCAAATAACTTTAAATGTCTTCCGCTCCCCGTAGCGACTATCCTCCCCCGTCCTTCTCCTGGGTTGGGTAGTGATTGAACGAATCGCTCACGCTTCACCCCCGCATACCCACCTACCCCTGTCCACCTCCTGTGTTGGGGAAACAATTGCTGCGCGTGACCAAGGTGTATCCAGGCCGTGCGAATGGTTCACCCTTCAATCCCGTAAACCTACCCTTTAGCTCACCGCCGTCACTAGATTAGTTAGGGTAATAACCCCGCGTGGTTCATGAAATTCTAGTATAATTAAGAGGTGCATTTATTATTATTGTAAACTTATCAATAAACGATCAATGTTAAAATTTGGTGTTGGTTTCCTTTGTTAGTAATAGAACATTGGATAAATTCCTGTAGGTAAACAATAGTGTACTTGTCCCGACCGCACCCCGGGAATATGCTACATTACAAAGGGAATACCTTAGTAACTGTCTCATTGAAATTTGAAGAAAATATTCCCCTGTAAGGGTAGTAAATTAGGGTATGAATCCAGTGTAGTTGATTTCACCTACTTTTCGTAAACCTATTTCAATAAAACTTGGCAAATAGATATATAACTGCCTCCGTAGCCGAACGGATACCATGCCGGACTGCCACGCAGAGGTCCCAAGTTCGATTCCCGGGCCGGGAGAAATTTAAAAAAAAAGTTGTATGGCCTACAATTATTTCTCTCGTGAGTTTGGGTGTAATTTGTGGTTGTCTATGTGTGTCCATGGCACCCGCGACACAGGGTTTCCCTAGTGCGGGGCTATGTTGAGTGTGTGCGTTATTTATTTATTTATTTCATTGACTTACAAATAAATGGACGGCGGGTCTAATACAAAAACCAC